>NC_044583.1:2646000-2954750 GCF_901933205.1 Camarhynchus parvulus | reverse complement strand
ACCCACTGAGTAATCCTCTGCCCACCAACTAGTCATAGGGGAATTGTCCAATTCAAGGCAAGGCAGGATACCATTATGGGCTCTTTGTTTCCTTGCTTTGTCTCTTAATCCCTTGCTTCTCATCTTGTATTTAGACCCTGGGCCTGGGAGGTACCTCTGATGGGCACAGAGGCGCTGCTCAGCCCTGCAGTGGTACCAGATCTGGGAGCTGAGAGCTCCTGGAGACCTCCAGCAGCTGCTTGCGTCAGAGCAGGCCCCTGACAGACACAGCAAGCCCAGTTAATTCACAGGAGCAGCAAAGCCAACTAAATCCCACATCCCTGCCACTCCAGCCCTCTCCCCTGCAGGGCACACAGTGCCTGCACTTGGCAGGGCCCTGTCCACCTTCAAACCTTGGCACGTCCAAAGCCAAAGGGAGAGCCAAGAAGTCGATTTAGCAAACTGAGCTTTATGAAGTGCTTCACTGCTGCCTCTCCCCCCAGACCCTGCTGGCTGAGTGGCACAGGAGATACCCTTGCACTACACAAACACATATTTTATTAAGCCAAAGGTACTGCAGCATCTCTCCTACATCCCTGCTGCCAAACCATTCCACCAGCTGAGTCTCTGCATCCTGTCATTTTTTCAAGATTTAGGAAAAGAAAAAAAAAAAATCACATGCTGCTCCCTCTAGTGACAACCTGAGCACGTTTAAGCAGCCCGGCCGTGACTTGCAACATCCCTCCAAGGGCTGGTTTTAGCCACAACAGGCAACATTTTTACAGAGGACCCACTCTCTGTCACCTTAGTCTTCCTCTATTGCCTCGGGCACATCAGAACCTACCTGAGCTGCTCTCTCAGAGGCTGCTGCTCTGCACACACAGGTCTCTCCAAGCTCCAGAGGCTGCTAATAGGATCTGCAGAGCTTCACCAGCCACCACTGAAAATCTAGTCTGAGCTGAGGGTGACCTCAAGGTAAAAGCACCGGGCAGCTGCGGTCACCTGGGCGGGGTCACCGCGTGTGCACTCTGCGACTGCTGCTCGTTTAGCAAATAAAAGCTCACTGGAGAATTGGAAACAGCTATGCAACAGAAAGCTGAGCTCAAACCAGCATTCCAGCTCCTGCATTCATTCCAGGGGTGGCAAAAGGTTGTTACACTTGGGTCTAGTCAGCATAAGGTAGAAGCAAAAGTGGATAGTACTGCTTGGTGGAGAAAAAAAGCAAATTAACTGGGCAAACAATGAAAGGAACATTGAAGTTAGCATAACCGTCACTTTTCTATTCAGTCCACACCATCAGGTGGCACAGGTTACCCAGGGCTCCAGCTGAACAGAGAGACTCCAACCACCTCACATCTTACAGACCCTGGTGCATAACAGTTCTGCACAGGGCTTCGTGATTGTTTGGCAATGAAGGAAAAACATAAGAAGATAACTGAGGAGGAGAGAGGTCGTTTATTTCTTGATATTCCCCAGTTTTGGCTGGGCTAGCATCAATTTTCTTCACAGTAGCTGGTGTAGGGCTGTGCTTTGGGTTTGTGCTGGAAACAGTTCAGTGCTGGGCTGTTTGAGACTGCTGAGCAGTGCTGGCACGGTGTCGAGGTGTTCCTCCTGCAGGGAGCAGGCTGAGGGGGCACAGGAGAGGACACAGCCAGGACAGCAATCCCAGGGGGCACAGGGGAGATCCCAGAGCACAGAGCACCACGCTCAGCATAGGAAGCAGGGTGAAGAGGCAGGAAGAGGGTGATGTTCACAGTTACAGCACTTGTTTTCCTAAGCCACTGTTAGGTGTGATGGAGCCCTGCTTTCCTGGGGATGGCTGAACACCTGCCAGCAATGGGAAACAGTGAATTAATTCCTTGCTTTGCTTTGCTCACATGTGTGGCTTTTGCTTTGATTACTACAGCCTTTATCTCAGCCCTCAAGTTATCACACTTTTACCTTCCATCCACCCCCCATTCCACTGTGGGATTCATCCAGAGGCTGTCAGTACTGAGGACACAGATCCCTGCTTTCCCTGTCTCTCCCACTGCAAACAAATAACCTGCCAAGGCTGCAGACTCCCCTGGCCCAGGTGCTCAGCCACGTGTGGAAGAGCAATGCCTGGCAGCCCCTTGCAGAGCTGCCACCTCCCTGAGCTGCCTGCACATCCTGCCAGCCCCTCTCATCAGCCCAGGGCCGTGTCCTTGGGACACCAACCTGAAGAACTCAACCTTCCCTGTGTGAGAAAGAGTAACACGCTCACCCTCCCTTCCCACTCACACTGTGGGGAGTGCTGGGCCCACAGCGGAACCCAGAGGATCCCCCAGGGCTGGGGAAGCCCCACACACTGCAGGATGCAGCCACAGTGCTGAGCCAGCAGGGCTGTCAGGGCAGGATCCAGAGACAGGGTGGAGAGACAGACAGACACGGGCACTGGGACGGGCAGGGAGAGATCTGTAATCCTGATGCTGCTGCTGGGAACTGCAGCAGAGGATGGGAGGGATGTGGGATGTGCTCATTTAATGCCATTTCATTCTCAGCACTACAGATATTTCAAATAAATTAATTAAAATAATCACAGTGCCACAACATCCCAGTGCCTGCTGCAGACAGGGACCTTCAGCAGAGCAAGCTGTGGCTGGCTGTCCCTGATCCCTATCCCAGGAGCAGGAGCTCTGCTGGACTGGCTGGGAGAAGGCCAGACTGGGGCAGTGGGCTCTGTGTGACAGCCTGGCACAGAGAGGAGGGAACAATGTGACATGGCCAGCCTGTGATGTGCTGTCCCAGCCAGACAGGGCTAATGGGGCACGGACCAGCCCCCAGCCCTGACTGCCAGCAGGATGATGTGCTGAACTGACCCCAGCTCCCAGTGGGGCTGAGCCCCCATTACAGGCACCTGCTCCCAGTAAAGCACAAGGGATCAGCTGGTCCCAGCAGTGCCAGGTGACACCCCAGCTCCAGCAGGACACAGGCAGCACAACAGCTCCTGGCAGGGCAGAACCAGTGTGTGACATCCCACAGGCCAGCAGAATGTGTGCAAAAGGCACTGACCCAGCAAGGCAGAGCAGAACAGTGCGTGGTGTCCCACCAGGACAGCCCAGCTGCCAGCAGAACAAGAGCTGCCAGTGAGAGCCCAGCTCCCAGCAGGACACTGGGGATGCAGTGGCTCCCAGTACGGGACACATGACACTGCAAACCCTGCAGGACACTGGGATGCAGTGACAGCCAGCAGGAGATGGGCAGTGGGGAGATGGGCACTGCAGTGACAGTGACACCAGTGACACCCAGCGGGAGATGGGCAGTGCAGTGACACCTTTCAGGAGATGAGCAGTGCAGTGACAGTGACACCAGTGACACCCTGCAGGAGATGGGCAGTGCAGTGACACCCTGCAGGAGATGAGCAGTGGCAGTGGCTCCCCGTGTGGCTCTCACCACTTGGCAGTGATGCCCTGGCTCTTGCACATGCCAGGCTCTGACTGCCACCAGGCTTTGAGACCACCAATTCCACGGGAGACACTGCAAGGACTCCTGGAGTGGCCAGGTGAGCATGCGAAGCACAGGACATGTGGGAATCACTCGTTGCTGGGATGACTGGCACCGTGTCACCCCAGCTCCCCGATGATGCTCAGCTCCCGGTGGGAACGGGCTGGAGCGCCGTGCGCGGGTCCCTCTGTGCCCTGAGTGGGGCAGGGGCAGCCAGGCTGTGCCGGGGGACAGGGACACATCGCAGGGCTCCCAGTGCCACCTAGTGGGGGACAACAAGCGCTCGGGGGCCACTGGTTCCCCCACCCCGGGTGCTGTGGGGCACAGACCGCCCCAGCCTGGCCCCCTCCCCTCCAGCCCAGCTCCAGCAGCCCCATCCCCACGGGTCCCTGCAGCACCCGCCGGCTCCCCTCCCACGCTCGCTCATCCCTGCAGGGTGTGTAAAGCACCACCGAGGCAGGGACGGAGGAATTTACTCCGGGTACAGCTCGTTAATCACATCAAGTCCAGTCCTGTCGAGTCACTGGGTGTTCACCCTGCTCAGGGTGAGCACAGAGCTGGTCAGAGAGCCACAGCTGCTGCCTCCAGAAACTGCTCTTGTAAGAAAGTCAAAACTGTTGCATCTGCAGGGGTACACACTGATGCTTAATGCATTTTTTACTGCAACTTTCCCTCCCTCCTGACCCAGGCAGTCATGCACACACCAGAACTCGTTGCACTCACACAGCCAAAGAAAACACCAGCGCAGCAAACAGCTTGTGTGGCTGCACGAGGTTTATTTTATAGGCTTTTCCCCCAGAACAGACCAGAGAGTCTGGGAGGTGGAAACAGCAGATGTGGCCATAAAGGTGTGCTGCAGAGCCATGAGGAAGTTTACCCAGGGGAAGGCTAAAAACCAGTAACAAATGCAATTTAGCATGGGAAGGGAGGGCAGATTTGCAATCCTGCTGCATGTGAATCCAATCTTCCCTTCCATCTCTCCACCCAGCGGGCGGCCATCAATCTCTTAAGCCATATCTCCACTCATCTACAGCCGCTTAATCACTTAGATTTTCTTCCATTCCATCTGCATCCTCAGGCTCTTCCTTCCACACACATCCCCAGCCTGAAAACAATCCCAAGGATATTAAAGAGAAAACCATGACACCTTGTGGAATAGATGGAGCCTTCTGCAGATTGAAGCACCCTCATCAACACCAGCATTTCCAGCAGGTCTCCCAGTGTGGGACAGCCCAGGTGGTGAAAGCAGACCAAGCAAGACCCCCAAAACCTCTCAGTTTCCAGCAGATGTCCCAGGTTCACTTATTGATCAAGCACAGCCCCTCTTTTCTCAGAGGATCAGCCACCAGATTTTTGTTGGCCTTAATCATGATTAAGCTGAGCATCTCTCCAGGGAGTTTTCCCAGAGAACTCAAATCCCTGCAAAAATTCAATCAGATGCTGGATGTTCTATTATCCACCCTGGAATCAAGGCAAAGGCCCATCATGGTGTGATCTCAGCTAGGCAGTCATACATGAGACAAGAAATGGAAGAGGAAATAAAGAGATGGGCACTGAGTTTAGAGAAATGGGGAGGAAGGGCTGCCAAAATCTCCTGTCATTGAGGCTGTTAGTACAGTCCAGCGTCTGGGCAAATGAACAGGTTGGGTACATTCTCTCCAAACATGCACCCAGTGCACTGAGACACCAGATGAGCAGCTCAGGTGTGGTCCAGAAAGGTGAATGACAATCCCACAGATTTATGGGGTCACGGTCTCCTGAGCCCCTTCTCCATGGGGCAGCTCCTTCTGTTTACAGCAAAACCCCACAGGGTCCCAAGGAAACAGCAGCTGGTTCCCAGGTCCTTGAGCTGCTGGCTGTCCTCCTGCCAGGAACTCACCTCCTCCCTCTCACTCATCCCAGCTACAGCCTGCTGCCTATTTTACAAACAGGAGGATTTGGGATTGGGGCTGTCCAATGAGCTGTGGTTATCCAACAGGCTTCCTCAGGACTAGTGTCCTCCAAGAGCTGCTCTCTCCTCCCAGAGCAGCACAGTCTGAAAGAAAGGAAAGAGATGGGGGCAGACATCAATCTCACAGCTGAACTCCTCCAGCTGCTCAGGACCAGGTCATTTTTGTAAGAGCACTTAGATGAGAGGATGAACAGCCTGGGAACTACCAAGGAAACACTTGGCTAGGTCCCCTCCAGGTCACCGAGCACACGCAGGGCAGTAGAAGCAGCTCCAGGCTCTTGGCTCAAAGATTTGGTGGCAAAACCAAAAAATGTGGTAGAAGGGATTTTCATTTTGCAGATTCTGCCAATCTGTCAGGAGATGCTGGCAGTGATAAGCTGCACAGAGATTTGGGCAGGCAGCAAGGGCAGGTAGGCTGGGTGCAGGCAGGGGTGGTCAGCACATGTGGAGAAGACAGAGGGGGCTGAGAAGATGTGACCATAACAGGGCTGTTAGAAAGGTGTGTTTGGGGTGGGATTATCAGGTCCTAGAAACACCCAGGGGTAGTGACACCCACCAGATTCTGAGTAGCCCAAATGGTCACAGCAATCAAGCCCTGCTGGTGCTCAGCCTCTCTCCAGGGCAGAGGGAACAAAGAGAAATAAACGAGGCCAGAGTGGCTTTGCAGCTCCTGCAGGCCAGGTAGCCCAGCTGGCCTCCAGTGCTGCAAGCTCAGCACAGCCTGCATCCCTCAGCAAAAGCCCAGAGGGCTGGGCCACCATGCCTGAAAGTGACAGCTGGCATCTGCATGGAATGCAGGGTCCCTCAGCAGGACACAGCATCATCTAAATCCCAAAATAGATATTGGAATTGCCCATCTGGCTCTAGAGGGCTTTAAGGGTCTTGGGGAATGAAGCAGGTGAGCCCAACATTACTCAAAAGGAGGAAGGAGCTTCCCCCTACCAGACAGAGGATCCTTGTCTCTGCATCAAAATAAGTTTGGGATCTCAAACTAAACCCCTCCAAGGACATGGGGGACTCCTCAACCTACATGCCCAAGCAGTCCAGGGCAATGCTCCTCAGGGAGGCAAGAGTATCAGCTAAGAGGGGCTCAAACAACCCCCTCTGACCTGTCCTGAGGCATTGCTGAGCTCCCTCTGGATATGCCTGCTCTACCCAAAGCTTTGCTCCCTCTCTTGCTCTACTTGCAATTGACAATGTTTTATGCTTGCCTGTTGAATACTGAAGACCTGCTGCCAAGGTAGGTCCTGGCTTATTGCTTTCTGAGTATCAAGTCAAAGAAATCATGAAGAAAACTGCAGCTCAGCTTGAAGTGTATTTTTTCAGAGCATCAATCACTCCCTATAATTAATTAGATTCCTAAAATATACAAGAAACTAAGAAAAACAACAGCCACAAGCTAAGATGACTGCACTCCATCAAAAAAGCTTTTATCTCTATGCAATGAATAAATAACTCTGACGTAACTACACACAGCAGTTTTTCATCAGATGTCTCAGTATCAAACTCTTTCCAGACCTGCTCTGACACAGCTCTCGGCAAATGTGTCGGTGGAAAACCACTGGCCACATTTGCAAGTGGGTCTAAAATCTAGCACAGGAATCCAGGAGGAACTGTTCCCAAGACCTATCAACGCCACCTCCTCCTCCTCCAGCAGTGCCACCTGCAAGGCCCAGCACCCCACAGCTGTTTTAGTCGATAGCCTCACCGCGGAAAGCCACACACTGCTTTCTCAAGGACAAACAAAAGGTCAGAAGCTGAGTGGATATTCCCCAAATCCCTCAGACATCTTGAGGTTGAAAACAAAACCCTGAGTGTTCTAATGCAGCTTTCCCAGGTGGATGGCCAGCAGGGTCGGGCTGTACCCAAAGCAGCACCAGCCTCTGATGGACACTATTCATCTCCAGATTCCTGCTCAGCTGAAGGCAGGATCCGCTGGTTTCGTGTGCCTCCCACTGCAGGGCCCTGAGAACAATTAAACAGGCTATTTCTGCCCACACAATCGGCCCTTTTCAGGGAAGGCTCTTTCATATCAGGCCCATATTGCCACTGCTTAATCAGGCTGAGATTTAAGGGGGCCTGCTGCGAGATGACACAGATTGCTGCCTCCCCCGGGTCAGTGTGTGACCAGCACCCCCTGCACACAGAGCCCCTGCCAAGCACAGCCCTCAGTGCTCCCCTCCCCTGCCTCTGCCCTGGGCCCAAGGGGCTCTGTTTCCTCAGCCATCCCCCAGGTTTTCCCCTCGCTTTGTCCCTCACAAGTCCTAAGTGGCCGCAGCACAGTGGTGGGAGGGCAGGCAGCAGCAGAGGGAGCGCGGAGCTGTTCACACATCCCTCCTGTCTCCCATGTCAGCCCTGGAGACAGAGCCATGTCTGGGTGCAGATGGAGCCATCTGCTCCGTGTCTGGCAGCTGCAGCCCGGCAAAGGGCAGGGCTGGCTGCCACGGCCAGCCTGAGCAGCCAGAGCAGGGCAATGCTGGCTGGGGGCACTGCCAGCAGGGAGGGGAAAAGAGGATGCATGGAGCCCATCCACCAGGACAGGGCTGGAACACAGCACCAGGATCAGCCCAAGCGTTTCCTGAGAGCTGAGACCTTTTGGTCCAACTTCTTCAAGACCTCTGAAAGACTCGGCAGATGCCCCACAAGAGGCACTGGTGAGGGATTGTGACTCCAAAGGGTGTAACTCTGCTAAGGCCCTGGATTTACCTCCTGTCAGGGTGCTGGAGCTAAGCAGTTTGCCTTCCCATGTGGGCTGTGCAGGGGTCCTGCAGCCTTGCCCCAGCTTGGTGTTAAAGCTGCTGCGATGTGCAGAGATGGGGCATGTGGGCCCCAGACAAGCCTATCTCCAAACTTCTTCCACCCCAGCACAGAAGAGAAGGGTGTCCAACGCAACAGCACCATCACCACCCCACACCTCAAGACATTTCCAGCCTACCTGGCAGCTTCCACCTGATCCCAGAGCCCAGGAAAATGCTTCACCCAGGTCAGAACTTGCTGTTACCCCATGCCCAAAGTCTTCCCTGACTTATCAGACCAAATCCTTAGGCTGTACACATGGCTTTGCACAAACTCTACAACTGTGGCCGGCAATGTGAATTTTTTCACATCAATTTCTCCTGAGATACAGCTGATGCTGCACCTTGCATCTGGCACCTGTGGATGGAAGGCTGGATTGGAGCCCTTCAGATCCCTTCTGACACCTATTTTGCAGATTATTTCCCCACTCAACTTCAATTTAAGAGAAGTCTTGCCTGCTAGGAGACAGAAACCTAGAACCATTAAGCTTGCAAAAGACCTCTAAGATCATCAAGTGCAACTGCTAACCCAGCACCACTCTGTTCACCACTAAACCATATCTCCAAGTGCCTTTTCAACACTTCCACATGTGCTGTTCTTGAATTCCATCCAAAATCTCCCAGCACCTCTCACAGGACTGCATCCAGGGAGGTTCCTTGCAACGGGCTCTGCCTTTCCAGCTCCCTCCAGCCCCTTGTCCGTGCAAGTCCCTGTCCCAGCTCACTGCTTCCCTCAGTTGGCCACTCTCAATCCTCCATGATCCCTTGCAATTCCCAGCACTGGTGTTTGTGTAAGAGGATACAGCTGGCTTTGAGCTGGGTTCCTCATCTTGCAGCAGCTTAAGGCCTAAGGAGCCTCCATGTATCCGGGTGAAAGTGGCGATCAGGAGGGCTGCAGCACTGCTCTGCTCTGGCTGGGCCCTCTCAGGCCTCCAGACCCTCTCTTGTTACAGCTTCTTTGAGCACTGTCTTTTACCAAGGCACTCATCAGCATCCCTGCATGGGATATCTCTGAAGATCAAGACAAGCAAAGGCCTCTTTGTACAGCAGGGGAATGGGAAATCAGCTGGACATTGCAGCAAGCTCTTGACAACACATTAGTTGCCCATCACTGGCTTTGCCTCCCCTGGAAAACAATCCCATGGGAAATTCCTTGGAACCACACAAAGAGCAGAAAGCGTAGTTTCAGAAGGAAAAGTGTCAGCAGCGTTCCCTGAAGGCATTGTTTATGATAATTGAAATATATAGATTTATGGGGTCTGCACTGGCATGACCACAGAGCAGGCAGCTGTGTGTTCTGTGCCCAGCCCTTTCCTGTGGCAAACCAAAAATCCAGCGTTGGATTCTTGGTGTCAGCACTGCCAAAGCAGAGCTGGGCTAAAAGTGATGGAATGAACAGTACTGTGCATGAACTCCCATCTAAATAGCAGAAGGGCTGCTTCAATTTCCCACACATTCATAAAACTCAAACAGTTTAATGATCAAAAGTGTTAGGGATGTATAGTTTTACCCCAGCTGAAAGGCATCCTGGTGGTTTTGGTTTGCAGAACAAGAGCAGGACATGGAGGAGAGATTTGTTCCTGGGGGAGTAGGGAGTACCACAGGGTGGGATGAGGGCAAGGATGGTGCCCCCATCTTCACCATGACCCCTGGGCTGCTGGAACCAAGAGCAAATCAATGTGCCATTATTGCCAGGTATGGCTTTAATCCAAGAGTCCCCTCCCACACCAAGTGGCAGTTGTGTGGCAGATGAGCATCCCATCTCAGACAGATAATTCCTCCACAGCAAGGTGGCTACACCCCAAGCAGGTTAGAGGTGATTGAGGTCACTTTGGAAGACCATCATGGCCCACCATTAGCAACAGCCACAGCCTATTTCACCTTAATTAAGACACAGTGACACGAATCATTTAATTGGTCCTTAACTAGGATCTGAAAAATTTTTAAGCATAGAAAAATAAACCATTTGGCCGATCTTGAGAGCCTGGCCTTCATTCTCTCTACCTTGGCTTCCCCTCCATGTTTTTCTAAGTCCATGGGGACTTTTCCGTTGGGAAAACCCACACCAGGCTCAGACCAGCACGCAAACAGGAGCTGGCAGACCCGTCATTTCCTCCCAGCCGAGCTGGCACCACGTCAGGGCTGTCACCAGGTCTCTCCTGTCCCACTTTCCTGTGACTGGATGTCACTGCATGGGAGCGAAGCCTTGGAGACTCTGGGACCAACGTGCGCCGTTTTCTAGGACAGCGTGTTCCAGCTGTGAGCTCCTCTGAGCATGCTGGATGTGCTGGAGATCCAGCTCCTCCTTGGGCACAGCTTGTAGCACCCCAAAGTCAGCTTTAGGCCCTGCTCTGTCTTGGCCACTCCTGTGGAGCCTGCTGGCAGAATCTGGTCCCTCCCAGGGATGCTTTTACTCCATCAGACCCCGTGGGAGGGAAGGACTCTGAAGTCCTCACCATAGAGAAGCCATTCCATGAAAAGCCTTCCATGCACCTTGATCTGCCACAGCTCCCCACCCTCCTGTAGCCCTGTGGCATGAGGGCAGAGGGAAGACCCCTCAAAACCCAAAGTCTGGGGTTTCCAGAGCTTTCCCACAGAAGGGAAGCCCAGAAGCCTGTGCTGGGAGAGGCTGTTGCTCCTTCCCAGTGCCCATCATCTCCCAGGGCAGTCTTGCTGCTGCTCTTAGCTGTGATATGTTGAAAACCAGACACCAAGGCACAGCAACACCAGTAAATGGAACTGCATGGGAATAGGAGCATCTGCACTCTCACAGTGCTGGAGATGCCTTGGCTCTGTTTTATCTGGGCTGAAAGAACTCCTGGTCACTGTTCACAAACTGACAGGACTAAGAACCCTTCTCTGCAGGTAGCCCTGTTTCAGTGGTCCTGTTCCACAGCTGTGTGTGTGCCAGAGAGCAATCCCATGGCAATGCAGCTGAAGAATTTTGATACAAGCCACAGCAAGGCATGCCCAGCACCCAGTGGGACAGGAGAGCCAAGTTTGCCTCATCAACCTGAAGCACAGGGAACCCCAGCAGGCCCAATCTGCAATAAAAACAAGAAGTGTCTATCTGAGCAGCCCAGTTCCTGCCCCAGTTTGTTTTCTCTGCAGCAAATAAATCATTAAAAAATTCGGCAGATCCAGTAAAACACAGGTCAGTCCATCCCTCACCCTATTCTCCAGCAGCCGGAAAACAGCAGCCAGCTGGAGCTGGCAGCTAAATGGGAATCTGAGTGCATGTCACAGCCTAAAATCCCTTCTCAGTGGAATGAGGCCTCAGCATCTGACAGAGCCACTGACAAATCACTCTGTCACCTTGGAGCTCTGTCACAGCTCTGTGCTGGACACAAGTGCTCAGAGGAGGCTGCTCAGGGAGGCAGAGGCCCCTGGGCTCTGTCAAATATGATGCCCAGCAGCATCCCAGGACTGCACTTCCTCCAAAGGAGCCTTGGCTTTGTGACCTTGAGGAGAACCACACCAGGATTCTGACCCTTCTGCAGAATCAGGGGAAATGATTTTAATTATTGGGTTCCCTTGTCTTCCCCCACCACATCTCCACCAGCTTTTCTGCACCCTCTCTCTGCTGCTTCCTCACATGTGCTGTCCCTTATTCTCTTCCTTCCTGTCCTTCTCTTCCCAAAGATGCTGCCTGAGAGCAGCAGGAAGCAGAGCAGGGACATTCCCCGTGCTCAGAGCAGAGCACAGGGCCACCTCCAAGCCCCTTGTCAGAGCTTTCAGTGCAGACCCCCCTGGGGACAGCAGGTTTGGCCCCTGGTGGCAGATTCCTGCCCTGCCCCTCTCCATCCCTTCCTTGCAGGAGGAAAACTCTGCAGTGCAGCACTGTCCAGCAGCTGGGACACCCCCCAGACTCTGCCCTGCGCCACAACACTGACCCCTTACAAACCACAAATAGTTAATTATTAAGTTAAAAAGAAAAATAATTTAACTGTCATTTCTTAATGGAACAATTTATCCTTAAAAAACCTTATTAAAAAAAAAACGCATCTCCATTTTTAGTTTATTAGAATAAAACACTATAGAACTCAGAGTTCGATAGTGAGTTCTATGTAATAAAATAAATAAGAACTAATAAATAAATAAAAACTAATAAATAAAAAATAAAATAAAATAAATTAAAACAAATAAAATAAAATAAAATAAAATAAAATAAATAAAAATAAAAATATAGTAAATAAAAACTAGTACATATCTAAATACAGACATGAAATACCATCTCTTTAAAACAAAAAAAAAAAAAAAGAAAAGAAAAAAGAAAAGCAGTCCAGCTGCATCCCAAATCCCTGCCTGCCAGGACCAGCCTGTGATTTCTGAGTGAGCCAGTCCTGCCAGACCCCTCGGGGAGCTCAGACAGGTCTCCCTGACAGGCTGGGAGTTCTGGGAGGTGCCAGTGGTGTGTGCAGCAGCCCGGGGGCAGCTGAGATGCTGAGCTGCTGTCAGCTCCCGCCCACCCTGGTCCCTGCCCGTGTTTTTCCAGACACTGCCACGTCCTGGTGATCTCTGAGCTGTGAAGTGAAGCTGCTCCAACAACTCGGCCAGCTGCTGGTGCAGACACAGCTGGGGTGACAGGCAGGACCTGCCGGGCCAGCAGGATGCTCTCCATGGCCATCAGCAACCAGAGTGCTTGGGATCAGCACTGATCAGGAGCCTCTGCCTCCTGTGCAGGCAAGCCAAGGGGAACAGACGATGCCTGTGAGCCCCTGGAGGCTCCCAGAGTGGTGGATTGCAGTCTGTCCATCCCACATCCTGCCCCAGCACATGCAGCAGAGGCAGCTGCCAGCCAGGAGGGACGATGCTGCACGGGGGGAGCAGCAGACTGTCAACTTTTTCACCCACAGCAACCATTCCATGGTCCAACTGGAACCAAGTTTTAACCAGGAGAAGCCTTCAGTGAGACCTGCAAACAGACATTTTTGGGTTCTTCTTGTAGCTAGCTCAAAACAGTGCAGAACTAAGAGATGGACAACCTGAAGCTGGGAGGTGAATTTCAAGCACAGAAGAGATACTAAATAAATGCTGGGACATTTTCACTCATCTCCAGATGAAATGAGCTTTGCTTGTTCATCCTCTCAAGCTTCTTCCAGCCACCATAAAACTTCTACGAGGTAATTAAGATGCATGAGCAGTCATACATCTCTGGGAACAGTGGTTTTGAGGAGAACTCTGGTGAGCAGCCCCCTTGCCATCACAGCAGCTCCTCAGGGCCAGCCCCCTGCACAGCCCTGTGCCCTGACCCAGGCCAGGCCAGCCACGCTTACTGTGTTTTCTTCCACCAACACAAATCCCTTCTAATTCCCTCTAAACCGTTCCTTGTCTCCATCAAAGCACAGCTCCCTCCTGCTTTTCCTGGCGGGGATTAGTGCAGCCCCACGGAGCAGGGACAGTGACAGAGCAAAGGCAGAGCTGGCCCTGCCTGTGCCTCTCCCCACATCCCTGCCCTGATTCCATGGCTAATCCAAACCCATCACGAGCTGGCAGTGGTCACAGAGGCTGCTCTCTCCCAAAGTTCTCAGCTATTTTCCCATCCTTGGCTTGTCTTCTGCCCCATCCCAATTGCCACTCCGCTTTGTCCTGTCACTCCTTGTTCAAGATTCCTCTCCAGCCTTTGTCAGAAGGCATCCCACATTTCAGGAGGGCTTCAGCCACTGGAGTGCATTGATGCTGAGCAGGAGACCACTGTGCCTTGAGGAGTTATGGTGCACCCATGCCCGGGCTGTGCTGGGCTGTGCTGGATGTACCGAGCACATTCTAGGCTGGGCTGTGCCACACGCCTCCCTTGCCCATGGGAAAAGCTCAGCAGGATATTGCAGCCCATGGCAGCTCCCACTCCAGCACAGCAGATGAAGCACCTGTGTGGCCCTGCCTGTTTTTAACAGTGCAGCAAGGAGACCTTATGAGAACACCCTTGGCAGTTGTTTTCTTGGAAAGAAATTATATAATGAATGACCAAAAGGGAGAACTTGCCTCCCTGGCTTGGATCTGCTCTGAGACATGGGAGAAATCTGCCCAGAGTCTGTCTGATGCTGCACAAATGTGGGTGCCAGCACCTGGAAGGTCTTATTTACTCCCTAGATACTCTCTTTATTCTGCCTCATTGAGTGGTTTGTTGAGAGAGTTGTTGTTGTTGGGCTTTTCCAGGTGAGAGCCACCTCGCTGTCAGCTCTCTCTGGGGCAAAACAGAGGGGCAGGGAGGACTCTCACCCTCCCAGGACTCGGGATACACGGGGTAGTGATGGAGGATTTGGGTTAAAAGGGGCCAGAGGGCAGCAGGGAGGGGAGTGCCTGGGGGGAAGAAGCCAAGGCACAAACCCTGCAGCTCTGCTCAGCCTGGGCTCACTCTGCATGCCAAATGCTCCCTGCTGTGCATTGCTGTCCCTTGCCATGGTTTGTCCTCTCGGGACACGGGCACCAGCCCCAGCCAGGATGTCCCGGCCGTGCCTGGACCACTCTGCCCCCATTGGCCAGCCCTGTGCCTAGCAACGGCCAATCCTAAGAGTCTATTTGCTGGCTACTGGGTAGGAAGATGCTGGGATTCCTCCCTCCCACCCTCCCCAGCCTCCAGCATTGATCATTTCTGGCTCCAAAGGAAGCCTCTGGCACAAGCACAGGGACGCGCACACACACACACACACACACACACACACACACACACACACACACACACACTCTCTCTTACTTCCCTGAGGCCCCTGCTCCAAGAGAGGAGCATCCCAGGGCCGCCCCCGCATCATCTCATGCTGCAGCTTCTACTGCAGCGTGATGCGTCCCCAAGGCAGGTCCCAGATGGGAACACAGCTGTGGGGAAGAGAGGAGAGGAGAGGAGAGGAATAGCTGCATCCACCTACAGCTCTGCACAGAGCCTCCTGGCTGTTACACCTTGCCCAGAGGCTGCAGCTGGGACTTCAGCCCCTCATGTTGTGGATCAAGGGGTAACCACCAGTCCCACCAGCCAGGGCTTTCCTGGCTTTGAAATGAGCCCCACCTCCCCTGAACCAAAAATATGGGAAAACAATGTGGCTGCAAACCCTTGTCCCCAAAAACAAAACAACTGAGGTTTCCCTTGTTGTTCCTTCAGATGGAAACTGCAGATGAAAGAAGCAGGGTGAGATGGAAATCCACAGGGAGGAACATGGGGAAAGGAATTCCCTCTGACTCCCCCCATTTTATGAGGCCAGTGCTGGAACATCAGTCCTGACTGCAAATGAAACCTGAAATTGCCCAGATCTGAGGCTGGAAAATTTCTTTAAACTCTTTGCTTCCTTGCAAGGGGTTAAAGTGTTGCACATGTAGGGGCTGACCTCATGCACAAGGTGAGGAAGGAGAGACTGGGACCAGCTGGTGTTCTTCTAAACCCTGGATAATGTCCCTTTTCAGCTCTGGTAAGAGCTAAGGACCCTGTCAGGAGCCGGCAAGCCACCCCTTAGCATGGGGTTTGTGTCCCAGTCACCTGGGCACATCTCCTTAAGAGTGACATACACCCTGCACCCCAACTCTGAGGGCAGGGAAGGGCTGGAGTGGGACAGGCTGGCAGCCCATCAGCGCAGCACCCCCCTGGGAAGGTTCCTGGAAACCTGCTTCTTCACAAGGGCATTTCTCAAAAAGCATGGAAAGTACTCTGCATTTCATCTCACAGCAGTCAGATAAAAGTGGGGAGGAGCTCAGGAGGCAGCTGGAGATGGGAGTGAGCACCTCCCTCTTGGCCTGTCAGTCTGACACAGGCACAAAACAGCTCCAGCATGGTCATGGGAAGGACGTGAGGAGGGGTTTGTTCCCCTGTTGGGCTGCAGAGCCATCAGCAGCCCCCTGGGCAGGCGTGGTGGGCAGCACGAGGGTGAGCAGGGCACCAGGTACTGGTGCTGCTGAGCGGGGCTTGCTGGGGCAGGGGCACAAGTCTGCTCCAGCCTCGACCCTCAAAACCATCGTGGGCATGGAGAATTCAGGCTTGGGACCCTCCATCCTGCCACATTTGCACAGCCCTGGGGAGCACAATGCCACAAAACCCTGGGACAGCCTGGGACCTGGCACCTCCAGAGCCTCCTTCAGGGGACAGCAGCAAGCCACGGAGCAGAGCCCAAGGTCAGAGCTCCGAGGTCCCACACCCTGCATGGCTTGGCCATGGTTTTCCCTGCCAGGTCCTCACAGGGATGTGTGACTCTGGAAGGACACAGCCCTTGGGATGCAGATGTGTGACTCTGGAAGGATGCAGCCCTTGGGATGCAGATGTGTGACTCTGGAAGGACACAGCCCTTGGGATGCAGATGTGTGTGTCTCTGGAAGGAGACAGACATTGAGATGTTGCCCTCAACACCCCCAGATCTGGGCTGAAGGTCCCCTGGGATGCACCAGCACGTGGGGAATGCCTGGGAGGACTGGCAGGGGGTCAGCAAGAGTGAAGCAGAGCAGAGGAGCTCAGGCTAGGTCTGCCTGTGAGGACACTGCAGAGATGAGGGTGTTCTGCAGTGGTCAGACCTGAACTGAGGCTTTGACTCCTTCCCTCCACATGCCAGGTGGGATGAGGGAATCTCACAGGAGCGTTTGCTGTAATGAGTTCAGCTCCAGCAGTTAAAGCTAAGGTGAGCTTTTTTTTCACCTCAGGTGCCTGAGGTGAGCTAAAACCTCAGGCACCTACCTAACCCTTGTGTGATTGAGTCAGAGAACTGGTGGTAACTTTTCAGGCCCTCGTGCTGCTGCTCTGGATCTCTCAGCCCCGGCCGCTGCGCTGACAGCGTCCCAGGCTCCCCGAGGCGTCTGTCGTCTTATTAGCACAGCCTCCACTTGGGATTTATCCTCCATCCAGAATTTAAGCTGAATTTATGTATTAACTAAAGACTATTAATGCCAAAAATAAGTGGAATGCCACTTGCTCAGCAACACGGGCCTTACGAGGAGCCACGTGGCACAGCCAACCCACCCAATCGCAACCCCAGGGAGGCTTTTTATAGACACCCACGGCTGATGGAGTGCAAGCTCTGCTCTGCAAGCATCTCATTGCAGGGGGAGGGGAGGGAAAGATCCCCACATCCATGGGCAGGAGGCACGGTTCCCTTGCCTCTGCTGGCTGGGTAAGCAGCCAGGTGGAGCTAGGAAAGGTTTGGGAACGGGTTGTGGCGAAGCTGCCTCGTTTCCCTGCCACGAACACCCACGCACGCTGCAGGCAGCTCCTGACACACAGAACACACTGCTGGGTGCCTCAGTGCAGCATCTCAGCATCAAGGGGCCTCCACTTCCCCCCAGCAAGACTGCTCGGGGGAGAAGAAAGGTCACCCGACACTCTACAGCTCCAGCTGATGGTGGCTTCTGTTCCCCAGGTTGCCCCAGGGTATTTCTGCCTTTGAGTACGTCTCACCCTGAAGCACAGAGCTGTCTCAGCTACCAGCAGAGTGACACTGATGAGACTCTGAAGGCTTCTCCAAGGACTCTGATCTCCACTGAGAGGGATGCAAAGCCCAAGCAGCAGCCACAGTGCTACATCTGCCATCAGCCCCAGGGAGCTCCCACTGCAGCAGCCGAGGCACAGAAGGGTCAGAGGCAGGGGAGGGTGGCCCTCGTGCACTGAGACACCACAGCCACCTGCCTGGCATGGCCTCTCCCCTGCCACTTCTCCTTCTCCAGCTCCTCCCTGAGCCATCCTGCACCTTTTGCCAAGGCAGACTGAGCTGTGAGTGTGGGATGGCCATGGCCAGCGCGGGTTTGCTGCTCTGGCAGCTCTCCAAAGCACATCCACTGTGCTGGGCTGGGAAGGGCTGCTCTGGCCACAGCACAGCCTGTGGCCCAGGGCTTGGGCCAAAGGAACATCTGGGGAACAGCTCACAGGCTGGCAGTAGGGGTGAGCTGGGCACAGCCTCTGTGCACAATCCTCCTTGAGGCAGCAGCTGCTCACAGAGCTCTGAGCAGCAGCTTTAGGCTGGGCCAGGAGCCCCAGGCAGGGCTGTCCTGCTTGTCCCAGGACACGGTGCATGGACAGAAGCACCACTGTGCTTGCAGTCCCACCATAAGTGGAATCACAGAATTTCTACAGTTGGAAAAGAGCTCCAAGATCAGAAAGTTCAATCCTTAACCCAGCACCAATGTGTTCACCACTAAACCACGTCCCCAGGTGCCACATCTAGACATTTTTTCTCAACATTTCCAAGGATCATAACTCCACCACTGTCCTGAGCAGCCTGTTTCAATGCCTGACCATCCTTTCAGTGAAGAAATTCTCCCCAATATCCAATTTAAACCTCCCATGGTGCATCTTTACACCACTTGTTACCTGGGAGAAGAGACCAACCCCCATCCCCCCAGCTCCACCCCTCCTGTCAGGGATTTGCAGAGAGCAAAAAGGTCCTCCCTGAGCCTCCTTTTCTCCTGGCTGAGCCCCCACAGCTCACCCAGCTGCTTTTGGAAAAGGAAAGAAGGAGCTTTCCAGGAACTTGCGGGAAATATCCTCAAAAAATAGGTCTAAATGGAAAAAAAAGGTCATTGAAACACCTTCACATTCTCAAGCAGGGTGCAGACTCAGAGAACACTGCAGAAAAAGGCACTGAAGCCAGCCTTCAAAACACGTTAGGGTTTTCTTCACTCAGCTGCAATTATCATTCTGAAAGCTGAGGATGTGCGATGGGAAAGAGCGTGCGTGGGCGGGAGAGAAGGGGGAAAAGAGAAAGACAACAGCAGCATGGAAGGAAATTCAACACTGCCAAATGAAAGCCACCGTGACAGGCAGAATTTACTTCCTTGCAAAAGGGCTTCCTGTGTCACCCGTTACAGAGAGAAGGAGAAAAAATCCATTATTTTGAAGAATATAATCCATGAAAATAAGAATTCAAGGAGGAGGGCTCCCCTCAGGTAGAGCTAGAGGATGACCCCACTTTCTGCTGTTCCCCCACTCTCCAACAGAAGATGAGTTCAGCCCAGCATAGAACTGCTCCAGATAAAATCCTGTTGCTGCCAGGTGTGTACCTGCTACAGCAAACATCTCCAAACCTCCAGGTCCCACTGCTGGGCAGCTTTCTGCCCCAGGGACACGGATATGTGCTCCACAGGCTCCACACTGATCTGATAACTCACCTGGGAGCACCACACACACCTGGTACAACCTAGTTTTTAGCAGGAGATGCCCGGTGTGTGGTGATCCCACACAGGCACTGCCCACTCCCGTGACCACCCACCCCTCCTCCAGCCTGGCTGCAGGTGTGCCATGGCTGAGCTGTGCCATGCCTGGGCTGTGCCATGGCTGGGCTGTGCCATGCCCGGGCTGTGCCATGGCTGGAGCTGTGCCATGGCTGGAGGTGTGCCATGGCGGTGCCATGGGCTGTGCCATGGCGGAGCTGTGCCATGCTGGCTGTGCCATGCCTGGGCTGTGCCATGGCTGGGCTGTGCCATGCCGTGTGCCATGGCGGCTGTGCCATGCTGCGGTGTGCCATGGCTGGGCTGTGCCATGGCTGGGCTGTGCCATGCCCGGGCTGTGCCATGGCTGGAGCTGTGCCATGGCTGCAGGTGTGCCATGGCTGGGCTGTGCCATGGCTGGGCTGTGCCATAGCTGGGCTGTGCCATGCCCGGGCTGTGCCATGGCTGGGCTGTGCCATGGCTGGGCTGTGCCATGGCTGGGCTGTGCCATGCCGGGCTGTGCCATGGCTGGGCTGTGCCATGCTGTGCCATGGCTGGGCTGTGCCATGGCTGGGCTGTGCCATAGCTGGGCTGTGCCATGGCTGGGCTGTGCCATGGCTGCAGGTGTGCCATGGCTGGGCTGTGCCATGGCTGGGCTGTGCCATGCCCGGGCTGTGCCATGGCTGGGCTGTGCCATGGCTGGGCTGTGCCATGGCTGGGCTGTGCCATGCCGGGGCCTGGCTGGGCTGTGCCATAGCTGGGCTGTGCCATGGCTGGGCTGTGCCATGGCTGGGCTGTGCCATGCCTGTGCCTGGCTGGGCTGATGGCTGTGCCATGCCCGGGCTGTGCCATGGCTGGCTGTGCCTGGCCTGCTGTGCCATGCCTGGGCTGTGCCATGGCTGTGTGCCATGCTGGGCTGTGCGCTGGCTGTGCCTAGCTTTCGGGCTGTGCCATGGCTGGGCTGTGCCATAGCTGGGCTGTGCCATGGCTGGGCTGTGCCATGGCTGCAGGTGTGCCATGGCTGGGCTGTGCCATGCTGGGCTGTGCCATGGCTGGGCTGTGCCATGGCTGGGCTGTGCCATGCCCGGGCTGTGCCATGGCTGGGCTGTGCCATAGCTGGGCTGTGCCATGGCTGGGCTGTGCCATGGCTGGGCTGTGCCATGCCCGGGCTGTGCCATGGCTGGGCTGTGCAATGGCTGGGCTGTGCCATGCCCGGGCTGTGCCATGGCTGGAGCTGTGCCATGGCCTGGCTGTGCCATGCCTGGGCTGTGCCATGGCTGGGCTGTGCCATGGCTGGGCTGTGCCATGGCTGGGCTGTGCCATAGCTGGGCTGTGCCATGGCACCAGCTTTGCCCCTGGTGACAGCAGAGCTGGCAGAGTGGGACATGGCTGGCCCTGCTCCTCACACCCCCAGCCCACAGGAGAGCTCCAGTTCCAGCTCTGCCCACACTGCTGGGATCTCTGGCAAGGCCCAGGACTGACCCACTGCATCCTGGAATGAGGAATGAGACACCTTGGGCTCTGCAGCCTCCTTGGGCCGCAGTCAGAGCCTGGGCAGGGCTCAGCTGAGCTGTGCTCCAGGTCAGGTTTAATTTCACCCCACAAGTGAAGCACCAGGGGCTGGACTGCTTGCTCAGGGGCTGGTCCTGCTCTCCTGGCTCTGGGACACAGCCTGAGGGGTGGGAAATTCCCTGAAGGCCGAATGCTGGGAAGGGACACTGAGTTACAGAGGAGATGATGGGAAAAGGAGCTCATCCATGCACCCCCTCCCAGCAGGTTCACACGAGGCTTTCAGTAAATCTTGTGCAACATAAGGAAACATCCCAGCTGGAGAACAGCTCTGCCCACGAGGCCTCAGCATCCCTCTTCCCACAAGGAAGGCCCACAAAGCCTGCAGCCATCTGTGCAGGGGCAGGGACTGAGTGACCTCTCCCTAAGGTGCCACTGTCAGGCACAGGACATCCCTCTGGCTGGCCAGGATGGCCAGGACCCCTGCCAGGGGGCTCAGAAGCCCTGGCACGGAGCCTAAAACACCTGTGGGTTTGATTATGACCCGTGGAGCAAATTACCAACCTTAGATGAAGATCTGCAGACCATGACAGTTTAGGTAGAATATTAGTGAAGTTATTATGGAGTGGAAAAGTAGATTTTAGGGTTTTTGGTATGGGGGTTCAGGAGGCAAGATGAAGGAATCTGGGCATGTCCAGCCTTTCTCCTTCTTCTTCTTGGCCTCCATCTTCTGCTGTGATGGTGGCATTTACAGTTTGGTTTAGAGTAGAAGCTCACTGTCTAACACAGGTGATAGGTGTTGGAAAGTCATTGTAAATATTGTACAGGTAGTTTTTAGTATAAAATGATAACACCGCCCTGGGAGCAGGCAGAGCGCCTGGAACTGCTGGATGGACCTATTATCTATCTATATCTATCTATTATCTATTTTATAGATAAGACACAATAAACAACCTTGAGACCGAGAACTGAAGGGCTCTGTCTCCTTCTTCAAGCACCGGGATGGGAAAAGAGACTTTTAACAATCTTGGGGTCACTCTGACAAGCTAGAGATCCCAACATGCCCCCCTACACCAGAGCACACACAGCACACACCTCCCCAGCACCCAGAGGAGAGCACCAGCCCCTCTCCCCAGCTCAGAGCTGTCTGGCACCACGGCTTGAGGAGCCACCTCCAGCCCCAGGAGCAGCGAACTTGCAGCCAACATCCAGCATGGACAACAGGCAGCTGTCAGCATCAGCCAGTGAGGGAAAACCACAGCCACCATCCCAGCAGGAAGGCTTCAAAAGGTCACAGCTTCCCAGTGCACCTTCCAGTGTGCCCATGTGCCCTTCTTCATGTATTTATGGTTTGGGAGTTACCAGCTCCTCTCCTGGATGCTTTAACACCTAAAAATGACTTTTGCTGGTCTCACCTCTCATCAGCCAGTGTCACACTTCACCACAGGAAGGCATTTCCTCTCCTTGCTCAAAGAAACATCCAGAGCCTCCTTCCTGCAGTGATTTTATTCCCTGTTACCTGTGTGGCTGCAGTGACATCATGTGTGTTCTTGGCACACTCAGCTCTTTTCCCCACAGGTGCATCTCACTGCAGGCAGGATTCCCTCTGCTTCCTCGCACTGTGCTGTCCTGCTGTGAGAGCTCAGGGCTCCCTGCCCCTGTCCTGACGCCACAGAGCAGGAGGGGATCCAGCCTGCAGTGCCTGGGAAGGGAGGGGAGGCCTGGAGTCATCTGCAGCCCCAGGCAGGAGGGCCCCTGGATTTGCTGGCTCAGCATAGGCAGACAGTGCTCTTGTCTGTGCTCTCCCTGGGCAGAGCCTGTGAAGGAAACCCTGCCTGCATGGGTTTGGATCACCTGTGTGAAAAATGCATGTATTTTATGATTGGTTTTTCGCAAATATTAAAATGAATATTCTATGTGTTGTGTTAGAAAGTGATGCTGTGTTAATTCTCTTAAGTGCTGTGTTAAATATAGTTTTAGGTTGTAAAAATTGTTAAAATAGAAACGATGCTATGTAGGATACTTTTTTAAAGAAAGGACTTGCAGTGAGATAGCAGCCCCAGGACACCTAAATCTTTCAGAGAAAAAGAATTTATTGCCCTCTTGTCAGAAGAAATGAATTTCTTCCCGCCTCGAAGGTGCTGTCAGGATTCGGAGGAAGAAGTTGATGATGACCAGACAGAATCCTGTGTTTGAATGGAATTTATGCATCATGTATGAAGTGCATGAATATGCAACAGGTTATTGTTTTTAAGCGTTAATCCTCTGTTAACTGTGTCCTTTTTCAGGCTTGTGCTGGCCAGAAAAAGGTACCTGGACATCCGTAACTCTTTGTATTTGTTGTCTCATATTGTCCTAATTCAAATTGTCCAAATTATTATTACTCTAATTGTATTACTATTTTTACAACCATTTTATTACTATAAAACTTTTAAAATTTTAAAAACAAGCGATTGGCGTTTTTCACACCTGCCAAGTGACACTGACACGCGGCACCCCGGAGGACTGGGGAAGGGTCCTGCTGGCAGCTCTGAGGGTCATTTCAAGCCACAAAACACATCCCTGCTCCCTCAGCTCCCTGCAGCAGCTACAGAAGTTCTCAGGCAGCAGCAGAGCAGCCTGCCTCGCCACAGAGAGCATCACAGAGCTGCTCAGCCCTCCAGCAGCCTGGGAAATCCTCTCTGCACGCCATCGCACAGCATCGAGTGCCCTCGGGGATCCGTGCTTGCCGTGGGTACTCCCAGCTTGTGCTGAGCACCAGGAAAGCAGCCTGGCTGCCAGAAGCCTGCATGTCACCAGGAATGGACTGACAGAAATCGTCTCCTCACACGTCACAGCTCCCCCACGCAGATGGAGAGTGCTGCTGCAGATCAGAGGCAGGGCTGGGCAGTGCCAGTTTCTGTCCTTGTGCATCTAACACCTCTGCTGGGAGCTGAGCTTGGCTGGGAAACGAGGTGGCCACCCAAGGAGAGACAGCACTCTGCTGGTGATGCTTTGCAGGTCTCTGGCAGACCCTTTTCAGGAACAAGGAGAGGCCTCCAACCCCAAACACCACCTCAGATGCCCCCAAGTGCATAAAGAGCCCCTGCAGGGTCTGCCAGCCCCCAGGGCAGCAGCTGGCAGAGGGACAGCCCTGCACCCCGGGCCATGGACGGTGCTGAGGTGCATCAGAGACCGGTGCTGGAGGGAGGGGAGGCGTTTGTTTCCATTTCTGGTGATTTCTGGTGCTGACACCCTGCTGGGAACACAGCACAGCACCAGTGCTCCCCAGAAGAGCATGCAAAGCAGCATCCCCCCTGCTTGTCAGGCAGGGAATCACTGCATGGGGATGCTCAGAAGCTTTCCTGTGGTCAGTGGCACAGATGGGAGCTGAACCAAGTCTCAAGCACATCCCCCTTGCCTGCCCTGGTTCCCTCCAGACCACAAAGCCACACGAACACCCCTGGCTGAGTGTGGGCAGCACCCTGCCCTGAGAGCAGCCCCCACACAAACATCCCCATGCTGGAATGGGCCACAAAGCTCCTTCTCATGGTCCAGGTGATGGAGATCAGAGGAATTACTGCTCACAGCACACCTCTCCTGGGGCTAACACCCAGCACTGCCTCAGCACAGGCTGTGCCTCACCCAGCACAGCCCATCCCTTCTGCCATTGAGGTGTCTGGGGAGCTGCAGAACCAGCAGCTGCACCCCAACCCTGCTGTTCATGGAAGCATGGCCTCAGAGACCCCCAATCCTTCCCCTCAGTGCCCCACAGCACCCTGCAGTGAGGCTCTGGGTGCAAGAGGACCTTCGGGTGACCCCCTGCCTGCTGCCTCCCATCAGCACCCCAGTTCTTGTAGGTATAGAAAAAATCCTAATTCCCATCCAAACCATCCTACATCTACTGCTATATCCTACCCAATGTTCAAAACCCTCAAGGCCTTCTCCAGAATCTCAGCTGCATCTGAGCCTCCCAAATCCACCAGAATACCTGACCCCTACTAGGTTTTCCCATTCTTCCCTACAATCCTACTTGGGCATCATTTGGCCCTGTGGGTTCTGCAGCATTTGCCAGAACTTGCAGCTGCTGTTGTGCCTGAATGTCCAAGGAACAATGACAGCCATCCTACAAACCAACAGCCATCCAGCCTCTTGTGTCCCCCACACCAGGAGGACCAGCTGAAATCACCAACCTGGGCAGAAAGTGCCAGAGAAGAGCAATCCTGGTGCACTCCAGACCTCCACCCCAGCTGCAGCCTCATGTACTGACACCAAGGCATCTTCTGGGAACACTCAAGGTCAGGGCATCACTGGGGGATGGAGCTCATTTGATGTTTGCCCATCAGCAGGGCTGAGAGTGTTGCTGCTGGAATGGGTGATGCACACACTCTGCATGCACACAGAGAGTGCCAAGGCAAGCCAGGAGCTGCAGGAAGGACCTGGCAGGGAAACTCCTCCAGCTCCTTCTTGCTGCCTCAGCTCTGCATATTTGGGGATGTATCTGTGGGATTCAGGCTCTCCAGTGCTGTAAGAAAGGCTCTCCAGGTCTTCTCAAAGCTGTCCATGCCAGGGCCCCCAAGGACAGAAATTTTTGCTTCACTCCAGCCCAGGCAGGCAGTGAGTGTTCCATCACCCCATGAGAGGAGCCCCTGACGTTCCCCAGATCCCCCCATGGAGTCCAGGCTGGGGCTGAGCCAGCCTGGCCGCCAGGATGGGGAGACAGATCCTTCTCCCAGCAGAGACACAGGGAGAAGGTGGCTGAGACCTCACTGGCAGAGGACCTTCCCAGGGATGCTGGTGGCTTCAGCTGGACTCCCAGCAGGGCCAGCCTGGCTGAAGGCTGAGAGCAGCCGTGGGGAGACTCAGCCAAACACATCCATGCTCCTTTTCTCCTCTGCACCAAGACACGCAGAAGGGCAGCTGAGGAAGACTGAAGGAGCGGGAGGGGAACACCTAGAGGCTGAGGAGCACTCCCTCCTCCCCTTGCTGTTACTACCACCCCATGGACCCCTGTGGAACACCTGACCCCCAAGCAAGGCATCCTGACCCGTGGCTCCTGCTGCCTGTCACACTCCCAGGGCT
Source organism: Camarhynchus parvulus (assembly GCF_901933205.1). Lineage (NCBI taxonomy): Eukaryota > Metazoa > Chordata > Aves > Passeriformes > Thraupidae > Camarhynchus > Camarhynchus parvulus. Next base: position 2,928,881 of record NC_044583.1, on the reverse strand, counting down.
AATGAGCATTTTGCTAATCACACACCCACACAGCTCTGTGTCATGGCAAAGGCCACATCCCAGCACCTCAGGCTGGCAGTAGAGGCTGTGCCTGGTGCTGGTGTCCCCTTGGTTTGTCCCAGGCTGCCACTCCGAGCAGCAGGAGCAGGGTCCGGCAGGGACAGGCTCCGGCCAGAGCTCCTGCATCGCTGCCAACGTTGAGGCAGCCCAGAAAGCAGACCCAGTTCCAGTCCCTACCCTCCTGCCAAGCCATCTGCCTGCCCTGAGACCACCGAGCGGCTCCTGAGCAGCGTTCTGTCATTAGGAGCCATTAGAGAGAGTGGAGGAGCAGTGATTGATGATAATGAATGCAAATACCTGCCTTCCGACCCCACACTGGCAGGACCTGCCTAGCTGCCACTAAGTAGTACAGTGTGTCCTTCCACAGGCTCTGCAAAGCATTCCCATCCTCCTCAGCCTTTCCACAAGCCATCAGGCACAGCACTGCCCATCTAGACCTGCCCTAGAAAACCATCACACCCAGGATCTGCTCTCCATCAGCCCCGAGGCTCTGCTCTCACCCGCAGATCCTACAGGCTCATTTCCAGCACCTGAGCCCACTGGGAAGGCTTTCCCAGAGTTCTCACCTTCATCAGGAGGGCGAAGGACAGGGAGAGAGAGGGGGGCAGCAGGGTGGGAGCTGAGTGCTCTGTCACAAGTGTGACACATCCCTACTCGTCAGGCACGTGTGTCCCATCGCAGAGAGGAGCTGTGCCCAGAGACAACAGCAGCCAGCTCTGCCCCAGGAGGTCACCAAAGACGAGCTGTTATTCCTGCAAAACCAGAACACATGCTGCAGCCTGCAAGGATGAACTCAGTTGCCCTCCAGTGACAGGAATACAGGAAAGGAAGGCACTGTCCTACTGCAGGCAATGGGTGTGGGGCAGGTGGGGGGACCAGAGAGAGCCACTGGGGCCACCAACTGCAACAAAGAGAATCCAGGCACTGTCCAGGCCAGGAAGAGCTGCTGTGGGCAGAAGAACCTTGTCCCTGAGCTACAACATTCAAGATGTAAATCATGTGCTCCCCTCTAGGACCAATCTTCTGGGGTACCTTATATTTTCCATCCTCTTATCCAGGGCAGAGCTGGACCATGGGGATTCAACAAGAGCAGTTTTTACTGCCCATTCAGCCCAGCCTTTGCAGCACACAGCCCAGCCCCAAGCTGCAGCAGCCAAGCTCTGGGAGCACGGTCATTGAGCAGAGAAAGAGCAGCACGGTGATTCATCTTCCTTTTGATCTCTAGCCTACCCTTGCAGGCTCAGTACTCTATCCCCAAAATTTTGGGCAGTTGGCAGGGTGGAGACGTTAAAGTGCTGAGAGGTGCTGGGGTTCCACTGCTGCACAGCCAATCCGGCAGGCAAGCAGAGGCCTGGCTGCCAAAGTTTCCAGGGAGATGAGCTTCCTCCAGAGCCTCCCCTCTCTGAACACATCCACCGAGCCCCCGCCGAGGACAGGACAGGCATCCTCTGCCATCTGTGACTGTTCACAGGGGTCTGAGGATGAGGGAAGAGATGAGGATCTGACTCCATGTTTCAGAAGGCTGATTTATTATTTTATGATCTATATTATATTAAAACTATACTAAAAGAATAGAAGAAAGGATCTCATCAGAAGGCTAGCTAAGAATAGAAAAGGAATGAAATGATGACAAAGGCTTGTGGCTTGGACAGAGAGTCTGAGCCAGCTGACTGTGATTGGCCATTAATTAGAAACAACAGCATGAGACTAATTACAGATTTACCTGTTGCATTCCACAGCAGCAGATAATCATTGTTTACATTTTGTTCTTGAGGCTTCTCAGCTTCTCAGGAGGAAAAATCCTAAGGAAAGGATTTTTAGTAAAAGATGTCTGTGACAGCCGGACAGAGCAGCTCAGAGCACAGAGAGACCTCACCGGGGAGCAGGGCCCAGCCTTCACCTTCAAACGGCACCGTGCAGGCACCACAGGGCGCTCCAGCACTTGGGGAGGGGTGAATTCACATCCTGGCAGCCTCCTCTGCTCAGCAGAGAGGGGCAGGGCGTGCTGACAGCTCTGCTGCCCCCAGCCCAGCTCCCGGCAGCGCTGGCCAGGCTCGCACCGGGCACGGGGGCACGGCAGGAGCTGCCAGACAGCCCCGGAGCTCCCGGCTCAGCGCAGGCTCTTCCTCACCTCCCAGCACTTTGTCACCAGGCTCCTCTGCAGTGACAATTCCTCAGACGACCAGAGTCGCCCACGGGCTCGCAGCCTCCCAAACCTGCTGCCCCCACGGATCGGTCTCCTGGAGCTGCTCCTGCCCGAGTGCATCGCTCAGCTCGGGCCTCTCCCTGCATCTGCACCCTCACCTGCCCTGGGCCAGCACAGCTGACCTGCAGGAGCCCAGGTGCCGTGCCAGGGCCAGCCCAGCTCTCATTTACACTCAGCAGCGTCACACATTGACTCGGGAGGGGAATGGAGATGAGGTGGCTCCAGCAGCAGCACGCAGTGCCCCAAACCTGGCAAAGCAGCAGCTGCTCTGCGTAGGAGCCGTGTCACAAGCACCTCCTCCAGTCTGCTGGGAGAGGCACCCTCAGCCCAGCAGCATGGCACCAAAACCCATCCCTCGTGGCACTTTGCAGCAGATTTTGGGGTGTGCCAAGTGAAGGCTCCAGGCCCTGGTGCCCATGGTGCATCTCACACAGCCCAAACGAAGCAGGGAGCTCAGCTGTGGCAGAGCATGGCTCCCTTTTTGCCTGGGGATGCAGTTTATTGCCTCTGTGCTCCCAAGCATGCCCCAGTTCCTGATCCAGATCCAAACCCAAGTCAAGGTGTCGCCTGTGATTTAGAAAGGGCGTTCTGCCTCAGGGCCCATCTCTAAGGGCTGTCAGCTGGAGGAGCACAAAGAGCCACCAAGCAGCAGCTGGGGCCTGGGCTGGGCACGGAGCAGCCCTGGATAGAGAAATCAGCACTGCTGGGATCACTCAGGAGATGTTTCAGTCTCGTCTTACTCATGGAGATCCTTGGGGAGATGCTTTATTTAGTCAAATATTTCTGAAAGGGGGACTGAGAAGCTGGCCAGGCTTTGCTCCACACATGGCACATGTCTGGGAGGGGGAAAACTCTCTTGTGTCAGGCACCACTGAAGTCCCTTGGACCTGCAGCTTTGGCAGAACAAAGTTCCAGTTGCCAGTTCCTGGATGGCTCATCTGGGAGACAAGGAGCTGACCTGGCCACGAGGACCCAGCCACCGCAGGTCCACTGCAGACCAAATCCTGTATGAGAGGATGTAAGAGAGCACCCAGAATTGTGCCACCCTTGTGAGAGGTCACAGCTGTCTGCAGCACAGTGACCATTCCCCACCTGCAGAAACTCAAGGCAAGAAGGAAGCAAGTTTTTGCTCTTCTGCAAACCCAAAGAAGTGTGATTTTCTGAAGGTGGTGAGAAACAGCTTCAGACAGCTCTAATTAGCAAGGTGGTGCGTGAGATAATCCAGCTTTACTGCTCTGTGCTCCACAGCTGTCCTGGGATGAAGGCAGAGTACGATCACCAGTGGCTGGAGCCCACCCACACCCCTCCCCTGTGCCTGCCTGCCTTCCAATGATCTGCAGGATAGTGAAGAGGGATATTTTTGCATGAGCTGCTGGTCCAAAGTTGCCAGTGCTATTTCAGGCAGCAACACCTACACTGTAATCCAGAGGGCTGTATTTTCCAGCGGGCACTTCAAAATCCGGCCTCCCTCCTCCCCTCACAGGCCAGCTCCAAGCAACCTGGCTCCAGGATAAACAGCTCCCAGCATTATGTGGCCACTGAGGCCAATGCCACAGCCCCAGCACGTTCCCGATTCCCACTGGGACCAAGACACCTTCAGACTGGAAATAAAATAAAATAAATACCTCATCTCACAAGAAGTACCAGCTACAACAACAGGTCCTCTGCCTGCAAATCCTCCCAGGGATCTGCCACCACCAGATTACCTGCCCAGGCTAAGCTAGCTAATCCTACAGGCGAGTGGCAGAGCTCGTCCTGGAGCTCAGCAGCGTTTTCGGTGAGGTGCTTCAGGAGACGTAGGAGCTCTAATTAAAGCTACTTTGCAACTCACTGCATATGGAGGCAGGGAGACATTTGTTCCTCTGTGAAAGCAGAGAGCCTGGACAGGTTAAATCCCCGCTCTCCTGTGTACAAAATATCTGCACATAAATGTTTCACACAGGTAGAGGGTACTCAGGCAGAGTGGGCAGGAGATGCTGACACAAGGTACCCCTAAAGACCAGGAGGATGAGGGCCACAGGCCCCTTTCTGGATTCAGATCAGGAGTTGTTCCAGTGGGGATAATGCTGCCAGCTCCTTCACCAGTGAGACCCAGCACCGTGCCTTGCACCTATTTCCTCCTTGATCTGTGTGTGTAGGCACAAAGGAGATATGAGACCATCCAAAATTAAGGAGCTAGAAGATACAAAGAAAAGAGACAGGAGGAGAAGCAATAACAGGAATCGTTATATAACAGCATGAAAAAAACCCAATAATACTCCCAGTGCAAAAGACGTTTCAAGATGGACAAGTGGGTGGTGAGACCTGCAGGATGCCAGGCCCCAGGACCAGCTGCTCCCTGTGTGCCAGAGGGATGAAAACCATGGCTGGGCAGAGCTGCAGAGGCTGCACCCCTCTGGGGTCTGCAGGTGGGGAAGTTCCAGCCTTCAGAGCCTGCCCAGCAGTGAGATGGCCAAAGTGAGAATCCCCTCCCTGGATCTCTGCTCAGGGGGCACACAAGAAGCTGCCCAGCTCAGACCCCACACACAGCAGGCACTCAGACTGGCATTCCTGCTCTGTCCCCCACACCCCAGGCCATCCTTCTCTCACCTCAGTCCTCCTGGCTCTGCTCAGAGAGGGTCTAGGTCCTGTGCAGAGTCTCAGCACCCAGTTTCTCTCCTCTAAGTGAGATGTGCAAACAGCAGAGACTGCTCCTTGGAGAGGGACATGGATGCTCCCATCACAGGTCTGGTCCTGCATCGCATCCCAGACCTTGGCACGCAGCAAGAGCAGGAGACACACAGCATCTTAGCCAGTGAGAAGGGGATGAATCACTGGAAAACAGACCCAGGCACAGAGCCAGAGCAGGGAGAAGATGGTCCTGTGAGGCCTCCATCTTTGGGAGTGGGGGGATTGGAGCGATCAGAGCCACAGGGTCCTCCCTTCCCACTCAGAAGTGACCCCAGCATCTGTCCCCCAGCTCTGTCACATCCCTCACACAGCCCAGCTGTCCCTCAGAGTGCTCCTTGTGCCTGGACATTCACCCCCGGCCAGCTCTGGAGTTCTCAGCACCCCTGTGTGCAGCAAGAATGGGAAATACCCCTGCACCCTTTTGGATCTCCCCTTCCAGCACAAACAGAGCAGGAAGGCAAACCACGGGTTCTCAGTTCCCACACCTTTCCAGCAGCTCGGGTGCTACAAATCAGACTTTCCTGCCAGGAAAGTCACCTTCAGAAGTAACCTCCCAGCTGGACCAAGAGCATGAAGTGCTCAGGGAACCACCAGTTCAGCAAGCTGAGGCTCCTATTTCATCTTCATCACCAAACCAAACCACAGCTATGACATTTCCCAACCACCAGATTTTATTTTTCCTTTGGAATCTGCCATCGAGCTCTGCTGAGATGAGGCTCCCACAAATCTGCAGTGTCCCTCAGCCAGGGAGCCGAATCAGCCCATCAGAGCCACACAGAAACAAAAGCATCAGCTCCAAGGAGGTGTCACGACAGAATGACAACCCTTAACTTGTTGTTACATCAGCCCACACATTAACGCTTTGGGCCTGAGCCAGGATGCCACGGAGCAGCCTCTGTTCCCCTTCAAGTCAAACCCTGCTATTCAGGGATGCACAAGTTCAGAATCCTTTTTGATTTAAAAAAAACCTAAAAACAATAAAAGCCACATACCTTTTGCTGTGTTTTCCCCTGACAGCGAGACCACAGTCCTGAGAAATTCCCCCATTTACTTTCCTCTTGTCTCTACCACAGCTCTTTCACTAAATCCTCTCTGTCCACGATGGCCCATATACAGATGCACATGAAATTAGTGTCTCCCAAATTAGTTTTCTTGCACACAGTCCTAGCCCATTTTCCTCAACAACATATTATGATATGCAAGGTTCCACCTTTCTCCCAGGAAACACAAGCTTCTAAATTTATCTTTTGGATAACTAAAAAAAGAGGCAGGTCTGGCTTTCACAATGCGGGGTCAGCAGTCCCGAATGGCAGAGTATTTGGCCCAGAAACACCCAGTTAATACCACAACACCAACCACCACAGAGCAGTACACATCTGGTCATTACAGAGCTAAGTATAACTTGACAAAGTACCTTGCTTTTAATGAGGCAAAAGGCCAATTAGCCTGATGAGGATGCAGTGTACTGACATTGAGCGGGGAGCCTGGATTCCCTGGAGCTACACCCTGTGTATCCTCGTAACACAGCAAACACGAGGAATCCAAACCCCTGCTGAGGGCACGGCGCTCAGAGCTCTCCGGGTTAACACCATCCTTCTCCAGATTTTGTGACACAGTATCCAGCATTCAGGCTGGATGAAGGGCCAGCCGCGCATTTTTGTCAGCTCTGATCCAAACCCTGGGAAAATGCAGGCATTGTCCTCGCCCGGTCCCCACCGCCCAGCCCTTCGCAGGTGTTCACCTGCCAGAGGACAGCAAGGAAAACCCAGGAACAAAAGCAGGGACGCTCCGGCGGGCGCTTCCCGTTGAAGTCATTTCATAACCGCGTTTCCAGAGGTGCTGGAAGAACAGCACGAGCCACCGCACGAGAGCCGTGATCGGAGACACCGAAATGCGCGGAACGAACAAAAGAAAAACCAACTTCCCCCCCGCGAGGCCGTTATTTTGGAAGACGCAAAACTTCCCGGCTCTTAGGGCACACCTGGAGCGCTGCCCCTGTCCCAGCCCCGCATCCCGGGCCCGGCCCCCTCCGCAGCAGGGAATGCACCCGGGGCGGGGGTCGCGGCCGGAGCCGCCGGAGCCCCCACAGGCCGGCAGCTTTCCCGGCAGGGCTGCCACGGCCGAGACCCCCGAGGGGAGAGGCACCGGGGCACCGGGACCGCGCTCAGAGCGGGGCTCCCGCGCGGCACCGCCGAGCGCCGGGCGGCCGCGGGCTGCGGGCACTCCCCGCACCGGGCCCGGGGCTGCGCTGCTGGCGCGGAGCCGGGCCGGGGCTGCGGGACCTTGAGCCGGGAGAGCGAGGAGCCCCGGGCCCGGGGATGGGGGCAGCGCGGCTGCGGCGGCCGGGCCGCGCGGAGCGCATCGTATCGTATCCATCGCATCGCATCGCATCGCATCGCATCGCATGGCATCGCATCGCATCGATCTCCCCCGGTGCAGGCGCGGCTCCCGGGGCCCACCGGGGCTGAAGTGGGGAGGCGATCGCCGGGCACCTGTCCCCCGCAGGTCCGAGCGGTACGGACCTGTCGCCCCGCGGCTGCCCGGGACGCGGGCCAGCGCTCCCCCGCGGCCGCTCCGCCATCGCCCCCCGCCGCCGCTCCGCCATCGCCCCCCGCCGCCCCCCGCCGCCGCGGCGCGGCCCGTACCGCAGTCGGCGCAGAGGATCCGCTCCACGTCCCGCTTGAAGTTCTTGCCGCTGGTGTCGAGCGGAGGGAAGGCGGTGCGGAAGACGAGCGGCTCCTCGGTGGGCTCCAGGAAGAAGATGTAGCGGTGGTTGCGCTTCACTTTGAAGCAGGGCGCCTTGGAGCCCACGCTGATGAGCTGCTCCCGCTGCAGTCCCCCGCTGTTAAGGGGCCACAGGTCGAGCACCTTGACCAGGACACCCCCGGCGGGCCCGGCGCCGCGGCTGTCATTGCCGCCGGCGGGGGGGCCCACGGACTGCACCTTGCCCTCCAGCACCACCGCCGCCGTGTACGCCTGGTCCTGCACCGACTTGAGGCTGGGCGAGTAGCAGGCGAGGGAGACGCCGAAGAGCAGCATGGAGAAGCCGGGCGCCGGGTCGCGCCTCATGCCGCCGGCTGCCGCTCGCTGCCCGCCGGCCCTGCGGCGGCGGCCGGGCTGCGGGGCCGGGCTGCGGGGCTGCGGCGCGGCGGGCGCGGCGGGGCGGAGCGGAGCGGCGCGACGCGGGGCGGCACGGCACGGCACGGCACGGCACGGCACGGCACGGCACGGCACGGCGGCGGGGCGGCACGGCACCTGCACGGAGCGGCACGGCAGGGCACGGCACCGGCACGGCCTGGCGCGGCGCGGCCGCGGCGCGGCACCGGCACAGGCACTGGCGCGGCGCGGCGCGGGGAGGAGGCGGGATGCTCCAAAGCCGCCCCTGCCCCCGGGATGCTGACCCTGCAACCCCCCGGAAAGGTGATTCCCTGCCCGGGGACTCCCCCCCGGGGGATGCCCGCTGCGGCGGGGATCCCCGCGTCCCTGGGGGTCCTCGGCGATGGAGGCAGACCGCGCTCCCTCCCCCCGGCCATGCAGCCGGCCCCTCGGCAGGCCCCCAGGCGTTCGCAGAACCCCCCTTTTCCCCGCAGAGCAAACCAAAGATGCGCTCATTTGGGGGCGGCTGCAGGTGACACGGGGGTTCCGCGATGCGCAGGGCCCGCGAGCCGGGGATTCCTCTTTGCCCGATGGTTTTATGGAGCTGGGAGATTTGTGCCCGAGATTCCCTGCACATCTGAAGGAAAGGCATTAACATATTGACAAACGGAACACGCAGCGGCCGGGGAGACAAAGCCGCCTTTCATGCCCCGTTCCTGCAGCCTCTCGTTAATAAACAAATGCTTTTCCCTGCAGTGGCTTTCAGGAGGAGTCGCTTTAAGCTCCAAAAGGTGCTTTTTTGGGTTTATTCTCGAGGCTGATCCTGAAGCATCTGCGCTCCCAAAGCCTCGCTTACCCAGGCAGTGCGGGAGGGAGCTGAGATGCTCAGTTAGCAGCAGCAGGGGATTTTGTGGTGCTTGTTGTTGCACTGGATTCTGCGTTGAAGGGGAGCGGCCATAGTCCCATCCCACGGAGGCGACCTGGAGGCGGGAGGGCGATGGCTCTGGGCACAGACTGCAATGTCCCCAGAGCCTTTAGAGCCCCAGGGAAACCCCCGAGCAAACCTCAAGGGATGACAAGAGCTGGGTCTTTGAGCCCATCAATGAGAGCAGAGGAGCACAGATGGCAGGATCGGGATTTACTTTCCATTTAACATAGCGCAGCCAGAACCATCAGGAAAAAGAAGGGAGCAGAGCCGTTGTGCCCAGCCCAGCCCAGGCATGGGGCGTAGCCTCTCCTCGTGTTTGCCCGGCTCGGGGCGGCAGGCAGCGCTGTCCCACCGCTGGCACACGAGGGCACAGCCCCCGCACACGCACCCGGGGCTCTGCAGCTCCTGCTGCCAGCCCGGAGCGCCGCTCTTCCCTCTCTGGGAACGCTCTCAGAGCGGCGTTACCATTGCGGGGCCGTGGTGCACCCGGAGCCCCGCAGCGCGCACACAGCAGGGCTCAGGGACTATTTCTTTCTTGTACACATTTCTCCCGCTAAGCGTGATTTTCTGTGGCTTTTTGGTCTCAGATGTTTCTGAAGGCTTTCTCTTTTCCCCCGATTGGTGACCATGCCCAACTGCAGAGAAATGCAGGGGGAGGTCGAAGGGACCAGAAGTGTTTCCCACAGCAGAGGGAAGAGCAATATTTTAAATTCAGGAAGCTGCTCAGAGGAGCAGGGAAACCACCTGACTTCTCTCATCTTTTGACATAAATCTCTGTGGAATTTCCCCTTTCCCTATCATTTTGCTCAGACAGCAACTGAGGTTCTGCCTGAAAAGGAAGGAGATACCCGATAGCATAACTTGATCTGGAGCTCGCCTGCTCTGCCCTGGCTCTCAGCAGAAAGGGCACTTTCATGCCCAGGCAGCTGAGTTGCTAATCCTTGTCTGTTTTTGCAGGCTGAAATCCCAGCGAGACCACAGCAGTTCTCCCACTGAGAAATTCAGTGTAAGGTACCTGTGAGGCCTCTGGGGAAATTTAGAAAAATGAGGGTTTTCTTTGTCTTTGGGGCATTTTGAAGTCCAGAACACTTAGACTCAAAAAAGGGCACTGGTCACATCTCCTTTTAGCAGTATTTTTTCTGTTGTTCAGCCTAACTCTTCACCAGGCAAAGTCACCTGGTTTTCATCACTTGAGACACTTGCTTTTCTCTTTTCATGTCAGAAATTGTTTAGGACTAAATCCCTCTCCCTCCTTTATGCTGTTCTTCCCATATAAATGGAAAATCATTATTTTCTACAGGTCCTTGGGCATTTTGACACATGAAATAAATAAAGCAAGGTCCTTGGTGCAGTTACCAGAGCAACCTGAACACTGACTTTGAGAGAATGATGCCTAAATAACCGATTTAAAAATATTTTCCTTCAGTTAAGGAGAACTTTGGGCAGGGAACCCAGGAGGTCTGTGGTCTGCTTTAATTTATCCAAAGCCCATCTCTCCCCTCACTCCCTGCTGTGAAGCCCCACCATATTTGCCATCCTGGCACAGGGATGGGGAATCTGATCTCAGCCTGGATTCCACCCTGTCTGTAGGACCCCAGAGTTCAGCAGCACCATCAGAGGTTTTCATTCCTCAGGCAAGTGCTGTGGGGGCTGGTTTTTCTTTTACCTCCTTAAATTTTGTTCCTGTAATTTCCCAGAGATGCCTGAAAACAAAGCACCTCTCAGGTCTGTCTTGGCCTCTGCCAAGGGAGCTCCTGGCACAGAGCCCTGCCTGGTGCACAGGCAGTGTCCCAGTGTCCCTCCCTCCCTCAGGGAGCCCTGCAGCTCTTCTGCAAGGACTGGTGTTGACCTCAGCAGCACAGGCAGGCAGGCTGTCCTTCTTCAGCACCCTCCACAGGTTGCAGATGCTCAGCATCCTCTGTGAAAGTTGAAGTTGTGCTCCTGCAAATCCCATGTGGGGCTTTTGGTGGAAGGAGGAACAGAGCACAGAGTCACAGAACGTGCTGAGCTGGAAGGGGAAGCATTGACTCCAACACCTGGCTCTGCACAGGACATCCCAACAATCCCACCCTGTGCCTGAGAGCATTTCCAAATGCTCCTGGAGCTCTGCCAGCCTTGGGGCTGTGCCCATTCCCTGTTCAGTGCCCCCCAGCACCCTCTGAGGGAAGATCCTTTCCCTGATACCCAGCCAAGGACAGGTGCAGCCATTCCCTGTGTTACCCAGCACGGGGCTGTGCTAAGCTGTTGCCCATTTCAGGCCAGCCTCAGAACCATGCATGCATTGCAGGGGTGGCCCCCACCTCCCCCAGCCCTTCCCAGCACCAGCTCTATCCTGGATCCCTGCAGGGAGCCTCAAGCCTGCTGGTGTGAAGATGGCAAATACAGGAGACACATCCCATACCCCAGCCAAGGGAAGGTTGCTTTCCCTCCCTATGGGACATTCCCTCCCTGCAACGATCAGGTGTTTCACAAAAGCCCCACAAATGCCAACAAACCCATTGCAACCAGGTTTTCCCATCTCCAGGTCTTCCCTGCAAGGATTTGGATTGTTCATTTTGGGGATGCCCATGGAGAGCATCATGTAGGGCAGGAGCCAGCCCTTCCCCAGGACACACCAGACTCCTGGCACCAGGGGGACACCACCACAGCCTCAGGTGAAATGAGAAAAGCAGGTGATTAATGATGAACACAGGAACTGTGTGGAAAAAGCAAAGCCCAACACTCAGTCTGAGACTCCAGCCTGGACATTGACTAACCACAGAATCAGAGAATGGCTGGGATTGGAAGAAACCTTAAAAATCATCTACATCTACACATCTCCTGCCTGTTAATGTCAACTTCCAGACCAGGGGAAGGCAGAAATGAGGGTTGTAGCTGTAGGCACCAATGCTGTCAGAAATGGACCATCCTGGCACAGAGGCCTGATCCAGCCACCCACCCTTCTCTCAGCTAGGAGAGCATCAACCCACTGTAATCCCAGGAGATGCTCAACAGTCCAAAGAAAAGCTGAGAGCATTTGCTGTAGGGAGAAAAAAAGCAGGACTTTGTTATGATGAAACCCACCCCAAGAAGCTTTTTATCTCTTGGCATATGGTGATCAAAGGGAAAAAATCAAGAGGAAGTGGTTTCCTCCACCTGAGAGAGAAGCTGTTGGGGTTCCCTCCAGCCCCTTTGTGACATATTCACCTCGGCAGTAGGAAGGAAAAAAATCTACTCATCCTTCAAGGAAATGTGTGCCTCTTTTATTTGCTGCCCTCCCCGAGAAACTCATTCACTCCTTGTCCACCCACACAAGCAGGAATGATGAATGAAAAACAAACCATAAACAATTCAGCCTTCCCTTTTTCCTCCCAGCCTTCCAATCAGATGTTCCAGCGCCCAGATTCTGCTCGTGGATCATTCCTGTCGCGTGCCTTGGCTCGCACGCTCGTTCCTTGGATACAGCTGCATCCAACACATTTACAGCAGCTCCAGGGCTTCACTCAGGGTGGAGGAGCCTCTGCAGGGCACCACTGCCCAGAGCCACAGGGTTCCTCTGGTGGCACTGGCAGAGCTGGACACTGGCAGGGAGCTGATGATCAGCCAGGCAGCTTTTTGTGTCCCCCAGAAGGACAGCAGTGCCCAGGCACTGTCACCAAAAAGATGCCAGGGTGAAAAATGGCACCAGTGGGAGCAATGCTCCCCACAGGACCGTGTATCCCAGCCTGAGAGACCCCTCCATCCCAGAGATTCTCCCTGGGCTGGATTTCGCTGCCAGCCACTCGGATGTTTCCCTCTCTCTCTCTCTCTTTTCTCTCCACACAACCTCCTTACACCCCCCTGTGTATCAAATAACAATTGCAGCCATACCAGGGCATCAGGTATGTCTGTGCACTTCTGAATTCTCTTCATAGGCAAAGTCCCCTCCCACTTTTGCCTGTTTTGTGTATTTTTATGTAAAAATATGCTGAGTGGGTGTATGCCTTATTACACATGTAGGAAACATGGGGAATGAGGACTTGAGATACCATCACAATAAAAGAGAGGGACAAGGCTCTTTGGCTTTGCCCTTGATTCCCCGTTTAAATTTAAATTTATAAATAAATTTAAATTTAAATTTAAAATATAATTTGCCATTGTTAGACAAGAGACCCTCTCCAAATTACTTCTGAGATCCAGGAGACCATTTCTGCAGCAACAAGTTACTGCTTGTGGGCAGCCTGTGGCTGGAAAATGCCCTTGATATTACAGAAATGATAACTTGTTTAATAGATCCAAATAAATAGGAAAGCCCAGGAGCTCGGGTGGCAGCATCTGAGCCCTGTACTGAGAGGTGCACAGACCTGAGGGCAAGGCTAAATATAGGTCCCACAAACCAGAACAACAGAGCTTTTACTGAGAAGATAATCAAGCCCTGGAGGAAACTACACAATATAAAGCTGAGATTTAAAATAAATGTGAAATGAGTTGGTGGATTCAGGACTAGTTCCTTATGGAAAAGTTTTCACATCAGAAAAAAATTAGTTTGGTGAAATGGGCTCTTTAATTAGCAGTTTCAGCAGGAAGCCAGAGGGATTTGAGGGGTTCTGGAGCCTCATCCCTCACCTTTCCATCCTGCCCTTTGCAAGGAGAGCTGGGATGAGGTCAGGGGTGGGCTGTCCCAGGCTGCTGCATGTGAGGGGCTGAAGAGGAGCCCTGTTTGCTCTCCTTGTGCTCTCCTGTTACCATGCACTTCCCAAGACCATCCTGCATTCTCCAAAAGCAACACCCAGGGCAGCAGGTGCTGAATCCAGGCAGGAAATCCACAGGACTGGTGTCCATGGCTCCCTGCACACCAGGCTCTCCTCCAGCACCCACCAGTGGCCAGGCTGCAGCCACTGGGACTGTCCAAACCAGATCCTGAATGCTGGATCCCACCCACCAGGGAACACCATGGTGCTGCCATGTCCTCACCCAGCTCTCCCTCAGCCAGCTAAAGGGGTGCAAATCAAAAAATTAGACCAAGTTGGTTTTCCTTTTTCTCCCTCACTCTTTCCTCGCTTCATCTCACACTGTAATCTTGTGGTTTGCAATTAAATTGTGTCTTTATGTCTCCTTTCCTCAATAAGTTAATGAAAATGACTTTTGCTCCAAGGTGGAGCATGAATGTCTCACTCTGTGCTGAGCATGAGAGCAAGACACAGCACCCAGGAGGAACAGAAGCTCCTGCTTCCCTGGGGAGTGATGGGTTCAGTCGGGCTTCTGAGCCCCTCCAAGCATCTGAGCCTCAAGTTTCCATTTTCAGCTCCATTTTCAGCTCCTTCTCCTCCTTGCAAAGCCTGTGCAACAGCAGTGGGAGGTTACAAATAGAGCGAGGCAGCTCATCTGCTGCATCTCCCTGTGTGATCCGTGGGCACACACGTGCACGTGCTGGATCCTCCCTCCCAGGCACCTCCAGACTCTCCCGACCACCCAAGGCCACGCTGCCTTCCCAGGCTGCAGCTCCCTCCTCAGCCCTTTGCTGAGCACCTCCTGCCTGGAGCTCAGGACACAGGCAGCACTGCTGGGGAAGATGAAACAGGAAAGCTTTATAAATATGATTGCCAGGCAAAAGATTTTGAGAATATGGAAACTGTAAGTGAGATTGAAATGAAAGGAAGCTTTGAGATAACTTAGTTACTGAACAACTAGAAAACAATGGTGTGGCCAGCTGAGGGTTATCCCCTTTTGATGAAACAACACCCTCTGCTTGCAGACAGCTCCAAGGGTCAGAGCAGACCCTACAGCTTGGCAGAAGGGTCCAAAGAGGAGTTTTTAGGGTTTAAAATGTAACACAGTATGGTAATGTAGTGATTCTTATAGCCTGTAAGTAAATGCTGTAGGATTTGTATCTTGTATTAGATTGGTTAGTGAGAATTAGAATATTCAGCACAGAAGAAGATTTATTGTATTGTAATGGGAACTTTGCTCTTTTGCCCCTCTTACTCTCTCACCCTCTCATCCTCTCTCCCCCTCTCTTCTCTCAGCCTGCTCTGAGCTGTGGCTGGCAGCTCCCAGCAGGGCCCTGCACCCAGGCCCTTTGCAATGAACCCCAAATTCCTGACCTGGCTGCAGAGATCTCTGATCTCCGTCCGTCCCAACTGTGCTACCCCCCGCAATGTTCCTACACAGCACCACGTGCATCTGCACTGAGATTAACCCTGCACAGCCAGGGACAGCAATTTGCATTTCCTCACCCAAAATTCATCCCCTGGGAAGTGTCAGAACACAGGATATCCTTCTGGCTGTCCTGGACTGCCAAGACCCCTGCTAGGGGGCTCAGAGACCCTGGCACAGAGCCCAAGACACCTGTGGGTTTGATTATGACCCCTGGAGCAAGTTACCAACCTTAGATGAAGATCTGCAAGCCACGACAGTTTAAGTAGAATGACAGTGAATTTATCATGGGGTGAAAAATAGATTTTTTGGGGTTTTTAGAATGGGGGTTCAGGGAGCAAGATGGAGGAATCTGGGCGTGTCCAGCCTTTCTCCTTCTTCTTCTTCTTGGCCTCCATCTTCTGGGTGATGTTGGCACTTTTAGATTGGTTTAGAGTAGAAGCTCACTGTCTAACACAGGTGATAGGTATTGGGAAGTCATTGTAAATATTGTACAGGTAGTTTTTAGTATAAAAAGATAACACTGCCCCAGGGGCAGGCAGAGTGCCTGGACTGTCTTGCTGAGCGGACCTCGGCTGGACAGGAGAAGAAATTCTATAGATAAGAAACAGTAAACAACCTTGAGACCAAGAACTGAAGAGTTCTGACTCCTTCTTTGACCACCAGGCTGGGAAAAGAGACTTTCTAACACATCTTGGGGTCACTGTGAGCAGCAGAGACCCCGAGAGGAAGGATGCCAGGCCAGCTCTGACAAGACAGAGGCTTCAGTGAGAGGCTCTGCTTGCTGCAGGAGTGATGGGGCACTGCCATCACCTGCCTTACCTGCCCCAGGGGTGCTGCTCCTGCCTCTCTCCCCTCTCCTGGAGGCTGGATCACACACACAGACTCACTGGGGCAGGGACATGGGCATTAAAAGGAGGGATGATGGGAGGTGGTCTCGTTTAGTCTGTCTGAGAGGAAGTTTAGGGCTGAGATAATGGGTAAAATCTACCTGGAGGGCAGGTAGAAAGGTGACAGAGCCAAAGTCCCCTCAGTGGGGCATGTCACACAGGCCAGGGGCCCTACAGTGCAGCTTGGGAGGCTGAGGTGAATATCCAGGTGGTGTTTCTTCCTCAGGAGGTGGTGTATCCCCAGGAGAGCACACAGCATGGGCACAGGGGTCCTTCATTGTTTGGGGTTGATGAGGCTGAGCCCAGTGGGGCTGTGGTCACCCTGACCTGCTGCTGACAACAGTCATGGTGCAAGCAGGCACCAGCCAGGAGCATCCCACTGGGTTCCCATCCCACTGCCCCTGCCAGGACCCTGAGACTCTGGGATATGTGAGCTCTACCCGGTCTGGCATGGCTGTTTCTGAGCCCCCAGCTAGCAGGATAATGCTGGCTGCCCCTGACACAACACACAGCACTGCTGTTCCCTTCCAGGAGTCACTGCTTCTTCATGCAGGGAAGCAGTGGGGACCCGAGTGAGGCACTTCAGAGCAGGGATCTGGCACAACCCTCCTGTTTCCCCAGGCTGGGGATGGCTCAGGGAGGCAGCAGAGCCTTGGCTCTGCTCTGAGGGGAGCAGTGTGTCCCTAGTCCCCCAACAAGCCCACCCATTTCCTCAGGGACACTCCCTGGGCTGGGTGGGGAAGGAGGTGGTGTGGGGGTCTCTCCAGTCTCAGTGAGAAATATCCAACAGCAAAAGGCTTCATAAAATATCTGTTTAAACAAGGCAGAGTGAAAAGTGAAATATCAAGGGCAAGTAAGCCTCCTGCCCCCTCAGATGCAGAGCACCCTGCACTTGTGCAGCGTGGGATGGACCCAGGATGGATTTTCCCCAGTGCTGCACATATCCCTTCCCTGGAGAGAAGTTCTTCCTTTTTGGTTCCTCAAGCCATTATAGATCCTTCCTTTTATTCTGTCTTATTAAAGCATCTGTTTTATGATGCCATTTGCTGTCAGGCCTTTCATACTGAGATGTAGAATTAACCCCCTCTCACAGGGGCCAGAACCCCTTTCCTCCCCAGCCCCCTGCACTGCTTTCCCCAGAACAAGGGGCTGCGCTGCTGTGCTGTTGCTGCTGTGCTGCCTGCAGACTGCCCCACAGGTCTCCAGCAAAGCCAGTTCGCCAATGCTTCTGCTTTGTAAATAATTTTCCTCTCCAACACAAACCACGTGCTCCGCACACCACAGTCCCTTACCTGCTCCATCCAAACCTTGTGGAATCCCAGCACTGCATCTCCCCACCTGAACCTCATGGTATTTGCTGAGCAGCTGTAAAACAATTAATTGAATTTAATTATTGAGAGGATTTTCATGTTTCCTGCACATTTACACACCATGTTATCTCAATCACACCAGGGCTGGTCTCTAATTCTCTTTTTAATGAGTTCCCAAAATATTCCCATAAGCAATATCCTCAAACCAGCTCCTCTATCTAGACACTGTGAGAGGCTGAAACCCCCTCATGGCCCCTGGGGAGGGAGAAGAACTTCTTGCTGTGCTGGGTGCATTCTGTGCTGGCACCAGGCAATTCCTGCTCTCCCAGCAGCAGGATTTAGGGGAGCCAAGGTTTTCTCCTCCTCCTGGTGTGATCCAGTCTGTGCTCCTTCAGTCCTTCAGTCTCCTGCAGGGCTATTGCACAGCCCCAGCTGGGACCTGTGGGTCTAAAAGCAGAACAAGGAATTACCTCATAAAAGTGAAGGTTTTTCCCCTCTGACACCAAGCCAGAGTGGACTCTGCAGCCAATTTGCTCTGTGAGAAACCAGAGCATGGAAAAATTCAGTACCTTCATCATTTTACTCATGGCATCTTTGAGGGAAAAGCAAAAAGATGTTGCCTCTGTGGTAAGGGTCTGGCTTATGGACTAAGAGGTTTTCAATTGTACATCTCTTCAGCAAAATCCAAAACACTGGGATGAGTTCTGGGACAACTTTTTTGAGCTGGTAGTCTCTGGATAAGCCACAGAGAGCAGGAATCCCAGGTTTCCAAATCCCAGACAGGTTTCAACAGGACAGAAAGGAATCCCACCCAGGGCCACAATGATGCTCCAGAAAACACTCCCAGAGCAGCTCTGAAAGAGATAAAGGCAAATGTTAAATAATTACTGAATAAACTTTGAGACATTCCCCTGCTACAGAACAACATTTCTTAATGCTGCCCATGGGAAGTCACTTACAGAAAAGGAACAGTGCCTGACTCTTGTCACAGCACCCAGGTGAGGCTCACAGGACCCTGCAGTTGTGAGCTGGGCCTCTCTTCACCTCAGGGCTGGCAGGAATCAACCCCACCACCTTGTGAATGACAAGTGACTCTGCTGCCTTAGATAACCCCACACCACAGCCCTTCTCTTCTTGGTAAAGCTTAAAATGAGAAGCCAAGTTGGCTTTTCTCTTCCTCTATGGAAAACTATGGACCTTCATAGGGTGATATCACACCTACCTCCCAGCTGTGGCAGCCCCTCTCACCTCCCACAGGAGGAATGCAAAGCTGGCCATACCTCCATGGGCCAGCACAGCTGAGATCTCCATCCTCCTTGAAGGACAGCTGTGACTTCCTACCAGGGCAGGCACTGGAGCATGGCCTAAAGAACAGCTTTGTCCTTCTGGAAACGACAGGGACTGGGGTCCAGCAGATGCCTCCTCCCAGGTGTGGGGCAGGACACCTGGCTGGGCCACAGAAGGACAGAGCAGTGCTGCAATACCTGAAGAACGGCTTCAAACACTCACCCTGTTACCCCTCACTCCACAAAATCACATTCAGAGATCATCTTGTATCTCCTCTAATCAGGTTTTGCCACCATAGCCAGCTGCTGTGGTGAGATGAGAAGCCTTGGTTGTTCTCATGTGTGCACAACGAGGAGTTCAGAAGTTACAAGCTATAAATTCTTCTGGACCAAAGTTCCCTCCTTCTCCAGGCCAAGCTGAGAAGTATCTGTGTAAATAGGTTTGTTTACAGTCAACCAAGTGTTTTCATCCCAGCGACCCAACCAGATTCCTGTCCTGATGATGAGACTGCCAAACAGCATCAGCACCAGCATTGGGCAGAGCAGCAGGTGCCCTGCCTGGCTCTGTGCCCACTCCACTGGGCTGTGGGACCCCTGCCTGGCTCTGTGCCCACCCCACTGGGCTGTGGGACCCCTGCCTGGCTCTGTGCCCACCCCACTGGGCTGTGGGATCCCTGCCCCACCCCAGGCCCAGCCCTGGAGAAAGATCAACCTCCTGGGACACATCACCTGTCCCAGACAGAGCAAGACCAAGCACAGGGCCAGCGTGAAAGCTCAGAGCCACCTCCAGGAATAGCTCTGAAGGGGGCAATTCCTGTCTCCTGGACTGGCACAGCAGCTCACACCCTCTCTGGGAGCATGGACCTCTCCCAGGGCAAGCCCCTGCTCAGCCTCAGCACCAAGGCAAAGCATGGGGGATGAAACACTGCAAAACAAGCTTGGAGCAGGGCCATGCCTGGCCATGAGCCAGAGAGGGGCCAAGAGCACTGTGAGCAGAAAAGGTGTTTATAAACACCTCTCCAAGCCTCCTGCACAGCCAGACAAGCTGTGGAAATGCCTTTGGCTCCTTCCTGCTCATCTCTGGCTGGGCTCCACAAGAGCTTCCAGGGCATGATTTTGTCCATTTATCTTAGAATTGGGAGGGAGGGGAGTTGGAAAAGTTTAAATTAAGTTCCAGTGCCTCTGCTCTCCTCCAGGTAGGTATTACTCTATTCCTGGGTTTATGTAGCATCCTTGAAATTACTGCTTTAGGTATCAGCTGTGCCTGCAGGGCTGCATTCACTCACTCACACACACACACACACATTTGCCCCCAGGAGCCAAAAGACAGGTCCTGAGCCTCTGCAATGAGCTTAACACTGCTAGAACAAGTCTTGAATACACCCATTAGCCTTGTGGCTGCTGCTTACCACCACAGGAAAAGAGGATTCAAAACCAGGGCCACTAAAATCACTAGTGCAGGGTCCAGGGAGACAATTATCTGCATGCAGCAAGAGGTTCCACCTTAGGAACATCAGCTCCTTGCAATCCAGCCCCTGTCTGCACTGCACAGCTCCATCTGCACTGCTGCAGTTTGTTCCTTGTGTGAGTTTCGGGAGAGTTTTCCTTTCAGAGTCATATAAACCAAACCCCACAGAGGATGGGGAGCTGGGATTCTGTGTGCTGCTTGTGGCTGGGGTAGAATTAATTTTCTTCCCAGTGGCTGCTATGGGGCTGTGCTTTGGATTTGTGCTGAAAACATGGCTGATAACACAGAGATGTTTTTGTTGTTGCTGAGCAGGGCTTACACAGAGCCAAGGCCTTTTCTGCTTCTCATATCACCCCACCAGTGAGCAGGCTGGGGGTGCACAAGGAGCTGGGAGGGGACACAGCCAGGATAGCTGGCTCCACTGACCCAAGGGATATCCACAGAATCCACAGAATCACTGGGTTGGAAGAGACCTTCAAGATCAAGCCCAACCCAGCCCCAACACCTCAACTAAACCCTGGCACCCAGTGCCACATCCAGGCTTTGTTAAACACACCCAGGGATGGGGACTCCACCACCTCCCTGGGCAGAACATTCCAGAACTTTATCACCCTTTCTGTAAAAAACTTCTTCCTAATACCCAACCTGTATTTCCCTTGGTGCAGCTCATCCCAGAGCACACAGCTCTGCTGTCGTGGGGGTGCCTGAACACCTTCCTGCAATGGCAGGAGGCAACAGATTCCTTGCTTTGCTTTGCTGGTGCATGTAGCTTTTGCTTTCCCTAACTCTCTTTATCTCAGCTGCCAGTTTGTCTCACTTTCCTCCTTCTGATTCTCTCTCCCATCCCATCAGGGGGGAGTGAGCGAGTGGATGATGGTGCTGAGCTGCCATTTGGGGTCAAACCACAGCACTGTGTCATGCTGGCAGCAGCCAGCCCACCTGAGAGCAGAGGACTCGCTGCATCCTCTCCCAGTGGCAACAGCCAGGTCAGCATCTTCAGAGAAAAACTTCTGGGCAAAAGAAAATGTCAAAGCATCCTTCTCTTGGATGCAAAACTGGTAAACTGTGATTTGTTCTGAATCTCATTTCAAAATGATGATTTGTTCTGTATCTTCCTTCTCATCCTTGCAGATGTTTGGGGTTTCTTTGGTCCCACATGGAAGCAGTCAGCCCATTCCACCCCAGCTCTATGAGCGCCCTTGCTCCCTGGGAACAGATTGCAAAAGATCTATTCCAACATCCTCACATACTTTTTAAGGAAAGGGGGTTTAAAGTAATCTGAGAAAGAAGCACAGCCTGCAAAAAGCTGCATTGGGGAGGGGCTGGGGTATTAACCTCAAACCCAGAAGTTACAAATGGCCAGAAAGCTCCCCTGGCTGGAGCAGGAGGTGTGGAGGTCCCAGGCACACTCGTACCTTGGAGTCTCTGGAGCCAAGACTTCTCTCTGCCTTTTCCCACCCTTTTCTCCTCTGGGACCCTGCACCAGCTGGACTGCTCTTGGGCACATTAGGGACCCCACCTGGTGTGATCCAACAGCTTTAGAGGCTGCAAATTAATGGCAGGGCAAAGCAGGCATTGTGGCACGGGAGGGGGATGCACCTCTATCAGGCAAAGCTGAGAAACCCAGAATGCTGCAGACAGTGCCAGCCAGTGCTTTCTAAAGCACACTTCCCAAAAACGTGCCTTGAGGGCATGGATTCACAGCCCACAACCCCCAGCATGTCCATGAGCCCAGAAGGAAAAGCAGGAGCAGAGAGGGTGTCAGCTGCTTTGCTGCATGGCTGTGCAAGTCCAGAACCAGCAGTCATGGCTGGAGGAACAACAGGACCAGCTGGGCACAGCCCTGAGACAGCAGCAAGGCAGCATGAAAACAAGAGGAATCAAACAGCAAAACCAGGAGGTGCTGTCATCATAATAAAAGGATGAACCAGCTGGTCACAGGAGCCAGAGCAGCTGTGCCTGTGAGCCAGCTATGCCCACCAACCTGGACATCCCTGTGGACAGAGCACCTTCCCAGCCAATGCCATGGGCTGCCATGGGAAGAGAAGGGGGAGGCCCACCCAGGCACCACACCAGTTCAACTGGAGGCAAAGAAGCCACCTGGATACTGGGAAGCAGGCAGTCACATACACGGGTGACACAGCCTTTGCTAACTGCTGCAAACTGCTGGGCTCTAGTCCTTGCTCCTCCTTGGGAGACAAGGAGCAGAGAGCCCTGGGTTTATAAATTATTCTCACTGAAAGCCAGCAAGATTGGAATTTGGTTGCCATTTGTTGCTAGCTTTCAACACCAGCCAGCACTTCCTGGATTATGTGGGGAGCTGAAGAACCATGCTTCCCCCTTAATGTCTCTGAGAACCAAGAGCTGGAGAGGGTCCTCGCTCTCTGCAGGTGACGACACCTCCATGGTCAGAAAGAACAAATGAGGGGGAAGCCAGCTGGCAAAAGGGCAGAGGGTTACTTGCAGGCCAGTCAAAGGAGAAGAGAAAGCACACTGGAGTCGGAACAAGCCATGGTGAAAACAATCCCAAACTTAATTCACTTGGATAGGACATCACATAATGCTTAGAAGAATTAGCCCTTTATATTTGCAGACACAAGAAGCAAGAACTTGTTCTGCCATTGTGCAGTCACTGATCCCTTCTTTCTTTCTTTCTTTCTTTCTTGTTTGTTTTTAGTTTCTGAAGAGTGAGCAAAAGCGGCGTCGTTACAGCTCACCATGGAAACTGCCGCTGTGGACAAGGAATGGCTGACATGTCCTCGGGATGTCACCCTCTAGCAGGTGGCCAAAAAGACACCAACCCAGTGCCCAGGGCCAGTGTGGATGCAGCCCTGCCCCACTGTGGAACAGCTGGAAGGCAGGCTCCCTGGCAGGGTTATCCCTCAGGCAGTGACCCTGCAGTTCCCCCGTGGAGGAATCCTTGCTTGGGTGCTGCCCCAAAACAGATCATCCAAGGGAGTGGAGCTGCTCTCTTGGAGAGAAGCGGTTCCAACTGGAGGGCTGCAGTTGTCCGTGGCCAAGCTTTCCCATTGTTATTTTACAGTCGCTTGATGTTCTGAAAGATATTTAGAAAAATGACTTTAACTGTCCTGTGCCAAACTGGGTGAGGGTGAAAAAAAAATGAAATTTGGCAGGGATGTTATTCATTCAGCATGTAGCTTGGATGACGTCCAGTGACTAACACAGGAGTTTTAACTGATCTGGGAGACTAAAAACCATTCACAAATAATTTGATTTAGGGTCACTGTGATTTCTTTTTATAAATAATTTTCATTGAGAAGTATTTTTTTAATTAGGATCGACAGATCCTAATAGCAACGCTATTGTGTGTGCCGCTCATCATTCCCATCTTCCTAAATGACTTTCATATGTTGTGTGCTGGTTTCTTGTTTGCTGCACACGATGGGGCTTGTTCACAGGGTAAGCAATGCCCCACAGCAGTGGACAAGCCATGCTGAACTCCTCTCTCCAAAGGCAGGCTCCAAGGAGGAGCCAGATGCAAAGCAAAGGGAGCTTTCACCATCCTGTTACAGGTTCCTGTTCAGGGGCTGCTCTGAGCCTTCACCCAGCCCCAGACACCCCCCCGTGGCTGTAAAAGCCTTCTGAGTGCTCTGCATCTGAGAGATGGCAACAGCAGCTTGGCTTTGGTGCTTCAATGCTCCAGCTCCCATCGCCACAGCACAGGAAGTTCTCTGAACTTCCCTTTCCCATGCTGGAAAGAGTTCTTGCTGGACAAGAACAGCACCAAGGGAAATATCTGACACAACTTGGAAAAAAGTCTAAACTCAGTCACCCCCTAACCCAGCAGATCACACACATCCTGAGCAGATCTGCAGGAGAATTCAGACAGCGGGTGAGAGAAGAATGACTCGGCGACTCAAATGAATCTTGCTTGGCAATATCCTCTGTGTGTGACAGCCTTTTCTTTGACTTGCACAATAACAATTGCAGCCCAGCCACTCCAGCTACTAATCTTATCTCTTGTTTGAATGGCTCTTAGCTTGCCTCCCGTTGATTATAAATGTTTGTACAAGTTCTTGGAGTCAGCGGAGTTGTTGTTTCGTAGCTGGATTACAGGCTGGGGCTCCAAACTTTGAGATGCTCACAGTAATGATCAGACATGTTCTTAAAAGCCCACTGAATTGGATTTCAAAACAAAAGGCCCATTGATCTTAAGCCTGAAATTCCAGCCACAACTCTGAAAATCTTTTCCCTTATCTTTCCAAGGAACTGAAACTGGTGTGGAAAATGACTACAACAGTCAAAGAAAGGAGGATTATCTCATGAGAGGAAGCTACCTAAATGTGGTCTCATTTAGGTATCAGAACAGGGCTGAAGGGGGTATAATTGCTACTAAGAGACACGTGGAAGGAGAGAAGCTGTTAGAAAATCTTGTGAAATCTCCAAACTGAGAGTTGTGGGGCTGAAGATGAAAAGATTTCTGATTTTCAGAGCAAAGAGGTTTGGGATGGGTTTCAGCAGAAGCCACAGAGGCAGCACAGTGTGCAGCCTGATAACCACATGGGAGCCACTGATAACAGCCAGGATGGGCAGCCTGTGACCAGGAGCTCCCTGCAAGATCCC
Source organism: Camarhynchus parvulus (assembly GCF_901933205.1). Taxonomy (NCBI): domain Eukaryota; kingdom Metazoa; phylum Chordata; class Aves; order Passeriformes; family Thraupidae; genus Camarhynchus; species Camarhynchus parvulus. The sequence continues at coordinate 2,904,269 of NC_044583.1, read as the reverse complement.
AGTCCAAACCTGGACAACGTTTGGAGAGACTCCCCTGGCTCCTGCATTTATCCATCACCCTGGTCCATCCTATTTTGCACCTTGCCTCATTCAGCAGCCATCCCAAGCTTGCCTTGGCCACATGATCCTGTTTTACCATTGGTCAGACCAATTTAAGTTCCTGTGGGTCCCCAGGATGGGCTGCTGTGGTAGAGCTCCCATTCGAAAACATTGTCTTTTGGGAAGAAAAACACTTTTTTTCCTTTGTTTTGCTTACTTCAATAAGCAAATGCCTTATTCAAGCCAAATTCAGGCACAAAATCAGAGCATTAGGTGGTGGCTGTGACTTCCAGCACTGAAAGGTGCTGGGCAAGCAGAATCCCACAAAACATCATTCCCCAAAGCACCAACACTGGCAGACTGTTCCCAGGATTGTTGGTATCCACTTGGAGCACATCCACTCCTGAAAAAGTACCACTGGCCGGTGCTGGGGAGGAAAAATAACCTCTGTGCTGGCCAGCATCCTCAGCACCAGCGATTTTCTCCGCACCCCAGTCAGACAGACCAGCCACAAGGGCACAAACACAACTCCTCATGCAGTTCCCAGTTGTACCACATGGATAAAGCGTGGTTCATCCATAAGGACACCTGCTGGTGACAGCAACAGGCCGCGGCTTAGGTTGTTTGATGTCATCTGACTTGAGGATAAAAAGAGCAAATCAAGAGAGAGGCGTTGCCAAAGCACCAGCCTGCAGCCTGCCGTGGGGGCAGCGTGGGGATGCCAAGCTGGACACCCAGGAAACACCCAGGACAGTTCAGGCAGGCTGAAAATCAAACCCAGCATCTGCGGAGAGCACAGCACATCCCCAGCACTCAGGGCAAGCGGCAGCTCAGCCAGTGCTGAAATATTGTTTCTGTGGTAAAAGGAAACTGTTTCTCTGTGTATTTTTCTTATGACCCATGGAGTCACCATCGCCACGGCTTTAACCACAGCCATGGGGCAGGCTGGGGGTTCCTCCCGGGATATTGGAGCATCCTCTAATGCAACAAGATGTCTCAGCAGTTCACTCGCTGTCCCCCTGAGAAAGTCATTTGTGTGCCAAGCACATTCCACAGGCCACCCCAAAATTCACCTCATAGCACCACTCTTTGTGCAACACTTGCAGGGTTTTTGGGATGCTAGAGGAACATCCATGCCTTCCACAGAAGTCAGCAGTCCTGGAAGCAGCAGGCAGGGAACAGACTTCTACCCAGAGCAATCCTACCAGTTTGCTCCCTGGCCTGCAGCATCAGGAGAAAACATCCTTACTTGGGCTGGAGCTGGCTTAAAATTGAGGGTTTGGAAACAAGGACTAGAAGCTAAAGCATCTCCTCCAAAACCCACCCCCAGACCTCTAAAACCCACCCCCAAACCTCCAAAATCCACCTCCGAGCCTCCAAAATCCCACCTCCAAGCCCCACCTCCAAACCCCCGCTGCGGGGGGACGCCCGATCCCCCCGCTCCGCATCCCCGCAGCGCTCCCGAGCCTCCAAGCCCCGCGCCACGCCATAGGCCAATTAATTCACTTCATCATCAACCCCGAATAAACACACATCCCACCCGGGCATCCCGGGCATCCCAGCCGGGAGGAGGGCCCGCTGCTCAGCGTTCTCCCGTACGGTTGGCTGCGGGGAGCACGAACCCGGCGGCTCTCCCGGGCCCCGCGGGCTGTCCCCGGGGTGCGGGAGCGCGGGTGCGGCGGGCCCAGCGGCGGGGCCATCGGCGGGGCCGGGCGCTGCCGGTGCCGCCCGGAGCGGGGCTCGGCCGCGGCGCCGCCGGTGCGCGGGGGGAGCGCGCAGCTGCAGTACCCGCGGCGGCCGCTCGGCGGCGCGGCACTGCCGCCGTGCTCGCCGGGGCGGCCGGCGGCGGGGGCCGCTCTCTGCCGCCTTCCCGCGCCCTCTCCTCGCTCCGGCAGATCTCGCGAGAGCGCGGCCGGCTGGTGGCCGCGGGGGCTGTTGCAGCAGCGGCGGCGGCGGCGGCGGCGGGGGAGGAGGAGGAGGCGGCGGCGGCGGCGGCGGCGGCCGGGGGCGGCCGAGGAGGCGGCGGCGGCGGAGGAGGCGGCGGCGGCGCGGGGGCGGCCGCGCCGGGGCGAGCAGCGGCGGGCGAGGCCCGAGCGGCGGCGGCGGCGGAGCGGCGGCGGCATCATGGCGGACAGAGACAGCGGCAGCGAGCAGGGCGGCGGCGGCGGGGGCGCGGCGGGCGCCGGGGGGCCGGGCGCGGGCGGCGGCGGCCCGGGCGGCGGCGGCGGCGGCGGCGGGGGCCCGGGCGGCGGGCTGCAGCACGAGACGCAGGAGCTGGCCTCCAAGCGGGTGGACATCCAGAACAAGCGCTTCTACCTGGACGTGAAGCAGAACGCCAAGGGCCGCTTCCTCAAGATCGCCGAGGTGGGCGCGGGCGGCAACAAGAGCCGCCTGACCCTCTCCATGTCGGTGGCCGTCGAGTTCCGCGACTACCTGGGCGACTTCATCGAGCACTACGCGCAGCTGGGGCCCAGCCAGCCCCCCGAGCTGGCGCAGGCGGCCGACGAGCCCCGGCGGGCGCTGAAGAGCGAGTTCCTGGTGCGGGAGAACCGCAAGTACTACATGGATCTGAAGGAGAACCAGCGCGGGCGCTTCCTGCGCGTCCGCCAGACCGTGAACCGCGGCCCGGGGCTGGGCTCCACGCAGGGCCAGACCATCGCGCTGCCCGCACAGGGCCTCATCGAGTTCCGCGACGCCCTGGCCAAGCTCATCGACGACTACGGCGTGGAGGAGGAGCCGGCCGAGCTGCCCGAGGGCACCTCCTTGACTGTGGACAACAAGCGTTTCTTCTTCGACGTGGGTTCCAACAAGTACGGCGTGTTCATGCGGGTGAGCGAGGTGAAGCCCACCTACCGCAACTCCATCACCGTCCCCTACAAGGTCTGGGCCAAGTTCGGCCACACCTTCTGCAAGTACTCGGACGAGATGAAGAAGATCCAGGAGAAGCAGCGGGACAAGCGCGCCGCCGCCGCCGCCGCCCCCGCCGTGGGCGCCGAGCCGCCCCCGAGGCCGAGGCGGCCGCCGCCGGCCGCCCGGCGCGCTGCTGCAGGCCGAGGAGCCCGAGGAGGACTGACCGCCCGCCCCCGGGACGCGGACTGGCCCCGCCGCCGGCGGGAGGGCGGGCGGGCGGCGGGGCGCGGGGGCGGCGGCCCGGAGCCCCCCCGCCCGGAGCCCCCCGGCCGCGCCGCCCGCCCGGCGCCCCCCCCGCCGCCCGGCAGCAGCAGCGCCTCAGACCCGCCACCCATCGCTGGATGTTCCTCCACTTTACCCACCGTATCAAACAGTAAGCAGCTGCTAAAAAACAAAACAAAACAAAACAAACAAAAAAAAAAAAAAAAAAAAAAACACACAAAAAAAAAAGAGTCAAAAAAAAAAGTAATAACATTATATATGAACTGTGTTTCCTACTTGATTAAAAATATAAAGAACTGAGTGTTTATTTCCCTAATTAACCGAGAACTTTTGTACACGTTTAAGCTATTATTATTAAAAGTGTTTGCAAAAATGGTCAAGATTATAATATTGCTGAATTATATAAAAAGAAGTCCTTTTCATGTTGAGCTAACATTTGACTTTAGCACAAAAAAAAAGAGATATTTTAGAACACGTAAAATAATATTTTTAGTTTTTTCTTCTCATTTTGTTACCAAATTTTGAACCTTACATGGAGGTTACTATAGTATATTTGACACCCTATATACCTGTGATTAGAGATGTGTATATATATATGAGGGCTAGGCATGCTGTGTGTCTGAGCTTTGTCTAAATGTTATGCAGAAGTTTGTAGAGTTAAAAGGTACGTAGGTTTAATTCATGCAAGGTAAACAATAAGTGCTCTCTTTTATACAATATGCATTGCATCTGGACCTTAAACATATAAAAATGGTCAGTGAAACTTCTGTGAACATGAAGAAAAATTATTAAAAAAGGCATTTAAATGAAATTGCTAACTTGTGATTTTTACGTTTGAACCAAAGTTATTCAAATAGTAAAAAAAAAAAAAAACGAAAAGAGGAAAAGGAAAAAAAAAAGAGAGAGAGAGAGAAAAAAAACGAAAAGTAAAGAATTTCCTCCCATAATATTTTTTTTCTGCACCTGTTTGGTTTACAACTGAGTAGGCGTATTGTCATTATTGTGTATATGAGATGTACTTGTATTGTTCATAATATATTTTTTTTATTCTGTGTACTTAAAGTACTTAACCTGATGTGCAGCGGTTTCCAGTCCACCTGTTTTTGGACAGCAGGTAGCGAGTCTTTCTGTGTGGCCACTGGCACTAGCACTATCTCCTGAGCTCGGGCGAGGTCCGGACCGATGCTTTGATCCCTGTTAACTTCCGTAGGCCTGTTAGGAAGCAGTGCAGCGAGGGCAGCGTGATCCCACTGAGCCATGGGGGTCGGAGTTTGGTTGGACAGTGAAAGCCAAGCCGGTGTGTGTCCGTCATGGATTTCCATGTAGCTGTGGTGCTAGTTATTATTACTGGCTACATACCTGGCCAGCCTGGCCGTGCCCTGCCCTCCCCGTCCCAGCTCCCGCCGGGCGCGGGCTCTGCTCGAAGCCCAGGCTAGGCGAACACAGATTTGTCAGAACACTAAATCTGTCCAGGTGTGTTCTCCAAATTGAAATTGTTTGTAATAATAAGAAGAATAATAATAGACTTTTACAGGTTGTCTTCGTTGTTTTTCAGTTATGGTTTTTTTTTTCTTTAAAAAAAATGTTGGTGTGCTTTTAATTGACTAACTTCTTGCTGCTGTATAGTAAAATATTAATATATTTTTATCATTAAACTGCTGCATGACTATCATCATTGCGAGTGAAGAGAAAATGTTATAAAAAAGATGCCTTAAACAGTGAAAACAAAACTTTATTTTTTGTTTTTTCTTTTCTTTTCTTTTCTTGGCTGGAATTCAGTAGAGAGCATTTCAGAGAAACTAGAATCTTGTTCCACTCGGAAGTTTTTTGGGAATGCAATCATTTTGCTGAATGGTCTTGGCTGAGTTAGGGGTCAGGTAGACCTGAGCTGCTCCTGTGCGAGCAGGAGCTGCCAGCACTTCTTTACCGAGGGGCAAGGATGGAGTTTCCGAAGGGTGGGGAGAAAACAAAAAAAAAGCTTGTTTTAAAGAATTTGATTTCCTGCTGTCATTTTATTCCCAGTTGAAATTATAATTCCCTTTTTCTTCTTGGGGTTTTTATTTTGTTGGTTTGTTTTTTGGGGTTTTTTTTTGAGATGTACTGTAAGTGTCAAAACAAGCTGTTTCCATTGTACCATGCATTATTGCCCTTGAAAGAAGTTTGCTGTTAGTGTTCACAGAAAGTTAAACACGAGCCGCTGGTAGCGAGGTGTTTCTGTTTCTTTTTAAACAATCACTGGAAATGTTTAAAATTGCTTTAATGTGCACTTTTCCTATTTCCCAGTAGTGAAATAAGCTTTTCAGAGTGCGTAATGTGACATTTGAAATGGTTCTCAATTGCATGTAAACATGTGTCTGATAACCTGCTTCTGAATCGGAGGCTCTGGATGGGCAGTTCCAGCGATTATTGTACTTCAACTGTGATGTGTCGGGACTGCACTCTCCATGCTGCTAGACGTAGTTAGGAATTTAATTGCTTTGGTTTTTTTTGCTACTTGATTGATTGTCTCGGTCCTGCTGTTCGCTGCCCTCCCCAAAGTTGTCGCGCTGCCGACGGACGCGCTCCGGCGCCCGTAGTTCCAACGCCGCCGCGGTGCGTTCCCAGCAATAAGTAGCGGGAGGCGAGGAGAGCACGGCAGAGTGTCCTTCCGTCCCTGCCGGCTCCTGGGAGCATCGCTAACGAGGCAGGCTCCTCCCGTGGTCTTCCTCGCCCGCGCCGCCCGGATCCTGCCCAGGATCCGGCTGACTGGAGGAGCGCACGGGCCGCGCGGGTCCAGTCAAACCAGTACAGCCTGGAACAGCCCGCGGGCAGTTCTGTGAACAGTGGCCGAGAACTTGTGGTCAGTTTTTGTCTCGTTTTGGGTTTCTTCTGCGTGTTTCCTTGGTTTTTTTGTTTCGTTTTGGTTATTTCTTCTTTTAACGCACGTTCTGTATGTCCAAGGACTTGATGAATGATGATAACGAAAGACTAAAATGACTGTAAAGATTCGTGGGATTTTGCTCCTCGTTGTTTTAGTTTTCATTGGATTTATTTTTTTGCTTTTTTTGTTTTAATTTTTGTTTTCCCGGAGGTGCTCGGTACTTTACCAAGGCTCTAATATCTCAGTATTTAAAACAAAGTACAGAAAACCCTGTTTAATGTTAGAAGAAGAAAGGTATATTTGACCATATGTGTTGTTTTTAAAAAAGACAGTATGCTCAAATGTGCCAAGATACCTAATTCCTGAGAAGTATGCCTTATATTTTCCTTGATGATATGCTTTTAAATGTCTTGTAGAATAGGTCCAAGAGCATGATAAAAGCTACTTTATAATGACTACGTGCAAGAAAACTTGAAATTCATTGCAATACTGACATTATTTTATTTTTAAGTTAAAGGGACGCTGTCAAGTAATTTACCATTGAAATACAACCACCTTTTAAGTGGTTTTATGCTAACGGGGAAATGTCCTCCGAATTCAAATTCTATTTTTTTTTGTTAAAATGAAAACAAAAAAATGAAATTGCTCTGTCTTTGAGAATTTAAATAAAAAGGAAAAAAAAGAAACAGCACGAGCCGCTGTTGATTTCCTGCCTCTTCTTTGCGGTCCCGCTTACGATGCTGCGGCGGGAGGCAGCCAGCAGCTTCCCGGGAGCCGGGGGGCCCGGCCGGACCCTCCGGGCTCCCCCCCCCGAGCCCCGGTACCGGGAGCCCCCGGGTTGGGCCGGGCGGGATCGGCGGGCGAGCAGGAGCCCGGCCGGCCGCGGGTGCCGGGAGCGCTCCGAGCTCCCAGCCGGGCGCGCCCGTACGCGGAGGGCTTTTCGTTTTTTGAAAATTCGATTGGAAAAAAAAGAAAAAAAAAAAAAAGAAAGAAATACTTGACAGTGTCACTTTGTGCGTATCCCTCGCAGGGGTTGAAATGCGCTGGGCGTAGCGCTGCCGGGAGAGCGGCTCCCGACCTGTCCCGGGACTGGGGGAAGCGCAGAGGGGGCAGCGGGCGGGCGCAGAGCCCACCCCGTGAGCCAGGCAGAGCTGCTGCCGGGGATTTAACCCCTGCTCAGAGCCGACCGGTAACTTCTTTGTTTTCGTTTAGTTTTGGGTTTGGGGTTTTTTTTGGGAGCAATTACTTTGTTGCCTTTAAAAATAGCACTGTAACCACCTTTTTTATGATTAGCTGTAGTGTAACCTTTGTCCCTTCAAACTATGCAAGCTATGAAATGTAAATTAGGGATCAGTTAAAGATAGTTGATTATATTCAATCAGATGACATTCATGCACTAACTGGAGTATATACAGATAAAGCTATTAGAGTGACTTGTATGCTAACAGCAAGATATAACTTACCTACCTATTCTAAAAAAATGACTATTAATATTGTATAACAGGACTGTGGGGGTTGGGAGGGAATGTTATCTCTTATCTTCTTAAGAGGGGATTTAAGATTTTTATAACTGTTTTTTCCATCAAACTTTAATATTTTTGTCAAATTTTTAGGTATTTAATTTGTAAAATAGATTTTACTTTGTACTGGCGTACAGAAAATAGGGGTTGATTTAAACTTTTTTGAAGCCAAGTGATCAAGTACATTTGTAATAAAAAGTCAATGGATCTATATCAGTCGTACTCACTGTTTTCATTTCTTGTACGTTCTAATGCAGTGGCGCTCTATGTCTCCCAAGGAAAAAAAAATTGGGGAGGGGGGTGGAAGGAGAAGGCAAAAATGTCAGCATTGATGCTGCCAATTGATGCAATTTTGCGTGCACAAGTGGCCCCCTGGTCAGTGGAGATTTGGTAGATATGCATTTTTCCTAAAACCACGGTGCACTTTTTCCAGAAGGGTTTATGCAAACCTGATGTGTTTGGCATGTCCTCACTTCACGCTTCCACCTTGGCGCCCGTAAATTCCAAAGTCGCCCTTTGGGAAGCGCCTTTCCCTGGCACTTCAGAAAAAGCAAAACCAACCAAAGCAAAACTCTGATTTCTTCTAAAGTGGTGAACTACAGCACATGATGTTTTTGCACCCTCACACGCTGTCGCCCTTCCTCCAAGGTCTGCCACTTGCTTTTCTCTAAGTTCAACAGGTCAAGTTTTTTTTGTTTCATTTTTTTTAAGTAAAATTGCCAAGTGTTTTGGATCGAAGACTTCAGCAGATCCACCGAGCTTGGATCCAACACCTTGCAGAGCACTGACATAATTATTTTTTGGTTGCTTGTTTGCTTTAAGCCCAGCCCACCCCTTCCCTGTCCCAGGGCATATACCAAATCTGATTGACTTGTCTGTGGCAGAAGTTGTGGGAGTCAGCAGGGAGAACGATGACATTAATGTACAAGAATGCTAAAACAGGTTTACATTTTAGGGGCTCTCTTCAAGCATGAAAACCTCAAAAGTCTAACTAGAACCAACCAATTTCCTCGGTTTTGCTAGTCCTCCAGGTAGACATTGAGTCTGTCTTAGGTGAGTTGGAAAGAAGGCAGTAAAGGCAAATTCTTCCACAGCTTGCAATTTGCTCCTTCAAAAACCTGCTGCTTCCTACTGGATTGCGTGGCTTTTGGAGAGGTAGGGCTCTGCCTGAAGCACTGTGAGTTTCTCTTTTAAAAAGACACTGTCAAGAATTTATCTTTTTTAGAAACCCAGTTTGCAGCTTTATTTTTTCCTGGCTTTTTTTTTTTTTTTTTCTTTTTTCTTTTTTTCTTTTGCTTTTTGTCAGGCTTACCCAAACTTTCCCTTTATTGTCTTACTCTCCTCCTTCGTTGGCTGCCTGCTCCTCGTTAACTCAGCTTGTGCAGCTGGAGGGTCACTGTTCCTGGTGGTGTTTGGACTATCTGGAAGACGAGCCCAGTAGTTTGAAATTCTCATGCTGGGCTTTTTTATATCTTTTGCACACTCATTTCTCTCCCTAAAAGTTTTACTCTTCTTGGCTTTCTCCTGTGATGTGTGAAGAAAGGTGAAGGGCTCTGAATTTTTGGTGGCAGAACAGAGAAACTGACTGCACGCAAAGCGTTGTCACAATGTTTTGACAAAACCGACAAGGTAAACAAGCGAGTTCCATTTTTATTCCTGATTCCTTCTGCTGTTGCCATCTCCTTTGCCGCTTGCAACAATGAAAGAGAGTTTCTGCCCAGAGCTTTTTTTTTATGTGGTTCCTTTTACTCTGCTCGCTTGCACATGATTTAGCTCACTGGCTCTGCAAAATGTGCGTGGGTTGTGAGCGTGGCAAGGAGATACGTATATAGAGTTTAAAGCTAGTTAAGGTTAATTTAAATGGACTTCCAAAATTATAACCTTTTTTAAAAGCTCGTATTTCCCAGAGCCTAATCTTTGGGCCTGAAGTTCCTGGTATTTTTTTTCTTCTCAGAAGAGGTGTGTGTTGTGTTGGGATGGCTGGGGGTGATGGCACAGGAAGGATGCTCCTCTCGTGTGGCAGCTCTCCGGAAGCTCCGCAGCTGGAGCCGGGCTGCCTGCTCTGCCCTGCTCTGCTCTGCTCTGCTCTGCTCCCAGCAGAGGCTCCTGTTTGTGCCAGATGGTCCTGGGTCTGCTCTGGGAGTTTCTCTTAGCCTGCCTATCCTCCTTTGCTTGTCTTTCCGAAGCATTTCAGTTCCTGACAGGCTGTGTGTTAGCAGCACTGCAGTCTGGGAGAAAGGCAGCTCGCATCAGGGTCTGCAACCATCCCACTTCTTGTGAATTACAAGTGGGCCATGAGGCTTTTCTGGGCTGTGCGTTGCTTGTTGTTAGTGCAGAACAGCTGCAGATAGCAGAGAGAAGTAAAGGCCAAATCATCCATTTGCCGGCGGTTCACGGTGTTACTTCTCCAATGGCATTCTGGATATTTTACTGCAATTTGGTTGGCATAGAAGTTGCTGCTGGAGGAGTCCATTGGAAGGGAAAGGATGAGCAGGTTGGTGTTGGGGCAGGCTGGTGCTGTCACTAAAAAAGGCATTTCCTGAGCCAGTAGCTTCAGGCTGGGTGAGGGAGTTTGTCCAGGGGAGGAGCTCCCAGCAGTCCCAGCAAAGGTGTTGTGTGTCTGGAGGGTGGGAAAAGGCTTTCGGAGCAAGGTGGGAGAGGGGATGTGGCAGAGATGAATGGCCAAGGTGCACCTGGGCTGCCATGCAAATGCCTCAGCATCAGCACAGGTATGGCACTGAAAGAAGCCCCTGAGAGCCTGATGACAGTGGCTCTTTGCCGCAAGAAGCTGAGGGGTGTCGGGCAGCTGGTCCCAAGGGATCGTGGAGCGGAGGACACTGAGCTCCCCAGCTGGGGTGGCTCTGCTGGTCCCCATTGTTGCAGTTTGGTGGCTGAAACCAGATGAGCATTTTGTGTTTTGGAAGAGTCAAAGCATGTCACTCCCACCTCTATAAAAGTAGTAACCGGTTGTGTAGCCTGTTTGAGGCAAAATATCACAGGAGAGGGAGAGCTGAAGTCATACAGCAAGAAACGAGGCGTGTTTTCATGGAAAAAAATGTCAGCTGGAGATTAAGTGAAAAAAGATAAAGATAGAGGACTTTTGGCCTCACTATCTGTCTTTTGAATGTTGACTGATTAAAACAAGACAGAGTGAATGGCTGGATATCCCCAAACAATGCTTCACTGTCCCCCTGCAGATCGATACTGCTGGCACTCCTTCACCCAGAGACAGGATCTGGTCCTGAGCTCTCTGCTCTGGAAGGCACTGTGGCCAGCCAAGGTGGAGCCTGCTCAGGCTGGCCATAGATTTTGCCTGCATGTGGGTGTTGTCTTGTTTTGGGTGATCAGACATTACCTGGGCTGTGGCAGTACCTCTGCAGCTCGAGTTGGGTGTGTGGTTTGGTAGGGAACTTCTACTGTCCCTGTGTGAGGTGTCTTGGAGCAGCCTAAGACCGTAAGACCTGATGCAGTTTGGGTTTAACTAAGACAAGTTTTACCAGCCAGTGAGCATTAAGTTTATCATGCCAAGCTAGAGCTCACAGGAGAGTGAAATATCCAAAACACAGGTAACATAGCTGTCAGGTCCTAAGCAGGGCCTACTTTGCTGTTGAACTTGGTGACCTTGGCCATTTCCACATCTCTTCTTGAGGCCTGAGTTCATGACATGTGGTGAACCTCTGCTCCTTTCTGGATCAGCCATCAGCTGGGAGGGTTTTTGGTTTGAACGGGAATCTGCTGGATCTCCCCAGCAGGAACTCAGTCTTAACTCAGACAATTCCTTGGCTTTGTTGGTGATCAGTTAATCCATCCTGACATTAGCTTTGCAAAAATACACCTTAGCCCTTTCTGAGTCTTGGGCCACACAGCAGACTGAAGTGCAAAGAAGATTGGCTGCAACACTGGCAGTGGGAGTTTCTGCTGAGTCTCCCTGGCTGTGGCATTGAAGCATTTTTTCTTGAAACACTATCTTGAAATATGCAGGAAGCAAGAAAAACCAGCTTCATTCTTTCTGTTTGAGACTGGAGAGGTGAGAGGTGTGGATTTACATCTGCAGCATGGAAGGATTTGCCCCTCTTGGCTGGGGAGGCCTTGGAGGGAGGTGGCTGCTGTGGGAGCTGATCCAGTGCGCGCCGCTGGGACGGCAAGTGCATGACTTGGAGAGATTTAGACAGCTTTTTGGGAAAAACCTCCTTGTGTTGAAATGTCATCCCAGTCATGATGTTGATTTCAATGGAGAATTGCTTGTGAAAGTGGCTTGCAAGCTGTGTCTGAAGCCCTGTGACCGTGCTGACCCCGGTGGGTTTGGCTGTGTTACTGAGCACGGTGCAGAGACCGGGCAGCAGCCCCGCGGGTGCAGCCTTGGTGCGAGAGATCGTGTCTGCCTGACACAGGGCAGCGGCTTGGGCTGGGAGGTGTTACTGTCAGGCTTGCAGGAGGGTCTGGGAGCTGAGCTGGGCTCTCAGACATCATCACCCCCGTGCTCTGGATTGATGCATGAGCCAGCATTGGCACGGGGGGTTTAGGGGTGGCTGCAGGGCTGACCCCCCAGTGTGGTTGTGCTGATGTGGCTGGTGTTGAGGTGAGGCTGGAGGAGGCTGTGTCCCTATTGTGGACCTGCATAGTTTCTGTTGCTGGGAATTGAGAGTCAGTAAATGAGCAGTGGTTGTTTTTTCTGTTACTGGTGAACGTCTTGTGCGACTCAGGCTCAAATTGCTGTGTGCCCATCGAGGTTGGGCCATTAGAGGTTTGGGGGGGTTTTGTTCTCACTCTGGGTAGAAAGGTGGCTGTCAGAGGGCAGGAGAGTGGTTGTGCATCGGGCAGAACCTGTCTGTTGGGATGTCTGGGAGCAGCATTGTCATTTGAAGAGCAGCCACCTTGGTTTGGGTGTGGCTGTCCCCCAGCTTGTGCTTGCTCTGGTGTCTCCCTAGGGAATGCATTTTATTTCTCCGTGCTCCATCCTGGTTGCACAATAGTGAGCACGATGTAGGCTGCTGGCTTTATTGCCTGCAGTCTGCTGAGGTTTGGAACTTGCCTGGGCTCACCTTTTGCCCAGGCATCTCATATGGGCAGGGGAGCTCAGACCAGCAGCTCCTGGGGAGTGAGTCTGCATCGGCACATCGGTGTCAGCCGGTCCAGGCTCCTCAAAACTCACCTAGGGGTCAAGAGGTGAGTGCTGGGATTTCAGGGACCAGCTCTTCTCTCTGCAGCAGTCCAGCAGAAGCAGGTCCAGCTGGCTCACTTTTGGGAAGGCTTGCCGATCTGTCAATACTTCAAGAAATGCCAGGGCTAGGAATCATGGAGAAAGGGTTTTGTGAAATCTGGTATTTAAACCTCCCACTCGAGTGATGCTGAGGAGAGCTGGCAATGTAGCATTGGCTTATCAGAAGCTGTGTGGGCAGGTCAGCTTAAAAAAAAAGTTGCATGAGCAGCACCAGAGGTGAAGGAAAGAAGCTGCTGTCTTGTCAGGTAGAGAGTTTAAATGGGGTCAGAATTTCTTTTTATTAAAAAGATTGTTTTATTTAAATAATAAATGACAGTACGTTCACTGTTGCCAGGGGCTGCTGAAGGGCAATCAGGCAGGTCTGAGCAAAGTAGGGACTAAAGGCTTTGAATTATTTTCTGTCATTAATAACTCTGAACTGAGCACTGCAGATTCATGTAAAAGCCATCTCTGCTTTCATGCATGTGAACAGTTTGGTTTGTGGATAGATCTGCTGTGATCAGAGGCTCATTCTATCTTAAAAAAAAAAAAAGTTGGCTTCTGAGCTTCACCTGTCAATAAAAGTCCTGGAAAATGAGTCCTTGCAGGCTTCTGCAAGGCCATATGCAACTTATCTTGTCCAATGCAAGTCTCTAATTGGCGGTTTAAAGTCATTTAAAAAAAAGAATCTGTTAACGGTCAGTCTATTTTTGGTTTAAAGATGGACTTTATATGGTCATAAAGTAAAATTCCTAGCTTAATTATGGGAATCAAAGTACATTGGCTTAATTGCACAAAGAACTGCACACAAGAGTGCAGAGAGGACACGCTTTGCAAGTGATTATCTGCTGATGAAATACTATATGGAGCAACAAGTGGGGGCATTCCAGGCTCCAGGAAGCATCCTGAGGCCAGAACTGCTGAGCTGCTGAGGAGAGATGGCACCAAATACTTGTCCAATCCAAGAGAATTGGACATTTCTCTTGTCCAATGTGGACCGACTCTATTTTTGGAAATAAATAAGCATGGTCAGGGTTCATTCCCACCGCAGCACTGACTGCCCTGCCTTGTGGAGGCTTGAAACTGGACAGGATTGAAGGGGTGATTTATAACCAAAGCCTTGGTTGAGGAGTTGATTTGTGTTCTGGAAATGCCTCCAGAATCTGGAAAAGCAGCTGTGGGAGGTCTGAATGGCAGAGGATTTGGTGATGGGAAATACAAGCTCCCAATGATTAGGAGATCCATCAAACTGTTTCCCTGTTGATTGGACACATAAACCTTGAAAGGTATCACAGTGTTTGGGGCAAGCCTGCATTCTTGAAGCTGAGATACCTGGGAAACTACACCGGCTGTCCAGGAAGGAGACAGAATTTAGGACGTGGCAGTGCCTCTTCCTAAAGTCTGTGTGTGTGCCTGGGAAAAGGCTGTGGCAGGGAAGTGAGCTGAGGAGCTGTGACTTCACAGCATTTCCACCTCATTCCAGGTGTCCCCAGCCTGGTGGCACGGGAGCTGGGCAGGGTTTGGGGAGGACAGAGGCTGGTGGGAGGCTGAGGTGTTGGGGCAGGAGGTTGGGAGCAGAGTTGTGTGCATGGGAGGGACAGGGCTGGAGTAAGGAACGGGCACATCTGCACAACAGGGTGGAAACAGGAGACAAAAATAGTTGTTGTAGACTGCTTGGTGTTGAAAAAAGACCTCAGCACAGCTGCTCTGATTGAAGCATGGTGGGGGTGATGGAAATCAATAAGATACTGCATTACCTGCCATTGTAGCAGGTATGTTAGGTCATAAAGGAGGAACACTACATCTAAAAGGTTGCTGTAAAATCTGAGGAAATTGGAGTACTGACGACCAAACAGCCACATTTATGTTGGATATAAATTCTGTATTTTAATGACATGGAGGTATTAGGAAGCTTTCTATTCCAGTCAAAAGGAAAGTGGAGGATTTCATGACCCTCGGGAAAAAAAACAGGCTCATGCATCTTCATAAACCTGTTAGAAAAAGTGAGTTCTGTTATGACCATGCTATCTGGCCAGATTGTTTGGGGGGGAACTGGCTAACATTTTGGTGAGCAAACATATTGATTTACTTAAAGGATCGTTTCTTGTAACAGCCTGGTCTAGAGTTAGCCTTTGTTCAGGACTAAAACATAAGACCTGATTCAAAATACAATTATTGTTGAGTTGTTAAGTAACAGTGACCACCTGGGGGTCACTGAGTTGCAGGTTCAGCATTCTCAGGGTAGAAGGTGACTAAAAGTGAGTCTTTTGTTCCAAAATATTGCAGGGGAGAAGATCAGAAAAATGAAGTCTTGGACTTACCACAGATACTTGGGAAGGTTACTAAAATCCAGGTGAGGCAGAACTCTGCCATGAAAGAATGAACAACCCTAAAACTGTTGTTAAAAATAGTTATAAAGGAAGAGAATTCTGGAGTTCAGGAAGATTCCACCCAAGGACAGAAGTCCAGCTCTGGAGGAGCAGACTGGAAGGGCCATGTGGTAGGGCAGGTAACCATGAGTAGGAAATGAAGCAGTTTAGGAGGGGCTTTGCAGAGCTGGGGGCTTTGGGAAGCCAATGCTGTCTGAGGGACATCAGAGACAAGGCTGGGGAGAAAATCTGGCTGTGCAGGACTGAAGACAGAATTCATTTCCTGCACTACTTCATGCTGCTGAAGTGACTCCTCCAGTCCTCTCAAACGTGCCCTGTGCTCATTCTGGAGCACAGGGCACGTTTGAGAGCCTGCTGTCCTTTTGGGTGGAATAAGGAGCCTTCCTCTGAAACTCAAGTGAGGCAGAGATGCTGGAGCAAAGTAGGAAATTCAAGTGGAGGAGCAACAGATGTATCAAGGGATTTTAAAAAAGCTTGGGACTGAAACACTTAAAGGTACTAACAAAAACAGGGCTGTCAAAAAACAGCTTAGTATTCTCCATTATTAGATAACATCCTAATGTCAGGTTATTCTTTTTTTTTTTTAATTAAAGTATTAGTCAGGGCACTGGGAATTGCAGATCAGCAACCCTGAACTCCAGTTTGAGAAGGTGAGGCTGGAATGCTGTAGCTCTTCAGTGTGTGAGAGGGAGAAAGCAACATACTTTCTGCATAGAAAGGGGATTGGAGCAGGGGATCCCTTCCAACCCAATCCATTCTTTGATTCTATGATCAGTCTGGTTTGCTGAGGCACCTACCAGAATGTCTCAACACATTGGCAAAGAGCAGGATAAAAAACAGGCTTGTAATGAGAAGAGAAATACCACGGAGTCCTTCTTTGGTTGCAGTTGCTATTTGTCACTTGGGGAGCAAAAGGTAGACCAAAGTCTAGTTCGAGAAGGTGATTAAAGGCTTCCAAGTCTGCATCTTCAGCCTTTGAGCAAATGAGTTCCACTCAATGGTTTAATGAAACCCAAAGTTGCTGGGTGAAGAAAGGTTGATTTTCATGAAACTTTTGTGGTGGACAGCACTAGGTCCAGGTTGCAAAGTCTGGTCTGAGGGGAGAAACAAGCCCAGAATACTGGGTAATCTAGAGAAATCTAGATTTCTCCTGTAAAGCAACACCCCCAGTTAAAATTCCTGCCTTGAGCTGGACTTGCAGGTCTGCCAGACCCCAGAGTGTGCCTCAGCAGCTGATATTGTGGCTATGTTCTGTTTGCTTCTTACTAAGGAAAAACTCAGAGGTCTTGACTTTTATAATGGGCAGAAAGGGAAGGAGTAGGAACAGAGGTCTGGGCAGCATCTTCCAGCTCTTGCCTGGGACTGTCCTTGAGGGGGGATTGTTGGTGTGTGCACATGCAGACCTGTGTTACCTCTCTTCCCAAGAGACCCAGGAGAACTCACAGGTAACTGGTGTCAGCCAGAGCAACCTTTTGCTGCCCTGGCTTAGTTTTAGGCTTCTTAAAAGTCCAGGAGTCATGGCAAGTACCCTGGCTTCTCCACCTTCCCTGTCTCTGGTAGATGATGGTACCAAAGAGTGAGTGCTTTGATAAGTTGTTGGAGTTTGCAATAGAAACAGGATAACTGCAGGCACTGTGAGGCTTTCAATCAGAGTTTGTGTTTAAAGAGAAGGAGCAGAGTGGTTGGGTTATACTGGAGAAGTGACCCCAGCCTGGCTGTGGCTGGAAAATTGAGAAGAGCATAAAGTTTGGTGCAGTGAGCATGGGGCTGACCCTGGGACATGTGAGGCAACAGCAACAGGGGTGAAAAAGAGTAATTTTTAATGCTCTGTCAGTATGCCAGGCTGTAAGTGAATTGTTCATTCAGGAGGAAGAACTCTGATTGTGGTAGCAGAGCAAATGAAGGGAAGGTTTGTAGCCTGCCACAAGAATCCTGCACATCCCAGGTGTGGTGCAGGTCTGTGAGGCTGCTGAGCAGGAGCTCCTCTGTTCCACAGCTCATCAGAGCCCCACAGTGCCCCTGTGCTGCTCTCCCCTGTGATCAGGTGGTTGTCACTGGCACAACCTTTGTCCCTACCCCTAGAAATCCATTAGATTGCTCACTTCTAGTTAAATTATACCAGCTGACTTTGAAGTTACTCAATATAAAACCGTCGTGGTATGCTTGCATGATAGTTATTTGATGTAAGACAACAATTTCTTGTGCTCTCTCTTTAGGAATTTGGGCTTTGAGTTTCACTGGGGTGTGTTGTACGTACTCAACTGCACAGGATCAGGCCCGTCTCTGTTTTCAAATGTATTTCACATCTGCAATTAGAAATGTTCTAGGAAACAAATTAGGAGATCGAGTTGTCTGTCACAGGCTCAGATGATCATAGAGACTTGTGCTAAAGGCTCTGTCCTTGTAGAGACCTGCACGGCTGCTTTGTGTAACTGCTGTCAGAGCTCTGGTTCTGGTCCTAGTGTTTTTTATAAATGTACTGAGTATACTTGCCTTTAAATCCTGTTAGGTACTGATAATTATTGCTGGTATTCTGTACATTAGCTCTGTTCTAGCATTCACATTGGACTAGGCTTAATAGCGTGAGTGTCAAAGATGACTTGAAAAAGGAAAATTAGTTTATACCCTTTTTGTGTGGTTCTACTCCATGTAGTGGGTGGTTTGTAGAAGTACCAGAAGTGCTACAAATGTCTTCCCCTTTTTACTTGCTGTGATTCTTTGCAGCAGAACATACAGATTTAAGTCTGTTTTTCCATCCTTTGGAGACACTGAGATATTGTCATGGTGAGGTCCATGGAGATACCCAGAGAGCTGGGCCCTCACACAGATAAGGCATCTTTTCCATATGTTTTTTTTTTCTTCTGCTGTCCATCCTCCAAGTTTTTGTTTTTTTTTTTAATGTAAAAAGTTGTTCCCTCACCCGTCAGTGCAACATCCTCTAGAATATTTGTGATCTTCCAGGAAAGGTAGACAGGACTAAAATAACTAATGCCAAAAATTGCCCATGGCAAGGGAGGGAAATCCTTGTTTTCAAGGCAAACCCCATCCAGACCTTTTTTCAGCACACCACAAGGGTATAAATCCCCATTTTTTCTTTTCCAGGTGATCTTTAAGGCCAAGTGGCAGAGGGCAGAGTTTTGCCCTCTGTGGGGTTCTGGTGCCCTGTGGCACCCGTGCTGTCCCGCAGGTCTGAGCCCCCGGCACCCTGGCATTTAGGGAGCTCCTAATGTGGGGTTGGCTTTCACCGTGTCCTCAATTTGGATCCCCAGGGCAGAAAAATTAGGACTTTCTCAGTTAAAGAAAAGAACCAAAAGTGAAGCAAAATCTCTGGAGAGTTGTGTTTCCCCACAGCAGTGACGGCCCCTCAGCACCCACTTCTGTTCAGCCAGGACGCCCGGGTCAGTCCTGCTGGGTTTTTAGCCATCTTGACCTCATGTTTGCAAATATTATTGGTAATATAATGCTCTATGTACAAATGTCTGTGTGGCTCATGTGTATGTTTCTGTGGTTCAAGTCAGCCACAGACTTCTGGAATTTCATTGTACTTTGGTTAAATGTTGGACTTTTAACTCTTCTACTGTATGGCTTCTTGATTTCTCTTGTCCAATGTGGACCAACTCTATTTTTGGAAATAAATAAGCATGTAAATAAAATGAATGGGTTTATGACACTTACAAGAAAATGCTTTATTTAAAATATCCACTCAGTCTTGTATATTTTATGGTATCTCAGGGAGCAGCCGAGGCTCAGGCCCCAGCAGCCTTGTGCTGAGATACCATATTATGTACAAATTCACTTCCAAGTGCTTTTGGAAGCAGACTTCCCACTCCTGAGCCAAACCCCCGTAGGACCAGCCTTGCGGAGGAGGGAGGGGGAAATCCAGAAACACGTAGTTTAAGGGGAGTAAAGGAAATAAACATGATTTTCCTCTCAACACAAGGCTTCTGGTTTGAGGTGTCCAGGTGCCAGAGACACTGCTGGGTGCAGGGATGCCATGGGTCGGTTCTCAGCTCCCACCTGGGAGCACGTGGAGATCAGGAGCACAATGACATCTCTTTTTTAATTTTTTTTTTTAATTCTCCATATAAACCAATATTTACCAGTAATCCTGTGTTTCTGTTTTTGTTTTTTGGCAGACTTTTACCAGTAAATATCGGTTTATTCCTGAAACCAGAAGCCCTAAACATACCTTTGTTTATAAGGTCAGTTGGCATTTTGTCTCTCTCATTCCCCACTCCCCCCCAGTACAACCCAGCAGGTGGTTGAAAGGTACCAAGTTCTCTTTCTAGTTTTCCTGCTCTGCATCTCTGGGAACTGGAGCCCGCAGGACCTAGAGCCTTCTGTTGGTAATGTAGATCCGAGTTTACAAATTATTCTTTTACCATTTTAAATCCTGCTTTTAAGGACAGAGGTGTTCCCACCTGCCCGCCACGGGGACTGGTAGAAACCCCTAAATTGCTCCTCCTCTCCGAAGCCTGTGGGTAGGTCTCTCACTAGCATCTTCAGGCTTGGGGCTGAAAAAATAATTGATCCCAAAATATACACTAAAAACTGCCATTTCTGGTTTACTGTGAGCAGGACCGGGGGAGGGAAGGGAGGGAAAGGAGTTTGAAACTTACTTTTCTCCCCCTTTTTTCCTAGAAAGCAAATGTGACATGGGGAGGAGGGAGAGAATGTGAACATGGCCCTTCCTAAAGTCATTGTAAACTCTTCCTCCAAGGCTGGGAAAAAGGGCAAGTGAAAGATCTGATCCTTAAAAGGACATCACTGGGTGTCTGAGACCCCAAAAGCAGCTGGCGATTTTTAAGGACTCAAATTGCTTTTGATTTATCCCAAGACAAATTGACTTGGGAATGTTGACGCCTCCTTTTTCCCCACAAGTATTTGCCACCCAAACACTGCACGTTTTGTTAATATCCCAGAAACAGAGAACCTGATGAGGGATAGAAAATGAGTTTACTGCATGGTCCAGGCCAAATTTTTTCTCCCAAGCAAACAAAATTAAAAAATTTTTAAAAACCCTCAAACCAAAGCCCATCCCTGACCCTCCCCAAAAAAAACCTCCTAAGAAAGCAAGTCCAAGAGGATCTCAAATGCCCAGTCTGGTTCTGTCCTCCATGGTTGACAGGGGTGTTTTTGGCATAGCTGCAGCCCAACCATGTCCCTTTAAGGAGCACTGTGGCTCATTTCCTCCTCACCAACCCCGAGCTGAGGTTCCTGAGAGCTGATCAGAGCTCCTCAGCCTTAGGTGGAATCCAGAATGAGGGGAGGCCTTCCAGCTGTGCACTTTGAGCTGAAAACTACCTTTCCTCCCCTTTTGCAGCCTGGGTGGTTCTGATTGCTGGCAGTTCTGTAATACAACCTTAATCTGAGCAGTTGAGGCTGGTCCTACCTTATCTTCAGACGTCTTGCGGAGGACTCCTGTTACCAGTTTGGTACTCAAAAGCTACACCCCACCACCAGAAGTCACTTTTTGTTTTTTCCAAAGGCAGTGATAGCTCACCCTCTCTAGCTCTAATGGGAAACCTGATAATTGCAATGCAACTTTCTAATAAATTGTTCATATATTCATAATTCCGTTGCAATCCCAAATTGGAGAAGAGATCTGTTAAAGGTATATATTAGTCTAGATTTTTCTTATTGTAAATACTGTAATTTTATAATACTGTCAATATTTTATTAACTTAGAAATATTTAACAGAGTTTAATCTATGGTAGTTGATTCATTTATAGGTTTATGTTGCAGCCAATTACATTCTAATGTAAGATTAACTTTCAGCATGTAAACTTTGAGTGAATATATCTTTGGAAAGATTAAGAGAGAAAACTCTCACTCTTAATCTGTAGTATTTATCCCCAATTCCCAATTGGGAATTATTTAACGAAATATTAGGAGGTTTTGAGAGCTCATGAATCTAATAACTGCAGTTGGATTTGAAAACTTGGATTTTGAGATGTACCTGGCTCTTTGACCCTGTGAAAAAGTTCATTTCAGTACCTGACCTCTCTAGCACAGAAGTCTTTATTTTGAGCAAAGGGACACTGTCAGTTCAATTTTAGTTTCTTGCTTTTGGGGGGAAAAAGAAACCACAAAACGCAGCCGTGCGGCATGCGTGTGAATTCCTTTTGGCTCGCAAGGGGAGCAGCTCCTCTCCCGAGGCTTTGTGTCCCCGGCCAGAGCAGCTCCATCCCGGCAGCGCCGCTGCTCCCGCCCCAGCCCGGCCCCAGCCGCAGCTTGGGGAGATGGAAAAAGTGCACAAATCTCAAACTTGACTTGATTTTTGACCAAAGCGTTTGCTTTTTAAAAATTGAAATCTCTCTCTCTCTTTTCACCTGATGGTGTCCCTTTAGCATCATAAAGATGTTCATGTTCTCTGAAAACCGTGAGAAGTGATTTTCTTTTCAAGGCAGGGGAGAATTGGTCTGTCATTACAACTTGCATAAAAAATACCAAAAATATCTTGAGGGTTTTCACAGGCGTTGGTATTTTTTGAGTGTAAAAGTTAATCTTGATTAGAGATGTGCCAATCTTTACTGCTTTCCTGTAGTGTTGTTACACTTAGGCATTTCAGTTCACTTACAAATATATACTGTAACAGTATACTTTGTACAGATTTATTTAAAATTTATTTGAAAACTGAAATAAAGTAGGCAGAAAATAAAGATATTTATTTTTCATTTGACTATGTAAGAAGGTATCATTCTTTTGGTTTTAGTGCACTGGTGTACCAAGCCTCAGAACCACTGCTTTCTCCAGCTCATAGGATGCTTTTCCAGACTGTGGATACGTGTATGTGTACTGCTGTGTTGATAAGTAAATGCCAACGATGGAGTTCGTTGCTTTTATACATCCCAAAGAGAAGTTCTCCACCGTTCCCTGTCTGTTTTCTGACCGAAAAGGCGTGTGTTTGTGAACAGTGTTCACGCCAGCTCTGCCACCCCACCCTCACATCAGCTCACACCAATGCCAGGATGGGAGGAGTTGCCTGCGTACCTTCCCCAAAACACCCCGGGCCGCAGTGGCATCGTCAGGGAGCAGTTCAAACCTGTGTCCTTTGGGCTTTGTGTAAAGCAAATGCAGAACAAGAAAAATCGAGATGTTAAATCCATTAGAAAACAAATTCCTTATTGTACAGTAGTATGGAGATCTCTAGTCAACCTGCCATTAATAATAGATTCTTATTTTTTGAATGATCTATTTAAAAGAACAGCAAGCATTGTATTTGCTAGTAAATCTGAAGTGTTTACATGGAATTACTAAATAAATTATTTGATCTAAGATGGCTCTTATCAGTGCTGATTTTTAATAATGGAAATTCGGTTTGGCAGCTGCTTTTTTAGTTCGTGCTGTTCTTTAAAATCTTCCAACGCAGGTTTTGGGGTTTTTTTTTTTCACTGCATCCTTGTGGTTCAAATTAGGTTCTGAGGAAGAGGCAAACCACGCCTCTCCCTGCAAGGCCTGGCAGGAGTGCTAGCTCACGTTTTCCAACCCTTTCCATGAGGCTTTCCCTACACATCCCAACCAGCTGAGATGAGCAGGATGCTCTGAGCCCAAAGCCCTGCAGCACTCACTGCTGCTCACTGGGGCCTGGAGACACAGGATGATGTTTTTACAGCAGAAAGCTTTGGGATAGAAGTAGAACATCCTCCTGTGAGGTAATGAGTTGTCACACTCAGTTCCAGCGAGGCTTGGTCCTGCTTCCTGCTGTTCCAGGGCTGCTGGAACACCCTGTGCTCCGGGCCCTGTCCCCAGCCCAGGGGCCCTGGGTCCACGGGCAATCACCAGAAGCAGATGAGGGCTTTGGATCATCAGCAAAGCCAAAGGCAAATTCAGGAGCTCTCACCCCTTCCAAGCCCCAAGGGCTGCTCTCTGCCGGCCTGGAGCTCCAGGGCTGGAGGATGGGGCCGGTGCTGCCCTGCCTTGGGGCTCCCTCCTGCAGGTGGAGAGGCTGGATGCAGAAATCCCGGTACCAGGAGCGGCACAAGAGCAGACAGGCGTTGCAAATGCCGAGTCTGGCCACACCGTGTCCCCCTCCAAGCGCCGCAGCCGCTGCTTTTCTGCCTGGTGCTCAAACCTGGGGAAAATGAAAGCATCAATAATGCACCTGTCCCCGCAGTGCCGCTCCCAGCCTGGCGCGGACCAGCGCTGAGTCACCCCATGTTTAATTCAACGCTCTCAGCGCCAGAGCCCTGGCTCCAAACCCATCCAGTGCTTACATTATGCACCAGCTGAAATTCTTGTTGGACATGGATTTCACACTTCGTGTTCAGGGCAGGATTCCCGGCCCACCCCACACTCGCTCTGCTGGCTGGGGAGGGGTGAGCCCGGACCCTGCTCTGTGTACATGGACAGTGCCTCCCCCAGCCTCCCCCTGCCCCTTCCCTCTCCTCTTTCCCTCACTGGTTTGGAAAGGTTTGAGATATCCATCCCTGGGCCTTGCAGCACCACCCCAGCTCTCCTGGGCTTTCACTGCAGCAGCTCACCTGTCAGACCACACTGTTTCCACCAGATATTATTCTGCTCTCTCTTACTCCTCTGAAGAGCATATTTACGCAGATCTCTATCTCCTTTGTGAGCTAGCCCATGGTTAGGAGCAATATATTCCTAGAAATTTGCTTTCTGGTTTGGGAGGAATAGAGCACACTGATGACATGGCTCCATTTGTCTGAGCAACATCAGGAAACTCACCTGGGCCAGAGCTTCTCCAAGCTGATACCCACTGCCCAATGGTGGGTGCTTGAGAAGAAGCAGGAAACAGCTGCTCTACACCTTGTCAGGCCATGAAAGGCCCTTATTTTGGAAGAAAATACTTCCTCTTTAGCCTAATTTCCCACTCCAAACCCAACACTTTCTGTAGCACATGGGAATAACCCTCAGCATTGAATCTGCTGCCTCTCATGTCTCCAATGCTCATCTTAATGCTTAAAGCAAAAACCAAACTGAAACATCAGACAGAAACTCTGGTCACAAAGTTTTGGGGTTTGTAGTTGCTCACATTTGTTTGCAATGGATGGGGCAATGCTCCAGTTACTCAGATATGGAGCATCCTGAGCTGGCCTTGCCTCACAGGATGGCTCCCAACCAAAGCAATTCCTTCCATGCTGGTTTGGTTGGCATTGCAGAGAACCTGGGATTTTTCTGGGAATTGGCTGAAGTAGGTTATTCAAGATAAAAAGAAATGCCCCAGGGTGGCATCCCTGACCTAGGGAAACAGAGAAGGTATTTTTGCTGCTTCCACCACTGCTGTTCACATGGAGAAGTGACTCAAAAGCCAACTGGTAGCTGCCCAATCCTTCCCAGTCCTGCCATGCAGGTGTTGGGAAGAGAGACTGCTCTGGATTTCCAGGAATGCATATTTGCAATCAGGAGGCATAGACATGAGCTTGATCCATCTCCTACGAGCTTCCCTTTGAACCCAGCAAAGCATGGGAACTCTGAAAGGAATACTTGAATAATTTTGTCCTGGATTTGTTTCTCCAAGTCTAAAATGCAGAGATGCTGAAGGTGAGGAACTTTATAACATACCCAATATTCCAGTTGGCCTGGGAATCAAAAGCTGAGGCAAGGACAGAGGGTGATTTCTGCTGCCAGGCAAGGAGGAAGGCAGTGTGATTCTGTGACTCTTGGGGAGCCTTTGCTCTGCACCCCCTGGGCAAGCTGGGACCCAGAGCCAGGGGCCAGCTGCTCCAGAGCCTTTGGGGGCAGCTGCCTGTCCCCAGGGACTGCTGGGGAAAATGTCCCCATGAGGCAGCCAAAGCTGGGTGACAAGGGATGCCTGGAAGAGCTTGACTTGCCAAGGATGCCCTGGGAGAGCCACAAACACAGTGGGAAAGAGGAGAGGACTGGTTTGGAGCAGCAGAACCCAGCTCAGCCCTACTGACCCTACAACAGGCGTTGCCTCCCTGTGTCTCCCTTCACTCTTCATCCCAGAAGTGCCTCCCTGAGCCAGCATCCATCACAGCCACAGCAAACACCGCCAGGAGTGACCAGAAGGACTGAATCCTCCTAAAACTGGAAGCAGGAGATGCCCAAAGTGCCTGTGTGAGACAGACAAACAATGCCTGCAATGTCCAGCACAGCTCACAGCCCGCAAGGATCCCCAGCTGAGGCTGCTCATCGTGGTCTTGGATTGAACCTGCAGTGCATCTCCCAGGAATGGTCATGGAAAAACACCTGCCACGCTCTGCCTGCTGCACTGGCTGAGGGCTGGGCTGACATCCTGGCCATCACAAGGGCAGTCCATGGCCCAGTGTAGTGCTGGGCTCCCACAAGCACAGGAGGAGCTGCTCCACCCCACAGTGAGCAATTCCTGCTCCTAGAGGGTCCCTGAGGGAAGCCAGATTTGCCCCTACCAGCTGGTGATGCTCCCCCTCACTTTGCCAGTCAGGGAATCCATCCCAAGATAATCCAATGCAGCTGAAAAATCCTGTTGCTCCCCAAAAAAATAACCTGTAGCATCAACAGAGCAGCTGTGGCTGCCCCATACCTGGGAGTGTTCCAGACCAGGTTGGATGGGGCTTGGAGCAGCCTGGGATACAGGAAGATGCCTCTGCCCATGGCAGGGAGGAGGAGCAAGATGAGTTTAAGGTCCCTTCCAAACCCAAACCATTCCATGATTCCATGAACAGCCACAGCTCTCCCTCCAGCTGGTGGCTCCCCCTGCCCTGTGAGGGTTTGCCCTGGCTCACAGCAGACACTGAGGTCCCCACAGACTTTGTGCCCAACACAGTGCCTTGCCCAGGGGCTGCAAGAAAGGAGCGAGCCCCCAAAACCCCCCAGGCCAGACCTGTGCTGGGGGCATAGCACCAAGGAGCTGCAGGCACCTCCTCACTGTGCTGAGCACTCTGAGAGTAACATCTTGTGCAGGGTGAGCTCAGTCCATGTGGGGAGCAGCAGGGATGAAGGGAATCCCTGTGCCAGCTTTGATGTCCCCTGGCCCTGGTTGTCCTTCCAATAGCCCGTGGCACTAAGTGCTGCTAATCTTGCATTTTCTGTGGTGAATTGCCCTTCATTTTCAGCCTGCAGCTCAAGGATTTCTCAGCAAGCTGCTGCTTCTCTGTGATAGAATTAGTGACAGTGGGGACAGCAATAGTAATTATTCAGTGACCTAGAAATGACCTTTTGATTTTAAAACTCCATGGTTCTACTAAGTGCTAAACATTCACCAACCTAAAGAAGGTCTTGAAACCCTGAAAACATTTGGGCAATAGCAAAACACCTGGGAAAGGTGCTTAAGGAGGGAGAAGCCCCAGGAAGTGTCTCAGTGAGTGAAGGATTCTGTTTGGAGCCAGGACACGTACCCTTGAGCCCTGCTGGTGTCACAGCCTGTGGTGACCCTGTCCCAGTGCTGGGACACAGGGATCCCTGGCTGCAGGAACAGCCCTTCAAGGCTTTTTGGGAAGCAGGAGGGATTACCCAGTCCATGCCCCAGAACAGCTGTGGGCACAAGTCCAATAGATGTGGAACTGCTGGTGGCACCAGCTCTGCGCCATTTGTCAGCCTTAGAGCCCCCAGACCTTCCTGCCCATGTGCTGGCACCACCCTGGGAGGAGATGCCACAAGGAACAGGCAGGAAAGAGAACTTCTCACCTCCCATGGTCTCCTGCTCTGCTTGCAGACCTCCAGCTCCCAGTGCCACTGGACTGGGCACACACTGGGCAGGGTGTCCTGAGCTCTGCTGGCCTTCACACAGACCCACTCCCTGCAATGTGGTTTTGTGCCCTGCTTTGGGCCATGATGGGCAGTGGGATGCCTGATGAGCTTCTTAGGAGATCTCCTAAGATCTCCTAACCCCTTAAACTCCCACCTGCTACCCAAGCTCCTCTGGGGAGGAGGAGATGAACCTGGGACTAGGGAACTGATAACCTGAGTGTCTCCCAGCTGTTCAGCCCCTGCTGAAAGGGAAATCTCAGTCTCCCAGGGATGAGTCAGGCAGCCAGATGAAGGATAAATTTCTAGCACTCTTTTTCACTTCATACCACAAATGTGCCCAGTGAGGCTTCTCGTGGGCTCCTGGGCCAGCAGCCCAGCTCACCCCTAAGGCTCAGCCCAGTCCTGCCAGGAACATGTGCAGGTCAGGTCCTGCCAGGTGAGCAGAGCTCCCAAAGCCCCTTGCAGGTGGTTGGAAAGGTGCAGCCTGAGCCCTGCAATGGGCAGACACACACAGACCCTGTTGGGAGCTGGG
Source organism: Camarhynchus parvulus (assembly GCF_901933205.1). Classification (NCBI taxonomy): domain Eukaryota; kingdom Metazoa; phylum Chordata; class Aves; order Passeriformes; family Thraupidae; genus Camarhynchus; species Camarhynchus parvulus. Next base: position 2,876,943 of record NC_044583.1, on the reverse strand, counting down.
ACTGCTGGAGCTGAGTGAGGGCACTGCTGGCTGATGCTGGATGCTCCTCTCAGCCTCTCCACAGAGCTGCGCCTGAGGAAGAGGAGCATGAGGAAGGCAGTGCAGTGCTGGGACCCTCTGGTGTACAGCTGGGTTGGGGCCCCACTTCAGTCAGAACAGAAGTGGCTTTTTGGCTTTTTCACCTTCCAGTTGGGCCCCCTGAGGTCTTTCTGCCCAGACAGATCCTTGACACAAAATGGGAATCAGTGATTCAGAAAAATACAAACCATCTGTGGAGCAACGTCACAGCAGAGGCCACTTCACACGTGTGAGCCCTCAACAGACCTGCTCCCTGGGGAAAAGAGGAGTTAGCTGCAATATTTTTTTAATGACACTGCTATTTTGAAAGGAATAACTCATAATAACAATAATTGCTTCCTGTGCATGCCCAGCACGTGTGTTTTGAGCTCAAGTAGAATATTAATAGTAATTAATTACAGCCCCTCTGACAGCAGCCAGTGTCAGGAGGGGACACCCACTGGTGTCAGCTCAGGCTCTGCCTCTGCCCTGTCCCTCCACCCCTGTATTTCACCAGCCAAGGCTTTGCTCAGCACCTTCCCTTCACCTAAGAGGTCCCCAGGGCCATCCTGGGGATCAGGGACAATCGCTCCATGGCTGCAGGAAGCAGCCCAGCGTGCAGCCAAGCCCCAGTATCTGACAAAGAAGCTTGGCTACAAAATTCTTCTCTGTCTATTCTAGAAAAGCTGATTTCCTGCTCAAAACAATGTGGTGATTCTCACCTAATGTCCCCACTGGAACGTTTGGCTTAAACAGCTTTGAAATTCATTTGAAATCTGGTTTTCCACTCACTTTAGCAGGCAATCCTGAGCAAGCCTTGTGCAAACCCAGCACTCCTAAGCTCAGCTCAGGGTGCCCCAGGAAGATGTGGAAAGGAAAGGAAAGGTTTGGGCTGGGGGGTAAGAGGAGATGGAGGGATTTTGGCTCTCCCAAACATCCAACCCCTGACAACCTGCAGGGCTCCCTGCCCTCAGCTCCTGACCTTTGGCAGCTGGAGCTGGCTCTCCCAAGGTGCCTGTGTCTTTTCTGACTCTGCCTCCTTTCAGCATTTTTTAAAATCCTTTTCTTTTTTCTGCCTTTGAAATCTTTTTCTCCAATTTCAGCATCTCTAAAGGATGAGTGAAGCCAACTGCTGTGAGTTCTGCTGTCAAACAGCTATTTACTAAGCACCAAACCACACTGTTGTGAGTATTGAAAAAATACATATCAGAGCTTTTCAGGTCTCTAATCCAGCCAAGCACAAAGGATTTGGGGATTTCAGCAGTTCCTGGGCAGTCCTGAGCTCTTCTTCCAAGCAGACATACGAAACCACGAGCACAAAGATCCACCAAAGTTGTGTCCAAACCCAACAACACCCAAATAAAACCATCACCTGTGCCTGGTTTCCCAACACCTCCTGACAGGAGCAGGACCTTCCTTTTGTTTCCCAGCTGATTTTGGCTGGCACAGAGGTTTCTTATCAGTGCATGAAGATCACATGTGCTGCCAAGGCTTCAGCCCATCAAAATGACCCCAGCCCAAATGCAATGCACTTTAATTCTGCCCAGAGCTTCCACCTCTCCCTGGCACATTGAATGCTTGTGAGATTAAATAAAATGCTCATTTTTAAAAATAAATCCCAGAGAAAAGTACAAACCCATTTACAAGATTTATGTTTGATGCAATCAGGCTCCAAGCCTGGGGAGGTGGAGGTGATAACGCTTTTCCTGTGCAGCCTGTTAGATTAATCAGCTATAAAATATTGTGGGGTTAGTGGACAATTCTCTCTGGCATTCACAAGACCCAGGTTGTTCTCCCAGAGGGTGGTGGGCACTGACCAGGCTCCCCAGGGCAGTGGTCACCACCCCAAGCCTGACAGAGCTCCAGGAGCTCTGGGACAACACCCTGAGGCACAGGGTGGCATTATTGGTGTGTCCTGTGCAGGGCCAGGAGCTGGATTTAATGATCCTCGTGGGTCCCTTCCAACTCAGCATGTTCTGTGACCCTGTGATTCTTTGATGTATTATTTTCACAATGTTTTTTACATCCTTCCTGGCTCAGGGTTCCTCTCTGCCTCTCCTGGGCTTGTTTCCAGGGAAGCAGCCCATCTCTCCTGTCCCTCCCACTGCCACCCCAGCTCACTCCTGCACAGGGTGGGACAGCTTTAAATGTTTCTGCCTGCTGAGACCTCTCTTGTACCAATTCCCAGCAGGGTTTAACACCCTGAGCACCTGCAGAGCCAGGAGCAGGGCCAGGCAGTGCCAGCCACTCTGTGCCCACCAGCATTATGGCTTCAGCCCCCTGATGGGCTTGGCATGGCTCTGGGGGGCTGGCAAAGGCCCAGCAGCGCCCCCACAGTCCTGTTCTGCCAGCAGTGCTCAAAGACACCCCATAATATCAGTCAATATCTGGTTTTGGGGAACCAGAACCACAACAGCCCGGGCAGCACAGCTGGAGCAAACCAGGGAGCCCCCAGGACAGCACCAGACACCTCCTCAGTGGAGCCCCTGGGGGCAGCTCCTCCAGGGGAGCAGCTTGGAGCCCCAGATTCCCCCTCTGACTCCTCTGCCCAGAGCAGGGCAGCTGCCTCAGGAGGAAATGGACCCAGCACAGAGCATGACAGGGCAGGGGAAAGCAGAGACAAGGCACTGTCAAAAGAGACACTAATTAGTGCTAATTGCAAATAACCAGCCAAACCTGAGAGCATGAGGGAGCCCAGGCCTGGCACAGGCAGTGGCCCTGGCTGGAGGGAGGAGGGCACGTGCCAGGCAGGTCTGATGGGAGAATCCCAGAATTGGGACCCCAGTGCCTCCCACACCATCTCTGCTCTTCCCATGCCCCACCAGACAGAAGCTCCCACGTGCTGCAGCACCCAGGGCTCCTCTAAATCCTCTCCTGTGTCCCCTGGAGGCAATTCCCAGGGGCAGAGTGTGTTACTCATCCTGGGAGACCCTGCTGCAAAGCCCAGGTTGGGCCTCTGGCTGCTCCAAAGGCAGCAGAATTTGCTGGAAGATGATCCCAGGAGATGCTGGGAGATGCCACATCATAAAGCAAGGCTCGTCCCTGTCCTGCCACCACCCTGGGCTCCCCAGGTGGGATTCTCAGGGCACAGGGATCCTTCTGTGAGCCCTTGGGGCCCCTTTCCTCCCTGCAGGGTTAAACCCATTTTCTCTAGGTATGTGCAGGTGTCACTAACATTACCAACACAGCACAAGCTTTCTGTCATCTGCAGTCAGCTCTTCCTTCCCAGAGGCCACCCTCCTTCAGTTCTCCATCACCCACACCTGCAGCACTCCCAGCTCTTGCTGCTTTGCCCTGGGATCCTCATGGAGCTCTGTGCTCAGAGCAGATCTCCAAGCATGGCACCAAGAGGTGCCACGGATGAGCCCCCAGCTCCCCCATCCTGCCCTGAGCCCCAGAGAGCCTCTCTGAGACGTCCTGGGCCGTGCACAGAGTGCTGAGACAACACCAGGATGGAATTTCTTCTCCTCCATCCTCGTGAAGTGGTTCTCCATCTTCATTACCTGGCTGTCCTCACCCCTGCAGCCCATGGCTTATTTGGCACCCACCCAAATCCTACACACTTCCTTCCTTCCTTCCTTCCTTCCCATTCCCTCCAATTTTTCCCAGAAGACACAGAACGTTTCCATCTCTGCCCAGCTCTGGAACACGCGGCAGGGCAGAGATGCTGCAGGTGAGCAGCACAGCAGGGCTGGGGCAGGTCCTGGCAGGGCTGTAGCTCCTGTCTCAGCCCTGCACAGAGAGCAGGGCTGGGGCAGGTCCTGGCAGGGCTGTAGCTCCTGTCTCAGCCCTGCACAGCACAGCAGGGCTGGGCAGGTCCTGGCAGGGCTGTAGCTCCTGTCTCAGCCCTGCACAGAGGAGCACCCAGGGCAGTGTGAGCCGTGCCCGGTGCCAGCCCCGCGGCTGCCACAGGCTCAGGGGCTGCTGATGCTCCGCTCACCTCGCTGCCCCCGGCAGGGTGGAGACCCCTTGGCAGACCCCTCTGAAAGCGGCTGAAAGAAAAGTTCAATCCTCTGTGCCCTGCTAGTAAACTCCCATTCATGCATGACTTCTCAAATGCCTTTTGAGAGCTTTCCTTTGCTTTCTGTGCCAGCAATGACTCAGGCTTAGATGTGCACTGTCAGGCAATCCGGAGCTGGCGTCTCGCTAGGAAACACCATTTGTTCACAGAGCAATATTTAAGTGCCCTCTGGTGGTAACTCCTGAGCCGCTCTCGGGATTTCCTCCTCTCCCTTCTGCCCGACTTTCCCCCGGGATGTCCCCTGGGGCACCGTGCCGGTGGCAGGGCAGTCCCTGTGTGCCAGCCCCGCTCTCTCAGGGGTGTTTCCCGTCCCTGTTCCCTGCCAGGACCTGCGGCAGAGCTGTCCCTGACTCCATCCGTGCCCAGCCTGGAGCTGAGCTCTTGGCCTACTTTGCTGCCCACGTGTCAGCTCATCCTGCCCTGCCCATGGCACAGCCCGGCTGGGGATGCTCAGCACAGTCCCCTCCCCACCAGCCTTGGCATTTCGGCCAATCTGAGTAAAAATTGGTGTGTGAGAGATCTCAGGGTGGTTCAGCTGCCCTGAGCCGCATGAGGAGGGGTGGCCAGGCAGGAGAGGGAGCCCTGAAGCTGCTCCCCAGCACGGGGAGGCTGCAGTGACAGCTCAGCCGAGCTACGAGCCCCAGAGGCACTGCAGAAAAGCGGTTTTATAACCCTGCTTTTCCTGAAACTCCTTCTGCAACTCACTGCTCTTTTAATTGCTATAAAATTCCTTACAGGGCCATTATATTTTCCTTAGAAAAAAGCATCTTAGAGATCCCTGTGCAGTAGCTTCAACTGCTGGGGGGGGAGAGAAGGGGAATATGACAGAAAATATCTGTCATAAAATATCCACAGCTGGATCAAAATCCAGGCTGGACATTTCTTTAAGCATGAAACAGGCATTTTAATGATGAGGTCGTGCCACTCAGCTCCCCTGGCACGTCTGCAGTGACTCCTGCTGCTCTGCTCCACAAGAGGGGCAGAAAGAGGAAATGCAAAGCAAAAGTGAGGCTGAGGGGGAATAAAGGGGAAAGATGCCCCCGGCTGGGGTCCCGCAGACCCTGCGCAGAGGCTGGGGGTGTGCTGGTGGGATGGAGCATCCTGGAAGCTCAGAGGGGCTGCAGCCAGGCACAGAGACCCCCCAGCCCCTTCACTCACCCCCGTGTGGGCTGCACCGCCCGAGCCCCTGTGCACATCCCTCCTCCCTCACCCCAACCCCTGCGGGAAATGTTCTCTCCTCCCCAGCTCAGCCCCCTAGGTGGCAGTGGCCACGCTCGGGAAGGTGCGGAGCTGTCACCTGCGGGTCACACTCACTGCGGGCTGGTTTGACAGCAAAAGGAGGAGTGACCCTGCCTATCCACCTTTGCTCTGCCAGCAGCTTTCATTCTGCAGGAAGGAATTGGCTGCCTGAAAGCCTCATAAATCGGGGCAAGGCTGACAGTGCTTCATTTCTGTGTGTGCTGCTGCTGGCACTCAGATAGATGCTCACATGAAATATGTGTCTGTGTGTGTGTGTGAAGCACCAGCCCAGGACTGTGAAGAAAATTGCCCAAAGCTGACCTCTAATTTGTCTTTCAGCCAGCTCAACAAACTCCCTGTGTCCCACAGGAGCAGCTCAGTTCACAGCAGTTCTGAAAATTCAAAGGAGCTGTGTAGCTGTTTAAATATAGGCTAAAGCATTTATTTAAGTACTTAGCATTCTTCTGGCCCATACAATAAATCAGCTTATGCTGCAAACTGTGCTGTTCTTACCTTGCTCTTCTCTGGCTGGGCTCAGTCCTGGTGTTCACTGTCCAGGTGATGGGGGCAGGACACCCTTGGTGCCCATGTGGTGAATGCTCAGAGTGTGACAGAAGAAATGCACAAACCAGCAAACTGAGCAGCTCTGTGCCTGTGCCACCTCCAGGGACAGCTGGGGACCTCTGTAGGATTTCTGTCCTTTCCATGGGCACCCAGCAGCACCTGCTCCAGCCCACCTTGTCCCACCTGCCCAAAGCTCACCCTGGCATTTGTGTGCCCCATGACAGAATCACACACCTGCAGACTGGCTGGGCTGGCAGGGACCTGCTCTCACCCCATTCAACCATGGGAGCCCTTTGACCATGACCTTGGGCTTTGAATACCTCCAAGGATGGAGACTCCATAACTCCTGGGTATGTAGAGGATCCTCCAGTGTCTCCATTTGTGCCATTGTCCCTTCTCCTGTCACTGGGCACCACTGGTAAGAGCTGGATCCTTCCTCTTTCCAGCCTCCCTTCAGGTGTTTATACACACTGTGAGGTCCCCCTGAGCCTTCCCTTCCCCAGGCTGGACAGTCCCAGCTCTCTCATGGGACTCGATGCAGCCTCTCCACCCCCTCTGTGGCTCTGTCCACTGAGCCATCTCCAGTTTCTCCAGGCCATCCCTGTTCTGGGAAGACCAGCACTGGACACATTTTCCACATGGGGAGTCAAACAGTGATGATTTTCTTGTTCTTCATGTGCCTGGAAATGATATCCAGGATTAGCTGTTCCCATTCCAGAGATGAGATGAGACAGACCAGCCTGTAGTTCCCTGGATCCTCCTTTTGCCTTTCTTAAAGACAGGAGTGACATTTGCTCTCCTGTGGGCATTGGGTGCTTCTTTACCTTATCCAATGGGATTCTTACAAGCAGGCCTATGAAGAGGCTGAAGACTTACACAGAGTTCAGGGCTGAAGCCCTCACAAAGTTCAGGGCTGTGCTCTTGCTTTTCACCTTCCTTCCCTCCAGGATCCTGAAGTCTACAGTTCCTGTCTCACTCATGAGCTTCAGGATGAGGCACCTGACCCTGCAGTCTCTCAGACAGGCTGTTTTTAGCCCAAATCTGTCTAACCAGCTGCGGACCCTCTGTATTTTCACCTCCCAAATCCAAATGGCAGCTGTTTCCAGAATGTCACCCTGTGCTGACCAGGACTGAGTCTTCCCTCGTGTCACTGAAGCTGAGGAGACCAAGCCTGGCTCCCCAAGAAGCCAGGCTGCAACCAGGTCTGACACTCCTGGGAGTCCTGGGACAGCCAGGACTGATGACACCTTGGACTGGCTGTTTGGCTGCTCAGGAGCACCAGGGCACAGGAAAATGGCACGTGGGCTCTGGCTCCCTCTTGGAGCTGTGTCCTGTGGCTTTGGGACAGTGACAGTGCAGGACAATGGTCACAGAGAGCAGACAGGGCTCTGCTTCCCAACAGCAGCAGCAGAATCTGCCTGGTCTCCACCTTGGAACATCTCTGTGTTTAATTAAAGTCATTAAAAGCATGGCAATCCAAGCAGATGAGGGCTGCTCAGAGCCCACAGGTGAGAGCTGGCTGGTGCCTGCTGCTGGCCTGGAGAGGGTGAGGAGCAGCTCTGCCCTGCTCCTGGGGTGGGTGGCACAGCTGTGGCTCTGCTCTGCGGTGAGCTGATGGTCAGGATCCCCAAGGCCCTGGTTTTGCAGAGTTTCTTGTGCAGCTGCGGAGCTGGGAGCGAAGCCAAGCCCGATGCATGCACAGGGGGCCCCTGTGCCCCAGGCAGGCTGAGCCCCTGGGAGCTGCTGGCCTTTCCTCCTGGAGCTGGGGCGGCTGGAAAAGAGGCAACAGAAGCCAGAAGTGCTGCTGGCACCACGTGGACAGGAGGGCTGTGCTCAGCCTCTCCCCAGGACTCTCTGACACCTGATGCTGCTGCAAGGCACAAAGATTAAATCTGTGCCCATTGCCAATGGAGCTTCTCTGCCCAGTGCTTTACACCCCTGCTCACTGCAAAGCAGTCTGTACCTTTCAGACAAAAGCCAAAATAAAGCTCTTGGAGACAAACAAAAGATTGACTTTTGCTTTCCAGGACTCCAGCAATCCAAGGGTGATGCATCTTCCTTGTTTGCTGCTCTCTGCTGAGAGTTTCTCTCCAGCAAGGTTCTGCAAGCTGAGGAGGGGACACTTGTGGGACCTCTGTCACTCCCAGGGCCTCCTTCCCTGTGTGCCCTTTCTGCCCAGACTGCTGCATCTCCTTGGGCTCCATGTGGGCACAGCTCCACTCTCCCACATCCCTGGGGTTTGCTGTGGTTTCCTCTGCTCACCCCACAGCCCCTCCCAAAGCACCTATGCTGTCACTGTAAAAATTAATGCTGTTTTTCCTCCCTCCCTTCACTGCTAAACTGTTTTACATCAGCCACCACTTCCTCCAGCTCCATGTATTTTTTGATGTGGAGCAGTGTCTCATAAACCACTCTAAGGAGCCATTGTAATTCCAGAGAAATGCAATGCTCCTGGAAAGGAGCTTGTAAACCCACTGTTATTTTCTTTCCTAATTGCAATTTCAGTGACTCATCCCTGGTGCCACACTGCAGTGCACAGCCATTGTGTGGATTTTTACCCAATCTTGAGCAGTCACAATTCACTGCTCAAGTTTTCAGGCCACCCAAGCCATTAGGAAAATAAATGTAAAATAAAATCCTGCTGGTACAGTTGGCTGGCAGAGCAGCACAGCCCCCTGGGACAGCAGCAGAAGAGAAAGGCATTCAGGGCTCTCCAGAGCTGCTGTGACCAATGAGGCTGAGCTAGCATGAGCTGCTGCCTGAACGTGCGCTGTCTGAACAAGAGCTGATTCCCTCCTTTCCCCTTTCCCATTCCCTTCTTCTCCCCAGCTCCACCACAGCTCCATTCCTCAGCCCTGTCTATGAACTCCATCTCAACCCTGTTCCTTCCCTCCTCACCTCTATCCCACCCTTCCCCTTCTCCTCCCCATCCTGATCCCACTCCCCACCTTTATCTCATCCCTTTCCCTACCCCATGTAACCCCACCTCAGTCCCCATCCCTTTCATCCCCTCCCCATCCTCCTCCCTATCCCTCACCCCATCCATCCCCTTCTGTTCCTGTCTCATCCACTCCCATCCCATCCCATCCCATCCCATCCCATCCCACCCCTCTGCTCCTGTCTGTAAATCCCCAAACCCACCCAGGTTTCTGGGCACATCTGGCAGGGTGACAGCACTGGGCAGCTCCTGCAGGACAGGAGGGATGGCACATGGACCAGAGCTCAGCCCTCACATCTGTCAGGGGAGACAAAGGCTCCCCTGGGAGTTCCTGGCCCTGCTCAGGCTGTGGATTCTCTGCTCAGGATCACATTGGGCTGTCTACAAGATCCACAGTCCTGGCTTTGCCAGGGCCATTCCCCACCCTTTCTCCCTTTCTCCCTTTCTCCCAGCTGAGGTGGGAAGGTGCTGATGTTGCCCACGAGTTTGGCAGGACAGCACTGGGGCTGCCCTGCTCCTCCCAATGACAACCTCAGCTCCAGGGCACCAAAGCCTTTTATCAACCAGCACAACACCCAGGGACGAGCTGGCTGTGTTTGCCCTCTCTGTGCTGAGAGAGCTGCTGCCACCAGGCCCTGGGAGGTGGCTGAGCAGGGCTGAAGCATCCTTGGGAGCAAACTGAGCTGCACTGAGATTTACCTGAGCAGGGCTGAAGCATCCTCGAGAGCAAACTGAGCTGCCCCGGGCTCCCAGAGCCAGGCAGCAGGGTCAGGTGGGGCTGGGGAGGCTGGAGAGAAGCCTCCCCTCCCTTGGGCTTCTGTGCCCTGCTGGGCTTGTCTGAAGGCCAGGCTGGACACCCAGACTCTGGCCATGGCACAATGACACCAAGGGGACAATGGTGCAGCTCAGGCTCTCACCAGGTTCAGCATCATTTGGGATGGAGTTGAGCTGAGGCCTCATTGTCACCTTCCAGGACTCATTGTCACCTTTCAGGACTCATTGTCACCTTTCAGGACTTCAAGGGGCTTATAAAAAACAAGGAGAGTGATGGGACGTGGGGGAGTGGTTTTAAACTAAGAGAGGAGAGATTTAGATTCGATATTGGGGAAAAATTCTCCCCTGTGAGGGTGGTGAGGCCCAGAGAAGCTGAGGTTGCCCCATCCCTGGAAGTGTTCAAGATCACATTGGGCAGGGCTTGGAGCTGCCCTAGTGGAAGGTGTTCCTGCCATGGCAGGGGAGTGGAACAAGATGAGCTTTAATGCTTCTTTCAATGCAAACCGTGCCATGATCTGTGATCCCGTTTCAGGGACACATTCTCTGGCTTTGCCCCAGGGTGGGCTGGAAAGGAGGAATTGGAGCTTTGTGACCAGGCTGGCAAACTGTGCCAGAGCCTCTGGGGCAGCACAAGGGGGAGCAAAGGGACTTCCTGGGCCAGCCGGGGCAGTGTGGCCAAAACTGGGCTTACAGGACCTGGCCAGAGGCTCACCTGCCCTGGTCAGGGGCAAACCCAGCTGGCTGTGCTGCTGGGCTGAGGGAAGGGATCAGAGAGCTCACTGGCAGCTCACCTGGCAGAGCAGTGCACAGCCACAAACCCTCCCTGGTGTCTGCGCCAAACTCGGCTCCAAAAGGGAGCTGAGCTGCGGATTTGGAGCGCAGCAGGTGGAAAGAGGGAGCCCTGCCCCACCAAAGGCTCCAGAATCGCTGTGAGCAGAGCTCCAGGAGCTCCAGCACGGCAGGATGGGCTGCAGGAGAGGTCCCTGAATATTCACAACTGTGTCATTAGAGGGTGCCAGTGCATTGCTGCAGAGCTGGGCTGTCCCTCAGCTGTCCCAGCAGGGCACAGGGGTCTGTGGCTGTGGGATGCTGTCAGGATTGCACACCCACATTCCCTTTTGGGAAGTTCAAACTCCAGAGCCTGCCCAGCTGTGGAGCCACAGGCCTGGAGCAGCAGATGCAAAGCTCAGCTGCTCCTTAGGATACATCCCAGGGTGATTTCAGCCTTCACCTCCCTCCATCACCTTTCTGTGCCTGTCTCTGGCAGCAGGAGGCTTTTCCAGAGCTGTGTGACACCACAGCGATGCTGTTCCCACCAGAAAAGGGGAATTCAAGCTCAGAAGCTGCTGAGCCAAATCCCCCCAGCACAGCCAAGGCTGAAATCACCTGGGTCCTGCTGCTGGGAGGGGGAAAGGCAGAGCTGGAAACAAACCCAAACACCTGCAAGACAGAGGTGGGCTTTTCCTGTGGCCTCGAGCTGCTAAACTGCTGCTGAGGCATCTGCGGGTGAGGTCAGTGTGCAGCACTGGGGGCTGGCTGGGAAGGGGCTGGCACAGCCCTTGATTACAAGGAGAGATGTCCACAGGCTGTCCCATGGGATTTCCAGCACAGGAATGGCATTCACAGGCCCAGGGGAAGGGCCCTGGCAGTGCCCAGGCTGCAATTCCACAAGGGTCTGATCTCAGCAGGTGCCCTGGGGCAGGGCTGGCTGTGGGACAGGGCCAGCACAAGGGCTGCAGGTGGATCATGTGGGTGTCCTGTGTGGTTTGGGATTGCTTCAGTCCAAATCCCTTGGCTCGTGTCACGGGGAGCTTCCAGCATCACTCACAGGGCTCGAGGCAGCTCACTCCTGCAGCTTGGAGCCCTGGGACAGAGCAGCACAGCTCTCCAGGTGTGGCCCATGCCAGCTCTTCCAGGACCAGGGCCAAACCCCAGGATCATTCCAGCAAAACCTTGAACAAAATTAAAGTCTGAAGAGAACTGCTGTTGAACAGCCTCATGTCCCCTGCAGAACTGGGGGTGTCCCAGGGAACCCCAGCTCAGGATTTGCTCTGAGCACATTGAGCAATGGAGCTTTGGGTAATTGTTCCTTTCCTTTCCTTTCCTTTCCTTTCCTTTCCTTTCCTTTCCTTTCCTTTCCTTTCCTTTCCTTTCCTTTCCTTTCCTTTCCTTTCCTTTCCTTTCCTTTCCTTTCCTTTCCTTTCCTTTTTTCCTTTCCTTTTTCCTTTCCTTTTTTCCTTTCCTTTTTTTTTCCTTTCCTTTTTTTTTCCTTTCCTTTTTTTCCTTTCCTTTCCTTTCCTTTCCTTTTCCTTTCCTTTCTTTCCTTTCCTTTCCTTTCCTTTCCTTTTTCCTTTTCCTTTCCTTTCCTTTCCTTTCCTTTTCCTTTTCTTTTTCCTTTCCTTTCCTTTCCTTTCCTTTCCTTTCCTCTTTCCTTTCCTTTTCCTTTCCTTTCCTTTCCTTTCCTTTCCTTTCCTTTCCTTTCCTTTCCTTTCCTTTCCTTTCCTTTCCTTTCCTTTCCTTTCCTTTCCTTTCCTTTCCTTTCCTTTTTCCTTTCCTTTTTCCTTTCCTTTTTCCTTTCCTTTTTCCTTTCCTTTCCTTTTCCTTTCCTTTCCTTTCCTTTCCTTTCCTTTCTTTCCTTTCCTTTCCTTTTGGGCTTCTTTCCTTTCTTTCCTTTCCTTTCCTTTCCTTTCCTTTCCTTTCCCTTTCCTTTCCTTTCCTTTCCTTTCCTTTCCTTTCCTTTCCTTTCCTTTCCTTTCCTTTCCTTTTCCTTTCCTTTCCTTTCCTTTCCTTTCCTTTCCTTTCCTTTCCTTTTCGTTCCTTTCCTTTCCTTTCCTTTCCTTTCTCCTTTCCTTTCCTTTCCTTTCCTTTCCTTTTTCCTTTTCCTTTCTTTCCTTTCCTCTTTCCTTTCCTTTCCTTTCCTTTCCTTTTCCTTTCCTTTCCTTTCCTTTCCTTTCCCTCCTTTCCTTTCCTTTCCTTTTTCCTTTCCTTTCCTTTTTCCTTTCCTTTCCTTTCCTTTCCTTATGTGCTAACACCCCCGATGGAAATTGGGTGAATGTGCCTTCCACATGTCCTTGCTCAGTGTCCTGCCTCTCCTTTTTCCAGAGGAGAGCTGGCTTGTCTTCTCCTTGTAGGAGCTAAATCCCAATTTGTTGTGTGGCATTGCCTACCAGCCTCATTCCCAGGGTAAAGACAGCTGCACCTAGAAATTAGTGTATAATTTCTGCTGGAGGGATCACAAGAGCCATAAACCTGGCCTGCATTAGTATTTAAAGTATGTGCAAACTGCTCATAAGGATATGTAAGTATCAAGTGTCCTTTGAAGATTTTAATGAAGCCAAGCAATGTTTTCCAAGCTGTTTTCCCAGTTAATGTTTAACAGGACAACAGTGAGTGCCCACTGGCACTGGAGGCAGGGACCAGGACAAGAGCAGCGCTGCTCAGCAGAGCAATGTGTATTGCTGCTGCTCTGAGCTCCTGGCTGGGCAGCTTCATTCCCAAAGGCCTATGGAAATGACATTGTAGGGTGAAGAAACAGAGTGGGATGGAATTGTCTGCAGCTCCAGGGCAGTGGAGCAGAGCCCCAGCTCGTCCCCACGTGTGCAGTGCCTTCCCCTGGCCCCTCCATGCCAGCCCTGCCCTCCCTCAGACCCTTCATGTGAGCCACATGGACCCACTGGTGTGGCACAGAATGATCCAGAGGGGTTTTTTGGTTGGTTGGTTGGTTGGTTGGTTGGTTGGTTGGTTGGTTGGTTGGTTGGTTGGCTGGTAGGATGGGTTTTTTCCCCACTCTGTGCAGCAAACTGCCTCCTGGGAAGCTCTGCCAGATGTCAGGGTGCTGCAGCATGTCCAGAGAGGGGAGTGGAGCTGGGGAAGGGTCTGAAGCACAGGTCTGATGAGGAGGAGCAGCTGAGGGAGCTCAGGGCGCTCAGCCTGGAGAAAAGGAAGCTCAGGGGGCACCTTCTCCCACTGTACAGCTCCCTGACAGGAGGCTGGAGCAAGGTGGGAGTTGGCCTCTTCCCCCAGGCAACAAATGACAGGGTTAGAGGGGATGGTTTCAAGTTGCACCAGGGGAGGTTTAGGCTGAATATTGGGGAAAATTTCTTCACCAGAAGGGTGTTCAGGCATTGGAACAGGCTGCCCACAGCAGTGGTGGGGTCACCACCCTAGGAGGGTTTAACAGACATGTGGATGTGGCACTTGGGGACATGGTTTAATGGTGGCCTTGACAGTGCTGGAGGAATGATTGAATTCAATGACCTCAGAGGGCTTTTCCAGCTTAAATGATTCTGTGTGAGGAGGGCAGCATGGCTGGGGCAGATGAGGCTGGGGAATGATGGTGCTTCACTGCCTGCATCCAGGGAACTGCAGCCTCTCCTTGGTGCCCTGGAATGGCTCTTGAATGTCTCCCACACCTCCCATCAGCCAGCAGGTTTCCTTTGGGATACCCTTCAGGTGCTGGCTGAGCTCTTGGGGTAGCTGTGTATCCTGTTTTTCTCTCACCCAAGAATATAGCATGTCATGTAACTAATTTAAATAATTTCTTCCTGGTCGAGCCTCCTTAGGGACCCAGCATTAAGCTGGCCTGATTACATCTACTAATCGATGGTGGGGAAAAAGAAGCAGGTCTCAGCATGCACAGGAGCAGCATCATGCTGCTCCACTCCCTGGAGACCACCACGGTCCCCAGCCACATTCCCACCACGGTCCCCAAGCCCACCTCACATGCCCCAGCGTCCCTCCACAGGTGGCCACTGCTGTCCCCTCGCCGCTGGCCACCCCGTGAGTCACGGTCATGTGCCAGGGGCAGGGACGGTGACTGAGCGCTCCAACCTGCGTCCTTGACCTATTTTATCTGGGCAAACCCGGAATTGCTTTCCCAGGCTCTGTGCCTGGACCCGCTCCTGCGCACGTGTCCCGTTATCAGCAGCAGGCGGCAGCGCCCGTGCAAAGGTCCCGGTCCCAGCCAGGTGTCCCGGTGTCCAGCCAGGTGTCCCGGCCCCAGCCAGGTGTCCCGTCCGGCCCCGCAGGGAGGGGAGCGAGGGCGAGGTTTATGGGCGCTGCGGGACCAACCCAGCCCTGCTGTGCAAGTGGGTCCCTGGTGAGACTCTGCTGCCCGGCCGGGGCAACAGGGACAGGGACAGGGACATGGACAGGGACATGCAGAGCTACAGGGACAGAGGCAGCAGCTGGGTCAGGAACAGGAACGGGGACAGGGACAGTGGCTGTGACAGGGATGGGGCTGGGATAGGGACAGTGACAGGAACAGGGATGGGACATGGACAGAGACAAGGGTCATAGCTGTGACAGGGACGGAGCAGGGAGAGGTACAGGGACAGAGACAAGGGGCAGTAACTGGAACAGGGACAACGACTGGGGCAGGGCACAATAGCTGGGACAGGGACAAGAGTAGTAGCTGTGGCAGGGGAGGGACAACAACAGGGACAGGGGCAATAGTTGGGACACGGATGGGGTAGGGACAGGGACAAGAGCAGTAGCTAGGATGGGGCACAGACAGGGACAGGGACGGGGAAATAGCTGGGACAGGGGCAATAGCTGGGACAGGGACAGGGACAAGAGCAGCAGCTGGGACAGGGAGAGGGGCAATAGCTGGGACAGGGACAGGGACAAGAGCAATAGCTGGGACAAGGACAGGGCCAATGACAGGGACAGGGGCAGTAGCTGGAACACAGACAGAAACAAGAGCAGTAGCTGGGACAGGGACAATGACAGGGACGGGGCAGTAGCTGTAAAGGGACAGGGACAATGACAAGGACAGGGGCAGTAGCTGGACAGGGACAGGGACAATGACAGGGACAGGGGCAATTGCTGGACAGGGCCCGGGACCGCCCTGGTCACTCCCCTGGACACGCCCCCATCATGGACACGCCCCCTGGGGCGGGGCTCGGACAGTGACGTATCCGCCCCGGTCGGAGGAGGCGTGGCCTGCCTCCGTGACGTCACCGTGCCGCGGGGTGCGCAGCAGGTGCGGGCGGCGGCGCGAGACGCGCAGGGCGCAGGTACCGGGGCTCCGTGAGGGGCCGGGGGTCCGGGCCGGGCTCGGCTCGGCTCGGCTCGGCTCGGTCCGGGCGGGTGGGAGCTGCGGCGGGTGGGGGGAGCGGGGCCGCGCGGGACTGATGAGGACGAGAAGGAGGATGAGGAGCATGCGGAGGAAGGCACCCGGGGGTGAAGGGCCGGACCCGTCCCGTCCCTCGCAGCCCGCGCTGCGTGCCCGCCCTGCGGACAGCGCTGCGGAGGGGTCGCGGCAGGAGCGGCCCGGTGAACCCCCCCAGCCCGGGGGTGCCGCCCTGCCTGGCAGCGCCGGCTGTGCGGGTTTTGTCCGAGGGCTGCCCCGGACAGCTCCAGGCCGGCCCGGGGAGCGGGGCTGGGGCTCCCAGCGCTGCCCTGTCCGCGGGGAACGCGGCGCTGCCCGGCTGAGGCCGTCCGTGCGTGACCCAGGGCGGGCACCCAGAGCGGGTGGGCACAGGTGGAACTGATGCTCAGGCTTATTTAGTGTACAGCGAGAGGTATGGCAGCACTCGGAGTAAAAATAATAGTGCTGCATCGTGTCTTTAAAGCCGTTATGGTTGTCCTGGATTTATGTTTTCTGTTGCTATAGCTGAGGACACCTCATTTGGATAATTAAATGTCACGGTGAAATAGGAGACTGAGGGACGGAGAGGACTCGTCGGCTGTCTCTGCCGCATGGATGTGGGCAGCCCCTCTCTGACCAGGCTAGTGCCACTCATCCCAGCCTTGTGTTTAGCTTTATCTGAAAGGATAAAAAAAGATGCTTTTTGCTTTTGATGCCTGTACTATGAGACGTGTCTGAACAACCTGGTTGTAAATAGGGTAAGTCTGGGTAAGGTAGTGAGTGTGGGTGACTTATAATGACTGTGCTGAGCAGCTGCCTTCTCCTTGTGCTGTGTAAATACAGGGATAGGATACAAGGTGTGGGAAGTGCTGCTGTACTAGCAATGGGGAATTTCTCATCAGTTGCTTAAATAATAAGTGACTCTTCCTAGAAATTTTTGATGATGATAATAATAACATTACTATATCAGGTAGGCTGAGGAGGAGGCTGAAAACACTGAGACTTTATAAATTTTTCTGATCGCATTTCAGTGCTTTTTGGGGACAGTCAGGGATTAATGCGCATGTTAGATAATAATCTCCTACTGCGCAGAATGTGGTTTTTCAAAGCACAGGAACTTCTTGCACCACAAAGTCTGCTACCCTCTTCCCCTTATTCACATGCTATAAAGGCCATCTTTGTTAAATACTGATTTGTCATTCCCCGAAGGGTGTGAGAGCTGTAACTGATAATCTGCAGAGGCTGGTGGGTGTCCTTGCAGCAGAGGTCGAAGAGGAGCCTGTCCTGTAAAGGAGTGGCTCTGACACGGGTGGGGGCTCTGTGTGTCTGAGCAGACCCTGTGAGGCCATGCCCTGGTGTCAGTCAGAGCAGAGAGCTCTGCTGTTCTGCTGCCCTGTGTCCCCCAGGGCCATGCTACATTTAAAATTGGCAGTGGTTTGCTGCTCAGAAAACCAGAGGTGTTCAGTGAGTGTAAGCAGAGATGTTCCTGCTCATAGCATTGCACTGGGATGATGGAGAAGGACCTGGAGGGCTTTGTGTGCCCTAAACAGAGGAGCTGCCTGTTCTCAGGTACTTCTGTGCAGGATCAGATTAATATGTTACCTGATTTGGTTTTTTTCTACAAGGGCAGAGCAAGTTTGTGTAACTCTGGATGTTCAAGAAACAGGTCAGCATTTCTCCTGTCCCATTTGTGATCTCGCTGTGGCACGGCTGGAAGCTTGTCAGGGCTCCCTGAAAACTTCTCCTGGGCAGTGGAGCCTTGAATGGGCAGGTTCACTCATTCTCTACTGTCAGTATTGACATTTTCTACTCTCTGGGCTGTGTATCCTGCCTTTCTCAACTTCCTGCTGCTGACCTCAAAGCCAATGGCTCAATGAGTAGAAAATAGCACCGTCATTTCTGGGAATAGGGGAAGATAGGAAGGATCCGAGTCATTCAGGCAGGCTGTCGGTATTGCCAGGCCTGGCATCCTGCCTGCCTTCCCACAGGCAGCCCGACAGCCTGCCCAGTGCAGCGTGGGAGAGCCTGCCTTCCCCAGGGCTCCTGCTGAAGTGCCTGGCCTCACAGCCCTGCTGAGGGACAGGCCAGTGCTGTGTCCTGGGAGCCCTTCCCAGCTGGGATCCCCGTGTGTGGAATTGCCATCCCCACCCTGCCCTGGGAGGGAGCAGTGCTGTGCTCCAGTGCTTGCCCACAGCTGGCTGGCTTTGCAGAAGCTTTGGGGAATGGACCTCCTGTTGTATTCCTTATGCTGAACAAAAGCTGCTGTTTCTGTCACTTAAATATCAGAGAGAGAGAGATTTCCATACTAGGATTATGATGTATTCTTGAGGTATTATTTGGTCTTACCAGCTATTTAGGGCAGTCCCTTGATGCATGGAAGTTTTTCAGCCCCTGACAGGGTAAGGCAAAGGCTTTCTTGGTTTGGGGACCACTGGGAGAATCTGGGAGTGGCCCGTGACAAGCAGACATTAAAGAGGATTTTTGCATACGCCCTACAGGCAAAGTAAAGCATCATGTCAGAGCCACATGAAAGATATGGAAAAGCAGAAAAAGTGAGAAAACGTGGAGGGGGGTGGAGAAATCTCAGTCTCATTCCGTTTTCCAGCCTATCGTGGAAATCTCTTTCTGAGTAATGAGATCTCAGCTGTAGAAAAGGTCTGTATTTCTGTCTGCACACAGCAACATAGCTGTGCCTTGGGAGCTGTGTGTGCTTCTGCTTGAGGTGCTGGAAAATCATCCTGCTCTGGGTGGTATCTCCCACTTAATCCACCAGTGTTTCAGAGCTGGGGAAGTTTTCCTGAAAGACTGCTGCTGTTCCATGCCTGGAATGCTGTCAGAACTGAATAACATACAAATGTATTATCTGAATAACATACAAATGTATTATCTGTGCTTACTAATTTTCTTGCCCGTCAAACTGTTTCTTTCACGTTCTCAGTTAGACCAACAAAGCTGCTTGCTTTAACTGTTATTTGCAGCTCTAGTTTTACCTGACAATCAGGTGTTTTCATTGAGTTTTTTGTTGTTTTGGTGTTTGTTGCACCTTAAAACAGTCAGTACACCACTTTAACAGCAAATTATAGTTGTGTATTTCCAGAATTATCTAAGGCAACACATCATACAAAGACTTGAACAAGAGCAGTGCATGCCAAAGCATTCAAAACCTGAAATCAAGATGTTGATGCTTCTCTCTGAACTTATTTCAGTAAAGGACTTTGCTTTTTGGTGTGTTTTGCCCCAGGCACTGCTGTACCTGGGCAGAGTCTCACTTGGTGTGTCAGCAACAAGTACCATGGCTGACACCACCTGAGGGACTGTGAAATGATGCTTTCCATCTTTGTAATTGTTAGTTCCTGGTGTTAAAGTATATTTCATCTAAAGGCTTTCATCAGATGTCTGAAAAACTGCACAATTTCCCCCCCATAAAGTTGCAGTTCATGTAGTAATAGTAGCAGGGCATTGGATTTGGGTTTTTTCCACTAATGCTGTATTGTAGGAATTATATCAGCTTCATACTTTCCTTCTGCCATGCAGAACATGTAGGTAGACAGTGGACAGGCAGTACGTGATGGGTGGTGTTTCTGAAGAGGTTTGTGTGTTGGTAACAATTGATGAGACATTGAAATTTGTCTGAAGAAGGAAAATCCGGGCGTACAATGCTGTGTGGGTGTGAGGGTGCATTGGTAAGAGCTCTGTGGAGATCTGTGACTCTGAAACTCCACAGGGGATGTTGCCTCTGAGGCAAAAACTGTCAGCATGACAGCCCTTTAGCATTGATCAAATCCTGGTTTCTGAAACCAAAATCACCTGGAAATGTGCATATCCATTATGTTTTTGCCAAGAGGGCAGAGCAGACAATGGGACTGAGGAGCTGGGATGGTTTGTAGACACCAGTGTCAGCCTCAAACATCATTTGCACTTTCCATTTTCACACATGGGGAGACTTCAGATCTCAGGAGGGTTTGGAGGACACCAGGAGGAGGGAATACCTGGCTCAGGAAGGTTGATGCTTGTTCATCCAAACCACTGCTCACTGCACAGAGCTGTCTGACCTGGTGGCTTCAGCCACATGAGCAGCAGCGGTTGTTTTGTGCAGGAGATGCCTGACAGGGACTCAACTAAACATGAGGAAAAGCCCCTCTTCCCAAGGACTAGGAGTGTCCTGGGATCCAGGACACCTCTTAGGGAAATGGGCTTGAACAGAGGAGTGGGTTTTAGCTTTTCCTTTTACAGAACAAAGCTGGGCTTTTTGCTTTTGCCTACATCTACATTTTGTAAGTTAAAGTAGTTTCAAACAGCTTTTGTCAGAAAAAGTGGGGGCAGCTCTTGTTCCCCCTCATCTATTAGTCTAGGCTGATGGAACTACCTGGTGAAGTGGGAGGGCAAACCAGGGAGGAAGCTTTTCCTGGAAGCAAACTGAGCAAGAATGGAATCTCTTTCAATTTATTCTTAACATACCTTTCATACAATCAGTAAATGGAGCTGACAAATAAGCTGGTAAGAGGGAAACACTGAGCCAGTGCCATTTAAAAGCCACTTGTGCTCTTTTTCATTTGGATACTGTTCATATGAAATGTAATTTAAATGCTAGGCTGGTTGCCAGGAGCTGGATTGTTGATGTTAAATGTACTTTCCATTAGAGCTGCGTATTGGAAAACTGCTTCCTAGTGCTGCAGGCATTGGAAGGGGTGGGTTACATCAGGGTGCCCCAGTTGTCCTTCTCAGGGTCTGGCCTCTCACCCTGCCCTCCACCTTCATCTCTGTAAAGACCAGCTGAATCAATACCTGCCATACCCAAAACGTGATTCCTCCTGACCACAGCAGCACGAGGTGCAATGCTTGTTCTGCTGTCCTAAAAACAAGCAACTTCTCACCTTTCAATTCCGGAAATCTGCTAATTGCTTTTGGGTTGTTGTGGGGGGTTTTCTTCTGTGTTCCAGACTGCTAATTTTCTCTGGTTGGTTTGTTTGTTTAATTTACTAATCCGGTGTTTGTTTTCATAGGGCTGTTTCTTGCACTGTTCCCTATGCAAGAGAAGGCATTTCACCCTGTTTCAGCACCCTGGTTAGGTTGCCCTCTCACCCCACTTGCAAAGTTGGATTTGCCTGCACTGGAGATTGCATTTGAAGGATCTGACTTGCAGGCAGCTGTCCATAGGGACTGGTATTTCTTTGCCGGTGAATTAGTAGCTGTGAACACCTACTGTGTAAAAATGCAGATGGTTTTATGCATGCTCTCCTCAGTTTTGCCAAGGTAACAAGGTGCCAACAGGTCGAAGCAGATTCCTACTGCTCTCCCATCATTTGGCCAATAATTATGGTGACCATAATTAGTCTGACCTCAAGAGATATTTGGGAGCACCAGCCTTGTACGTGGCCTTTTGGAGGAGGGAAAAGGGTGAAACTGGGTCATCTTGGCAGGCTCTTTGTTTGGGCCCCCCTTGTGCTAACAGAAAAGTGTTTTTCCAACGTGCTTTCCCTTATTCTCTTCATTCTTGGTTGTTTTCATGCATCATGTTACCCTCTGACCAAAAGTCCTCCCTGTCCAGACCCCCAGGCTGTGCCATAGGGATGCATTTATGGAGTGACATATCCCACAGCCATCTAAATTAGGCTTCCTGTTCCTTTTTTCCTAGTTTTAGAGGTGGCAACTTGTGGATGGTGAGACTCCCCCAGGCTGAAGCTGGGGCTGTTTTCAGGGAGAGGCTGTGCTGTCCCTTGGTGAGCAGTGGGGTGAGCTGTACGTGTGCAGTGCCAGGCTCTGAGGAGCTGTTGCCACTTGGAAGGATCTTGCAGCTGCAATGACATTCAGTGCAACTTGAGCTCTGTTTTTAGCTTGATGGATGGGAAGAGCTGCCCTGGGAGTGGGCTGGGAAGCAGGAGACAGCTGTGGCACTGTGCAGAGAGACTCTGCCTGCTTGCTTCTAGACAAATGGTGACACTGAAAGGCACAGCGCTGGCTGGAAAGAATAATCAAGGATGCTGCAGGCTCTGTTGAAGCAGACAGTCTTCAGCTCAGGAGAGAGGTCTGAAAAAAGAACAAGATAATAAATTCATGAGTGTGCTGGAAGAGGAGGATCAGGAGCAATGACTGACTAGTTCTGTAGCAGCTGCCTTGGTTTGCTGGCCTTGTACAAGGCAGTAAGTGTGAAGCAATCAGAATTTTTTTCAAAGCCTAATGGTGAAATTTGTTTCTCTAAGGATTGGTTGCCAAAATAGACTAGCTAAGTATATATGTGTGTGTAGTGAATGCAAAGCATTATAGTTCTGTACTTGCACCTTTTGCTAAGCCTTAGCCAGAGCCAGGTTACAGCTGTAGAGGGACTGATGTTCTCCCATAGGATGGTGGTTCTTGCCTGTTGGTACCTCTGTGTGTACATGCCCATCTGGGGTCATGTGCATTTTCTATACAACACCACACTTCAGTGACTTCTGCTTTGCAGACCTTTTGCAGCCTTCTGGCTGGGATATGGTAAGCAGCTTGTTTAAAAATGAAACCCTGCTGTTGGGGTAGGGGAAATAATGTTTACTTAGCAGTGTGGAACAAAGGAGTTTGAATATAACTTAAGGAAACAATGATGTACCAATGAACTTGCCCCTTAGCAAAAGTACTGATGCTGTGGGGAGGAGGAATAGGCACGTGGTTTGCCTTTCTCTTCAGATGGATTAGCAATTTCTGTGTTGTTAAGCAGCAACGGACAGGGCAAATGCTTAGTGACAGTCAAGGAAGTCTCTTTGTTTGCAAGGAAATCTCTTTGTGAGGCTGTGCAGGGACCACTGAGCTCTGTAGTGGCTCTTCCTGCTGGACCTCCTGCAGTGCATGGAAAGCAAAGGGCTTTACTGATGGTTGGCTTCTTTCTTCTGAGCTTTGCCTCTGAGAGTGCTGACCAGGAAAGCCACAGATACCGGTTCTGATGCAACCTCACAGGGACTGGTCCTGGTTGCAGCTCACACAGAATTACTGGTTGGAGTGAGAAGCTGCAGCAAAGCTTGGTGATACCTTTGACTAAGAGCTCAGGTATGTCTCTGAAAAGTATCTGCTTCATGATTCAAAGCCCTGCCATACAAACACATACCCATGTGAGTAAATAGTGCTGGGAAGTGTGTAAAGCCATGCATGAGGTCATGAAACTGAAGGAAATCTCAGTGTTGTCACACAGCTCAAAAGGGGCAAGTAGGGATTTGTGTACGTGTAGCAATGACTGGCACTGAAACTGGGGGACAGGGAAAGATTCTTTCCGAGAACTTTGGTTTCACAGCTACCTCCTGGGTTTGCTGAATGCCTTGAGGAATTCTTCAGGAGTTTCCTCACTCATCACAGACAAATCCCCAGTGACTGCTGAAAGTGTTCATGCTGGACATTCTCTTTTATCTCTTGCCTAATCTCAGTTATGTTGCTTTACCCTCACTTGTGGAATATGCTCTTCTTAATCTCTGTCTTTTCTTCTGTTCTGTTGTTCTGCTGTCTCTGCCCAGGTATCTGTACAGCTGTCAGTAGATTCTGGCCAGTTTTCCCCTCAGTACCTCTCCCATATCAGCAGATGGAATCTCAGTTACTGCCTCCACTCCAAACCTGCCTTCTGTTCAGAAACTGTTTTGATACGGCTAACACAGAGCTGGTAAACAAAGAACACGAGTAGTTCTTTCTTCTTCCCTATGCTGCCACTTCCCTGTTTGCTCAAGCCACTGGATTTTTAACTCCTTCTGACCATTTCACAGACATTTCTGCAGAGCTGTTGATGTGAAGTTTTTTTCTTGTTCATCCCCATGTCTGTTGGTTTGAACCAGGCTCTCTCTTCTTACCACGCTCTTTCAGAGGTTTCTGAGCTGTTCCAGGTACACCTGATCCCCACTCAGCCCTTTCTGCAGAGCTGCTTTGGTACCTGGGTGGTTCCACTGGCTCCAAAGGGATTCTGGCATGTTCCCCTGCTGGGTGCTTGCACAGAGGCCAGGGAGGCTCCCTGCCTGGCTACCAAAGGGAGTGAATGGCCAGTCCTGATGGAGAAGGGTGGCCCCCAGCAGTCCTAGCACAAATCTTTTGGTAGGGCAGCAGTGGGATGGCTGAATTGGTTATTTGCTGTCTGAATTTGAGTTTGCAGCCAGCTGAATCACATTATCTTAAACCTTGCTTCAGCACTAAAATACCAGTGATATTGAATGTAGATAAATTAATTGATGCATCTGAAGGGACAGAAGGGAGGACTAACCTTCCCTGGAAAGGATGGGCTGAGTTGACCATCCTCTTGGGCAGAAGGACTTTGAAAAACTGAAGTAATCCAGGTGCGTGTGCTGGAGCTGGACAGTGCTCATCAAAGCAAGCTAAGCCCAGGGAGTTCTTAAGGTTTATGAACAAAACATGGTCTGTTTGCTGCCTTTGAATGCCTTGTGTTATGTGTATATAAAAACACATGTATTTGTACCTAGGGTGTGAAATTACACCCTTGAACAGAGAAGGGGGACATGGATGGAGAGGTTGTCCCCTGCCCAAGGAGCAGGCAATAGGCTGGGGCTCTCTGATCTGGACTAGGGCATTCCCACATGCCAGCTCCCTGGTTTGGTGCATCCCTAAATTCAGGAGGGTGACCTGATGGGGCAGGAGGCAGTTTTCCACAAGGCAGAGAGCAGTGCCCAGGAGCAGGCACAGCAGCTGTACATTGGGGCAGGGAGGCTGAGTGAACCTGGGGCTTCACAGGGCTGGCTGGGCCCTGGCTGGGCACCAAATGGTTCCTCTGCAGCATGCAGTGGTCTGTGGGTATACACACACACACTCACTCTGGCCTTGTTCTTCCCTGGAAACTTGCTTTTGGATGTTATTTTGGGATAATTTTCTGGGTTAGATGAGCATTAGTGGCCTGGTATGTCCCAGTTCTCTAATTGATTGCATTGAAGTGAGTTGTAGGGCTTGCTGCCTGCCTTTCCCTGCCTCCCTGAAGGAAGAATTTCCTTGCTGGAGACTCGGTGGGGGTGTTGCATTGCAGTGCAGTGGTTAAAGAGCCTTGAGTTAAGTGTATGTTGTGCTTGTCAGTTTTAAAGTGAGCAGTTAAGTGGTCTGGCTAGCCTAGCAGTGAGGGAAAAAAAAAAAACAATTATAAATAAAATTCCTGTAATCCCTGGCATTTGGTTAAGCCGTTAAAACTCTTGAGAAAGCAGTTAAAAGGCATCATCTGCAGGGTATAGGACTGCCTTAGCAGTTGGCTGGGACAACTTCTTTGTGAAGGGAAGAGGAGAGAGACTCCGGTGACCAGTGACAGGACCCAGGGAACGGCTGGAGCTGTGTCAGGGCAGGGTTAGGTTGGATTTCAGGAAAAGGTTCTTCCCCCAGAGGGTACAGGGGGTACTGAACAGGGAATGGTCACAGCCCCCAGGCTGCCAGAGCTCCAGGAGCTCTTGGATAATGCTCCCAGGCACAGAGTGGGATTGTTGGGGTGTCCTGTGCAGAACCAGGCATTGAACTGGATGGTCCTTGTCCAACTCAGCATGTTTGTGATCCTGTGACTGTGCCTGGCACACCAAGAGGAGCGCTGGGATGAATTCAGGTGAGTGACAGCCGCCGCCTGTGAGCCTCAAGGGCTTCTCGGTGTCCTGCAGGGCGGGCGGGCAGCCCTGTCCCCTTGGAGCAGCCCCTGGATCGCAGGGATCAGACAGGCTGTGTGCTCGGTGCCGGGCTGTGTGCTCAGTGCCACTTGGCACCATCGTGCTGGCGACCTTCGGGCAGGAGCAACGTGTAAAAACAAGCGAGAGAACCTTGGCATCTGTGCTCGGGGAGGGGCAGCCGGCGCTCCGGGGCCATACCGGGGCTGGAAACAAACACACAGAGGGCTGTAAATAAACAAACAGGGGCTGTAAATAAACAAACAGGGAGCTGGAAACACACACACAGCGGGCTGGAAACACACCCACGGCTCGCTCTGCTGCAGGGGCTGCGGCAGCCGAGCACAGCCCGCCCAGCCTCTGCCCCGCTGGGCTCCGCTCGCCGTGCCGAGGTGGTTCAGAGGTTTCTGAGCTGTACCAGGTACACCTGATCCCCACTCAGCCCTTTCTGCAGAGCTGCTTTGGTACCTGGGTGGTTCCGCTGGCTCCAAGGGGGTTCTGGCATGTTCCCCTGCTGGGTGCTTGCACAGAGGCCAGGCAGGCTCCCTGCTTGGCTACCAAAGGGAGTGAATGGCCAGTCCTGGCAGAGAAGGGTGGCCCCCAGCAGTTCCAGCTCAAATCCCCTTGGTAGGGGAGCAGTGGGATGGCTGAGTTTGTTATTTGCTCACTGAATTTGAGTTCAGATGGAATCCTTCAGTCTGTATCAGCCTGAGCTCTCTGGATGTGCCTGTGGCTCCTGCTGCCCATGCCCGAGAGTGGGAGCTCAGTGCTGAGCAGTGAGCCCAGCCCAGCTTCGTGCCCATCCCAGTGCCATCCACAGGGGATCCTGCTGGGCAGCCTCTCCCACTGCAGCCTGCAGCAGCCAGCCTGGCCGAGGCAGATTGTGCTGCTGGTGTTTCTCCCTGTGGCGTGTGGGAGGAGGTGTGCAGCAAAGGGGAACTGGTGATCTGTCTGCACCCTGTAATAGGGGAAGGAAATAGCAGGGTTCAGCTGCTTCAGCCAGGAAGGTTCCTGAATTTGTAGGGATATTAACATACTCTTCTGCTCCTCAGACTGGGAGAAGCTTCGGGAGCCTAATGTAAGAAATGGTTTGCTTAGTCATGCTACTTAGAGGTTCATTAAAATTGCAGTATTGTGACAGTCTTGTCTTCTGATGGCTGTGCCATGAGTAATACATGACATAGATTTTATGAGCATCAGCTCTCTGGGGTCTTTAATGTTGCTTTTTGAATGAGGCTGAGCCCAAGGCCCTAATTTCTTGTGGCTGCTTAATGATTCGGTTGTGTATGGCTGGAAGACTACACAACGTGCTGGGGTGCAGTGGCATCAGGAAATTATTCACATACAGCCTTGCTCCAGAGTGGTCTGGAGGCCTCAACAATTACCAGAAGTGTAGTGGACATTTGTGTTCACTCCTTCTCCTGTCAAAACTATCAAATATGCCTGGAACAGGCTGCATTTTTATATTGTTTTCCTTTCTAATATTGACAGAAACAGGAAATAATCACTTCTGAGTCTCTCTTAAAAGTGTTTTACTTGTGAGTGGAAGCAGAGGGTTTTGTTTTGCTGCTGCAAGACTTAGGTCTTAAGGTGAATAGCTGATGCATGGCTGGAAAGCAGCATGTTACTCCTGCTCAGCTAAACTTATGTCACTTAGAGAAATCACTTCAACTCCCTCCCTGCCCCTGTGATGGGGTTAAAAATAAATTCGCTGCTTGGCTAGGTATTTTGGAGTCTGTTTCTCACACAACATAGGGCCCTTGGAGAGCAGTGTGAAAAGGAACTCATATGGTCATGGATGAGCAGACAAAAGCAAACCAGTTGTCCTGTTTGTTTCCCTCTTTTGCAGGCCAGATTGTGCATCCCACATGAGCTACGATAATCCTCCACCGTACCCCGGCCCGGGCCCGACTGCCCCGTACCCACCCTATGCCCAGCAGCCAGGGGCCCCCCCTGGCCCCTACCCTGGCTATCCCCCCGGGCCCTACCAACCAGGCCAGCCAGGCTACCAAGGATATCCCCAGTATGGATGGCAGAATGCACCTCCACCACCACCAGGACCAGTGTACGCAGATGGGCCGAAAAACACAGGTATGGCTGAGCAGCACCACCTCAGGGACATGCTGACCTTGAAGTAAAGTGTTCACCAGCACCTGGCCCTAATGGCCTTGGAGGGGGTGGAGACTTGAAGTGCCCATTTTGTTTGCAGCTTGTTTTCATGCTTTATTTTGCTGTAGCGTCTCTCACAGTTCTCTCTCTGGTTGTTGGAGAATACTGCTGAGCATCCTCACTGCTGATTCCTCAAGGGAATCCTTATGCTGAGGTTGTTGCACAGGCTTTAGATTTGCCACAGCTCTCATTCCACCTGTCCCTTGGTTGATAAGTTTCAGCCAAAGGCTGCATAGTTAAAGCTTGTAATATTCAAATGTACAATTCCTACTGAATTAATGGGCCTCAGTTTTCTGGAGCCCATCAGTATCTGTCCAAGTGATCTACTCATTCCTGGGCATTTTGGTTTTTTCTGAAGTTATTACCATTCTATGGAAAAACCCTGATTTCTGGGGAAGGGAGGGAGGATGGTACACCTTCCCTCTGGCAGCTGGCTGGTCCATTGTGTGCCACCTCCCCACAGGGTGGCACATTGGTATGCCCTGGCACCCACTGCTCTCCTGGGGCTTGCTGCAGGCTCAGATTACCAGAGCAGAGGCAGAGAAGATGATTAAAGGACCAGAGCTTCTCCTCACAGAAAGGAGGGGAAGCTCTGGTCCTTTAATCCTTTAATCCCACCTGAGAGAGGTGGGACTGTTCAGTGGTTTGAACAGTCTGGTGTGGGTCTGTCAGGAGGGCCCAAATTTTAGCAGTGAACAGTTGGTGTGAGTGAATAAGAAACTGAATTGAGGGCAAATCATGTGTTCAACTTCTTCTGTAACAGAGCGAGGGCCCTGCCTTTGAGGGGGAGGCAGCAGCGTGGTGATGCTTCCCGCCACTTCCACCACAAGTGCTCAAAGTGTAATCAGGGTTTTCCCTGGGGTTTTGGGGTGGCTAAGAGATGTTTCTTAGTACTGGGCAGGGGACAACTCCCTGTCTCCCATGTTGAACATCTTTGGTTGGTGCCAGTGTTGCTTTTTTGCTGTAGCCACACAAAGGGATGTGCTGGCAGGGGCTGAGGGGACACAGGGGCTGTGGCTTTGAGACAGTTCTGTTGCCTTGGAAGCTTGAAGGATCTCATATCAAACTGGATCAGGGCACTGATGATGCTGAATGTCCTCTGCTCTGCTCACAAACCTGTGCACCAGCCCAAAGAAATTGGAGGGGACAAGCAGTGAGGTGTTTGAGTGTCTTTCACTGAGAGCCCAGGCTTGTTCTGCAGGAGGTTTGATTTTGTTAAGCCTAAGCTAACACAACTTCAGCTCTGCAGAAGCAGCACTCTAACCCATAAATCAAAAACCTTCTGGTAAATCTCGTCCTTGAGCTGCCTTCCTGCAGTTACAGGTGGTCTCTGAACCCACCTTGGGAGCCTCTGATTTGCTCTGCTTTTGCAGAAGTAGATGTAAAAAACTGATAGAATTACAGAATGGTTTGAGTTGGAAGGAATGTAAAGATCAGCCTGTCCCAACCCCCTGCCATGGGCAGGGACACTTTCCACTATCCCAATTTGCTCCAAGCCCCATCCAGCCTGGCCTTGAACAATTTCAGAGATGGAGGAGCCACAGCTTCTCTGGGCACCCTGTGCAAGAGCCTCCCCACCCTCACAGGGTAGAATTTCTTCCCAATATCCAGCTAACCGTGCTCCAAGTCCTCCCCAGGCTGCTTTCCATCCATGCTCCACCCAGCCTGTGTTTTGGGATTGCCCCTACCCAGGTACAGGAGCCTCTGCTTGGCCCAGCTGAACTTCATGAGGTTCACATGCCCCCACCTCTCCAGCCTGTCCAGGTCTCTCTGGATGGCAATGTTTAAAATAAACACATTTATTAATGTCTGCAAAGTGAAGTCAGGGCTATAATTTCACATTTGTCTGCAAAAGTTTTCTTTTTCTTCATTCTCCTTCTGTTAAACACCCTTTCCCCCCCCACCCCTTGCTCCTTTTTGGCCAGTCTGTCAAACTGGAACCTGATCTTTGTGCCCTGACACTGTAAAAGAGCTTTCAAAGGGGCTTTGTTTAAGAACCCCAGGAGTGTCTAGTTTAGAGTGGCTGTCTCTAAAAAAGCTAATTTTTTATAAATCTGTTACACTAGTGCCATGTATCTGTTGGTGTGGCTGAACTCCTAATATAAAAAATTGATGTCTAAATTTAATCAAGGCCTTGCAGTCAGCCTAGCTGGTCCACTGTGGTTTCCTGAGGTTTGTCAGTTACTGTGGTGTTTCCAAACAATTATCCGGGAAGAGCTGCTCTGTAGATTCTTTCCTTTCAGAGCGGATGTTTTGCTCTCCTACATGACTTTGCTTAATCTAATGAATTAAGCTACTCCAGGTAGTACATTAGTATTTCTGAGTAAATGTGTGTCCACAGTGAAAATTAGGAAATTTGCTATACTTCAAATTCTATGCTTTCCATTATTTTACTGTGTGGGCAGACTGCAAAGTGTAGAGCACAGCCAATGTGCTAATGCTAATGTGTGGAAGTAATTATGTGTCATATTTTGGTCTTGAGTGGATCACACAGATGGAAATAATTACTGTTGAGCTCTCAGAATCTGATGGTAAAGTAGCATTTTATGGTGATGGTGTTGTTTCATCTTAATTTGTAGCCTGTCAGGAGTAGTAATGGACATAGGCTGTCTACCAGGCCTTTGGAGAAGTCAAAAATCCTCACATGCCTCACTCTCTGTATTAAAGCTGCATCTGAGATGTAATAGGGAAGCAGCTTAACCTGAGTGCTGCTAAGATCAGGAAAGAGAAAGTTCTTGCTGTTCAGTGAGCAGTGGCTCTGCAACAAATGGCTGAGAAAGGGATGTCACCGCCTTTTCAAGGTACCACTGGATAGGGGGACAAACCTAAAGGCTTGTTGGAGGAAGGTGCAGTCCAGAGCAGCTCTGAACAAGGAGAACACATGTGTTCCCCTCTGGGCTGTCTCTGCAGGATTAGCCAACCACAAGGATGTCTGGGCTGCAGAAATCAGCTTGTGGTTTGTGTTAAGACAGTGGTGTGGCCATATGACTGCCATGTGGCCACCCCCATAGGGCACTGTGGCACAGGGACACTGCAGCTGATCCCAATGATCCTTGGCCCTTTCTCCCAGAGGGGATAGAGTACAAGCTTGCACCTCCTCAGAGTCACCCCAGCTGACTCAGGGTATGAAAGGCCTCAAAGCAAATGGTTTTCCTCCACATCAAGGAGCAGCAAGCTGGAGACTCACTGGTGACTGGCTGAGGTGGCACAGAAGCCCTCATTGGTTTGGTTTTTTGGATGGATGGCTTTTAGGCTTCACCAGGTTACTGATACCAAAGTCTCCAAAGAAACCCCAGGTCTCACATCTTGCTAGGGCTGGCAACTGACTTGGCTGTTGTTCATTAGAAATAAACAGCTTGCCCTTTGCCTTTAGAGGTGGTGATGTGTATGCTGGCCTGAGGGACATTCTCCTTAAGGGTGTGTGATTCAGCTTCCTGGCTCTGGGAACTGACATGCTGATCCCTGTCTGCAGCTTTCTGCTGCAAGGGCTGAGGGCTGACTCTGTGTCTGTCCACACAAAGTCCATGTGGAGTTCCTGGGACAGGGCAGATGTGCCACACAGTGCCTCACCAGATGTGCCTGCCCCAGAACAAAGCTGGGCAACACACAGTTTTAGCAATGTGGTTCCTGTGTGCAGCATTGTGTAGGCAGCAGGTTCTTCTTTACAGCAGGGGCTTGCTTGGGAGGAAGAAAATACCTCATTCCAGAAGATCTCATTTCCCCACCAGTATTTTCATTATTTGCTATCAGCTGGCGTAAGGAAACCACAGTAACTGCTGACTGCTCAGCTGGTCCTTTCTTGTCTATGTAAATTGGAGGTGAAATGTAATGCAGCTGATAAAGGTGTGCTTTAAAAAGAAGTGGAATGAGCCAAAGTACAAAGTGACATACTAATTCTAAAAGCAGAAGCTGATGCTAGCAATTTGAGCAGTTTTATTTCTCCCCCCCCCTCCCCGTTGATACATGCCAATGTAATGGATGGGGTTATTCCATGCTGTGCCAAAGGGAACCAGGCTCTGTCTGCGGGCACTGAAGGCAAACAGAGCTCAGGATTGAGTCTGAGCCATTGTACACTCAGGGTGGAAATCTTATTTCTGGAAGTTGATTGCTTGTAGCAAAGCTGGCTGTGATAAGAGTCACAGTCACAGTGATGCTGTCTGCCTCCTAATGTTTGTCCAGCTGCAGGATAAGCAGGTCACCTAGATACAGGCACTGCCTGCTGCTGCAGGGCTGCAGGATTTTCCTCTTTACCTGTCCCTGTGTGGAAAGGAGGAGATTGGAGTCATTCTGGTGAGGCTCTCCAGTGCCTTTCAGTGGTTACCCCCTTGCTTCCCACACCATGTGGAGCTGAGCCTTCTCCAGCAGGAGTTAATTTGGAGCACAGGCTTTTTCTCTCTGTCTGTTGACCCTTCCTAAGTAGTCTGTCAGCTCACCTAGTTTAACTGTTCCTGGACCTTCAGG
Organism: Camarhynchus parvulus; assembly: GCF_901933205.1. Taxonomy (NCBI): domain Eukaryota; kingdom Metazoa; phylum Chordata; class Aves; order Passeriformes; family Thraupidae; genus Camarhynchus; species Camarhynchus parvulus. Next base: position 2,845,039 of record NC_044583.1, on the reverse strand, counting down.
AGCTGCATCTCCAGATGCTGGAGTCCTGCCAAAAAGAAAATTTAATCTTACTTGGCAGTTGTCCTCTTATCTGCTTCTTATTCTTTTAGTGTGCTTTAAAACCCAGCGTTCTCTGCTCCAGGACTGCTGTATCATCCCTCCCTCTGTCCCTGGCTGCACAAACAGCAGGGGCTGTTGGCTGGCAAACATGCAGTCCTGGGGCTGCTGTCTCAGCTCACCTTCACTGCTTCTCACCCCCAAGGAGGGAGTAATCTGATAAAAACCTGATGCAAAGAAAACTATTCCCAATTCAGGTCCAGTATCTGAAATCACGCTTCAGACATACTGGTCTCAGGAGGCCAAGGCTGGCTCCAGTGTGGGCTGATTTAAATGAGGCTGCTGTTCCAGTCCTTGTCAGCTGGCACCAGGCTGGGTGAGGAGCAGATTGTGCACAGCCTTTTCCCAGCACTGCACAGACTGTGGGACTTGGCCCTGTGGGGCTGCACAAGGAGGATCTCACTGGGGCACCTTCCCTTTTGCTTTAAACGGGGCTTTGTCCCTCCCCCTTGTCAGTCACTCAGAACGCACTTGCAAGACCTTTGTAAGGTGAAGTTTGTGCTGTGTAAATCCCTCCAAGCCAGGTCTTGTTTAACTCTGGGGCTGATGCTGATTTTCAGTGTAAGCACTGACACAGGCTGAGGATTGTGCTGTTTTTAGCCCTGCAGCTGAATAAGTTAAAAACATCTTGCCTTAATAGTAAAATTAAGATTTTACTGATTTAAAAAAATGTCAGAGGAAGTTCTCAAAATCTGTAGTTTTGGGAGATATCTCTCATCCATTATAGTCTAAAAGCAGGCTGAAAATCTGAAGCCCTGAATTATTGTACATTTGAGCTGAGGGAAAGTTTGTTTCTCATATGACATGTCTCCTGTACACTTTCTAATCTGTGTGCTGGGGGTTTTGTGCTTTGGAGAGCTGGCTGATGCCTGCTGACATCCTGCCCAGACCTGAGTACTCTACAGAAGGTGTGCTGACTCCTGTGAGGAATGCTTGTGCTTTTTAGAGAGGTTGAACCCTTCCCAGGCACATTGATATACCATAAATACTGATTGGTATCACTTCCATTATCTCCAAGAGCTCTTAATCCCATCCCTGTGTGTTCAGGTGAGGAAACTAAACCTTTTCCAGCCCTGGGCTCAGCTGCAGGAAAATCTTCTGCCAGGTTCCTGCTGAGCCCCAGCCCGTGCCTGGCTCCCAGGCTGGTGGGTGAGAGGGGAGCAGCTCTGCCCAGGGCAGCATTGGCTCTGGAAAGTGCTGGCTTGGCTGGCCTGCACAGTGATTTCCCTGAAATGTGTGGCCTGCTCAGCTTCCTGAAAGCTGGAACAGCTCTCTGGGGTGAGTGTCAGAGCTGCTCAGCCTTACAGGAACACAAAGGCAGGAATTTTCCAAACCTGCTGAACCCAGGCGTGTGGCTGTGGAAGAGGAGAGGTCTGATACCTGGTCAGAGTAGTTGTGGATCAGTTGTTTCTGCTTGAGCCCAGCTGAAATCTGGGCTGGGTCAGCAGTGCCTGTCTGGTGGCAGAGGGGATTTGCAGGTGGAACTGCCTGTACTCTGTGGTATTTTAATTTCCTGACACACTGCTTCCTGATTTCCTACTTTCTGCTCAGGTGGCTCTGGCAGTAGCCATTTGTGTTTGGAGCTGGGAGTTGGGAAACTTGTTCTGAGCATTTTGCAGCTTTGGAAGATTTTTTTTCTTGGAAGTGGGCTATTGAATTTCCATCTGGCTCTGGTATCTGTTTCAGCAGTGTACTGAGGTATTTCCTGAAATCTGAGTGTGGTGTTGGTAGAGACTGCACACAGGGAAGGCCTCTGGGCAGGAGGGAGTTGGGGGGCTGGGAAATAACAGGCCTGAAGCTGTTAGGCATGAGCAAATACCCTCAGAGAGGAGAAAACAATTAAATGCCTTCCTTGCCAAGAGAGTAAGATCTCATCCGTGCCCAGGCTGTGCCCTGGAGGCCTCATGCAGAGAGCAGCCTTGGTGGCAGCTCAAATGAAAGTTTAGTCCCTGTTCCCCAGTTTTGAAATCTTTTCTTCTGCACTTGCTGGCTGTGAGGGGTTTATTTCAGGAGAAGTGGGAGGCCATGGCTGGCTGGTCCTTCCTCCTGCAGCTCTGGGTCTGCAGACCAGACTGCACCTCCAAGAGGGGCTCAGGGACATTTGATTTCCTGTTGCTGTCACTTCTGCATCCCTTGGACATACTTGTGCTGACTTTCCCTTCTTTGGCCTCCATCCTGAACAGAAAAGCTTTCCAAGGACCTGGGTGAGAATGGTTTGAAGGTAAAAGCAGATGCACAGGCTGACCTGACTTAGCAATCTGCTGCAGACAGCACAAAATCATTCAGAGTGGTGGTGAGCAAGATTTCTTGCTTGCTGTAGAAGAGAAAACAAAGCTCTTGGTGCAGAAGTGGCTTGTGATAAAACCCACTTAATTGACAAGTGGGAAGAGGCTTATGGGTCCCTTCTCTGCTGTGCTCTTCCTCCCAGATGAGATTGGTATTAAGTAATACTCCTGCTCTGAGCAGCTGTTCCCATGGCAAACAGCCATTCTGACAGCACAGGAAGGATTTGGGGGCTGCAGAAGCAGTGATGGATAAATTACCCACTGCTGCTTCCTCTCTGTGCCCCAGGCCTTGCCTCATAGCCAGGAGTGCAGGTGAGGGGTGTGTGCTGGCACACAGCTGGGCCCAAAGAGAGAAAACTTCAGGGCTCTGGGATTTGAGCCCTCCCACCTTGAGAGGGTGGTGGGTGCTGGGCTGTGCTCTCCCCCTGCTGCTGCCCAGGCACTGAGCCTGCTCCTTGCTGCCTCTCTGTGCCTGGGTGTCATTCCTGTCATACCTGGGACACCCAGGCAAGGGCCTGGCCCCGGGGTGTGCAGCAGCACTCTGGGAGAGCTCAGGGGCTCTCAGGCACCATCATCACCCCCAGGCAGGTGAGGTGGTACCTTGGCAGTGATATCTGAGTCTGGGAGAGGATAGACTGGTTCTGGCATCAAAGCCCTTCTACTGCAATCCTTGCAGACCCAGTAAAGCACTGCAGTGAGGGGCATTGCATTCTTAAGGTCACAGTTTTAGCTGATGCCAAACTGGCTGAAAAGTACAGCTCATTCCTTCGTGGAGCTAATGATTAACATATCAATTAGGTGTGAGAAGAAACAAAATGTATATGCTCAAGATAAAGCAGACTGTACATGAAATAAGAAGGTATTGTAGTGTTTGTTTTAAAAACAAAGTGGGAGTTATTTGCACTGGTTTGTGCAGGCCACTGCTGTGTGATTACAGGGGCTGATACCATTTTCAGGGTAAGCATGATTCATGGTGCTCTACGCTCTTTAAGGCTGATTAGGAGCTGGGAGGGTCTCCCAGTTTATACCTTCTCCCATCCTGTTTTAGGAAAAACAATGAAACCATCAAAAATGGAGCCTAGAACTGAGTGCTGTCTGGTGCCTCTAACAGAAATCACCCTTGTTTCTCTTCTTTTTGGGACCACCAGGCTTCTGTCCATAGTGACAAGGACCCCTTGTGCTGTAGGAGATGGTTGGAGGGCCCAGCCTTGGCCAGAAGAGAGGCACAAAGCAGCTGATGAGATCCCCAATAAGGCTCACCACAGAAAAATGGGTGCTTTTAGCTTGGAGGCACTCAGAGACTGAGGAATCTCACAAAAATCACAATTCCTTTCATTGGGAGATTTTGGATTGGGTTTGGATATGGTGTTTGGGGAGTTGACACTGTGTTTGTCCAGCATGGGCTGGGAGGAGTGGGTAAAGCTGCTACCACGTGCTTGATGTCCTCAGGTACTTGTGTCACTGTGTTAGTGCCCTGAAGCCAATGGCCAGGTGTCCAGAAGGAGCAGATTGGTGTGGGGTGTCTCCAGGCTGGTGAGAGTTCATCCAGCCTTTCTCTGAGCTGCTTTTCAGCTTGCATGCCTTGGTAGCTGTAACTGAACAGCTGACCACCCCTCAGCTCCTCTCCTGTCCTCTGCAGGCCCCACACCCAGATCAGAAAAGCTGTTGAATGCTCTGTATCTGTGCTTAAAATCTCTCTGGCAATTTGTGTGGTGACAGTGACAAAGCTGCAGCTCCTGAAGCATTGATGTGGCTTCAAAGAAAGCTTCACAGACTGTGAGGAGGGGTGGCTGTCTGTCCCCAGAGCATTGCCCAGATGCTCTCCAGGTGTGAAAGTTTCCAGTGTTGGTGATGTGCGCACTCAGACTGCAGCAGTGCCAGAGCTGCCCTTGAGACTTCTCTCCTTGGAGAGGAGCTCTGCAGGGGAAGGCAGCAGCCTCTCAAATGTGTATTTCAGGTGGGGTCTTTGGGGCATTCATTGAACTTGGAAGGTGAGTGGGTTTGTTGAAGTACCACAGCTGCCTGCCATGGGGGAAAAGCACAGCTTTTTTTCAGAGGGTTTTTACAGAAAGGTGCTTTTGCCACAATGTGCCTGCTGGTTTAAATGGCTTGCAGCTTTTAGCAGAAGAAAGAAGAGGGAACAAACATGAGCACTTTTTCATTGTTTCTAACAGAAAGGCTCCCCCCAAACCCATGGTGAGTCCTGGAAAGGCCTTGACATGGCTGCTGTCCCTTGGCCTGTCCTGGTCCTGCCCCAGCTGTGCCTGTCCTTTGTCCGGCTCTGGGCAGCCCCTTGCAGCACAAGCCATGGCAGCAGTGCCAGGGGGCTGGCAGGGACAGGGACAGGGTGATGCCCATGGACACTGTGACCCCCTTGTGCAGAGGGGCAGTGTTCAACACGAGCCAGCTGAGGCCTGGCTCCCTCTGCACAGGCCCAGGCTGGGGAAAGCCATTTCCTTCAATATTTCAGCAAGTGTTTCATAACAGCACTTTGTACATGCCTTGGATGTGCTTTGTTGGCTGTCGCTGTCACTTGGCTGTAGCTTAAAACTTCTCATGGATTAATCATAAATACTTCAGGCAAAAACTCCTTGCAGTCCTGGACAGCTGATTTTAACTGGCATCCAGATCCATGTGGATCTGGATGTCTCAGGGTGCTGGAGCCCTCAGTTTTGGGTATGGCAATGCTCTGGTAGCAGCAATCCAGCTCCCCATGGCTCAGAGGTGGGACAGCTTGGACCTGACAGCTGGTTGGTAGCCAGGGCTGTCAGGGCTGCAGCACAGGGATGTCACCATCTTACACAGGACTCTTGGAGAATTTGGTGTGTTTTGCCTCCGCTGATTGTAACAGGACCTTCTAGAGCAAACAAACACACCAAAGAGCTGCTTGTTTAGAGCTCCTGGATCCACAAGGTGAATAAAGCCCAGACCAAGGCCCTGGGTCACCTCTCCATGGAGAATAGGCTGTGGCCAGAGCTGCTATGTAAGGTCAGGGCTCCAAGGCTCCATGTTCTCTTTGCAAGACTTCCTGACTTGGCTTTGAGTGCAGGGAGGAGGGAGGGGCCTGACCAAAGTCCTGCCTGCCATGTGACCGATTCCCTTTGGGATAGGATGGGATGGCTCTGTGGTCCACCCTTCAGGGGGATGGAGGAGGCAGCCAGGGTGCCAGGCTCACAAACCATGATGGACCTTGTTCTGCACTCCTTGGGGTGTGGCAGGGGCTGGCCCTGGGCACGGCCCTGCCCCAGGCTGGGGACAGGAGGTTGTGCAGCCTCCCCCTGGCAGCAGCACAGGGAGCCTGGCTTCCATCGGGTCCTGCTCTGCTCCTGCTGGGAGGTGCCAGCCAGGGCTCTGCAGGTGGGCAGGGACAGCAGCTCCTGAGGGAGGAGAGTGCAGGCACCTCTCCTGCTCCAGCACAGCCTGTCACAGCACTGCCACCTCCTCCTGGGGCTGAAGGGAGAAGGGTTCCTCCATGCTGACACTCCTGGAGCAAGGGCTGCAGGCCCTGAATGGTCAGAGGGAGGGGGGACAGCAGTGCTGTGCAGGGGCTCCCCTGGAGCTGGGCTGTGCCTGGGCAGAGGATGCCTTCTCTTTATTCCCCCTCAGGAGAGGGAATCTGATGAGGCTCGGGCACAGGCTGTCCCCAAGCACAGACACTGGGGGGTACTGGATTCCCCCTCTCTGCCTCACTTGGTGGTGCTAGGGTTGTGGCATCGTGTAAGCTGGAGCACATCATCCTCTGCCCATGGCTCTGCAAAGCTGAAGGAGTGACTGGGGAAGGGTTTCCTGGGCACAGAGCAAGCCCATGGGAGAGCCAGGCTGGTGCCATGAGCTGTGTTCTGCCCAGGTTTCTGCCTCCAGCATTGTGTGTCCAGCATTAGCTGCCTGCCTGGCTTGGACTCCTGTGTGAGGGCACATTTCCCACACAGAGCACAGCAATGAGAGCCAGGAAAGCTGCCAGGAAGGACATTCACCTTCCTGCCCTCAGACTGATGCAGTTCTGGGTGTGACAGCCCGGGCTCAGAGAGGGAGAACCAAAGATAAACTGCTCCCCTGTCCTGATGGGCCTCAGGAGCTGGCACAAAGAGCAAGCAGCACTTTGGCCTCAAGTAGAAGACCCTGCCTGGAGTGCTCCACCCAGACCTGGGGCTCCCTCCTGTGTGCTCAAGCAGCTGGCAGTGTGCAGTAAATCCGAGCAGGCAGCGTGCAGTGAATCCCAGCAGCCTGACGGGAGCCTCTGGGCAGAGATGGCTTCTATTCATGAGGTGATACCTGGAGCGTTTGGGCACCTGCCCCTTGGCCAGGGGATGTCACTGCACTGCCACCCACTAGCCTGTGCCTCGGGTGCTGAGCTGACAGAGCTGAGAGTCCCTTCACTTACAGGAGGGACACAGAGCTGGAACAAGGACTGGTCCCTGCCCTGTCATCCCGGGGAAGGAGGCAGTTCTGTGTGTGGTAGGGCTGCAGCAGTGCTGGGGATCAGCTCCTCCTCCGAGGGGGCTGAGCAGTGCCAGTCTGAGCGGACAGACAGACAGGCTGCAGACAGACGTGCCTGCAGCTGGGGCAGCTGGCATCTCCTGCAGAGCTGGCCCGGGGGCCGGGCCACACCCGGTTCCTGTCCCTCTCTGTGTGTTGCGGTGCCGCTCCGTGTCTCACACTCTCTGTGCCCGCAGTGTACGTCGTGGAGGAGCGGCGGAGGGACGACACGGGCGAGAGCGCCTGCCTGACGGCGTGCTGGACCGCGCTCTGCTGCTGCTGCCTCTGGGACATGCTGACCTGAGCCGCTGCCGCCCCGCCGCTCACCGAGTGCTATGCAGGCTCCCCACTCCTGTCCCGACTTCTTTCTGTTACTGTAATCAACGCTCTGCTTTGCACAGCCAAGAGTTCCCGTCTGTCCGTCCTAGCGCCTTGTCGGGGTGGGGGGTGCACTCCTTTATTTTAGTAAAGGAAAAAAAAAATCCCTTTTTAACATTTCTAAGACTTTTGTTGTAACTTTGAAGAATGTGCTAATGGTGTATTTCAGCCAAGGGCATTCTGATGAAATGTATATTTACCAGTTGAGATTTTCCTAGCCCTAGAGATGAAGACGTACGCAATAATTAAAGCCAACAGTTGATTTTTCTTCACTAGGTCCCAGCTGTTTCAGTGAGTCTGTCTGCAGGGTGGGCATCCCCTCTGGTGCTGTCTTTGGCCTCCTGTGGGCACTCTCTGGGTGGGAGTCCTTGGTCTGGCACCTCCAAACCCCTCATCCCACACAGGGCAGCCCAGTCAGGTTTTTATTCTTTGTGTTTTTCCCTTCTGGAACCAGGGCCCTCTCCAGCAGAGCTGGGAGAAGCACAGGCTGGGCTGCTCTGTGTGTGCCCCAGCAGCTCCTGGGGCAGGGCTGGTCCCAAGCTGTGATCCATCATCCCACACTGCAGAGCAGAAGCTTGCAGGAGGCAAATTAATGGATAAGAAGAGAAAAGCCATGGATTAATCTAGTGCTGAGGATTTAGAGCTGAAGCTGTCCCATGGCATGCCTGGCCAGAAAAGGGATACAAAGCTTTTGTCTGCAGAAAAGTGGGGAAAACCTGCTGCTGGTTCCATGGGATGTGTCCCAGCCTGCTGCTCCCCCAGCCTTGGGAGCAGAGCCCCCCTGGTGCCCTGACACACACCAGCTCTGCCTGGAGATCACCCTGGGGTCCCACCCTGCCTGCAAAGGACATTGCACTCGCTGTCCCTTGGCTGAGCAGCCTGGGGCTCTGCACAGCTCTGGACTCAGCAGTGCACTTTGGGGCTCTGGCCTGGGGCAAGCTCATCTGTTTGGGGTTGATGAGAGTCACTTGCAGTTCCCTGTCCCCAGGAGCCTTCTTCCGGGGGGTCCCCCTCTGCAGCCATAAGCTCAGGTCTGTGGCCTGGTTTCCAGGGAAATGAGCCCTGGGAATGAGCACTGTCACCTTCCCTGTCACCTCCGTGGCAGCCTGGCAGCTGTCAGCAATCAGGAGTGGAGTCCCCGGGTCACCGTCCACGGTGGGAGAAGGTGGGGCAGCGAAGGGCCAGCCCAGAGTGTGAGAGCGCCCATGTGCCTATGGGGTGACAGCACGGGGGCGGCAGCGGCACCTGGAACCTCCGGGATCCCGGGCAGCGGGACCTGGGGGAGCCTCCGGGATCCCGGGCAGCGGGACCTGGAACCTCCGGGATCCCGGGCAGCGGGACCTGGGGGAGCCTCCGGGAGGCGCTGGGAGAGCGGAAGGGGCTGGGCCCCTGCGCTGCCCATAACGGCCACACGGTGGCGCTGTCCGGCCGCGCACCGCCCGCCCTGCGGGGCGGGAACGGAGCGGGAATGAGGCAATGGAGCGGGACAGAGGGGATAGAGCAGGAATGAGGGAATGGAGCGGGAGTGGAGCGGGAATGAGGAAATGGAGTGGGAATGAGGGGATGGAGAGGGGCAGAGGGAATGGAGCGGGACAGCGGGAATGACCGAGGGCAATGCGAATGGCCCGGAGCAGTGGGAATGACCTCCTGGCACAGGCTGGCTGGGCCGATTCCCATGCCCATGTCTGTGCTTGTGCCCATGCCTGTGTCCATGTCCATGCCCGTGCCAGCCCTGCCCACCTTCCTCTTCCCCCACCACCCCTCCCCAGCAGAACCTTCCCAGTGCCCACGTCCTGGGCATCCACAGGATGAGGGCACAGCAGGGATGCCCTACAGGCCCCTCAGCCCAGCTCCTCCCACCACCCCTTTCTCCATCACACCCCTGCAGGGAGAGCAGCCACAGAGACACGTGCTGTGTTTTATTAAGGTGGGTGGGGATCAGCCAGGGGTGCCACTACTGTGCCCTACGGGCCATCAGCATCTCCCGGATGTTGTCTTCTGCTTCCTTCACGCTCCGCTCCAGGTACGACTTCTTCTGCTGCAAGGCAGAAACCAGAGGTAAGACAGGATTCCCCCAGCCCTGCCAGCACAAACCTGGGTCCCAGGGCCCAGAGCCACCCAGTTAGAGCTGTGGGTGCTGGCTGGGACACCCACCACACTGCAGGTGTCCCATGTGGGGACAGCAGTTACTCACTCCCAGAGGCACAGGGCAATGTCTACACAGACTGCATTTTGTTCCCCCCTGAAACCTCAGAGCTGCAAAAAGTGAGAGCCATGAACCTCAGCAAGGAAGGAAATCAAATCAGATCCTGTAACTCTTGGAGCCTAGAGAGGGACTGACATGCTAAGCCTCCTTATGGAGACACAGCAAAACCCCTTCCTTCTGCACAAAAGGTTCTTTTTCCCAGTTGGGCCATTTTCTAACCCTATATCCTCCTTTCTATCAGCAATTCCCTGGCATCGTCACCAAGTACGTGTTTCCTTAATCATCTGTAATTAGGCTGGGCTTGGCAGGGAAGCAGCCCCAAGCCGTGCATCCCCAGATAGGAATTCAGTGTGCAGCGTTTTTCCTGCTGGTCTGGGTGCTCCTCTGTGGCTGGAAAAATCAGCACTTGGCTCTTTTGACTATTTTCTCTGGGTTTCCAAACAACAGACACAACAGTCTCCTCCAGCGTTGCTGTGAGCTCAGGCTCCCGTGCTGCCCATGTAAAGCCCTGCCCTGGGCCATGCCAGCTCCCACTGAGCACTGGCAGGGTTGGCATTAAATTCAAGAAGTCCAGGCCTCCCCCCAGAGCATCCTGCCAGAGGCTCTGCCAGTCTCCAGTACAGCAGTGCCCCCAAAGCCCACCCAAACCAAGGACAGGTGAAGGGCAAGAACTGCTGCTGCCCTGAGAGCCTCACCCTGACTTCTGTGAGCCCATGGGACCTGTAATGCTGAAAATCCTTGAGCCCATGGAGCAGTCCTGCTGCCAGCACTGCCCCTCTGTCCCCCTGCTGTGGCACAGCTGCACACAGCTGGAATGGCCCTGCCATGAGGACATCTCTCCCAGTCCTGCTTCTAAAGGCTGAAGGGTTTGTATCTAAATCCTCAAGGCTGCTCCTGACAGCCAGGGCCAGGGTTATGGCCCAGGGCTCCTTGTCCCTCTCCCTGCTCCCAGGCACGTGGGGTCTCTTTCACTTACAGGAACTGCTTTTGAGGAAACCACAGGGAGAAGAGCAGCCACAGGTTCCCACTGCCAGTGACTCAGTGACACACGAGCAGGACTCTGTCACCGCCGCGCTGTCCCCACACTGCCGCACAGACATCGAGGGATTTCCCACATAGGGAACTGAGTCTGAGGGCAGCAAGAGGACACAGGCCCAAAAAACCCTTGTGGCTCAAGGCTTCACCTCGCTCTGCTGACCAGAGGAGGGTGGCAGCAGCAGAGCTGACTTCTAGGGGGTCATTTTTTAACTAAAGCTTTTTCTTAACACCAATTAATTAGCACATGAAATGGTCCTGCCCTCCTACCCCTGTCTCCTGCTCCCACCAGGCAGGAGGAGACAGCTCCAGAGAGCAGCTCTCCACAGACACGCTGTCCAGCAGCACTGGGAGAGCCCAAGAGAATTTCAGACATCCCATCAGGAAGCCTTGCTGGTGCCCATGTGTGTCCCATCTCCACGAGGACAAGTGACACTGACACAGCAGAGGAGCACCCACATGGCCCACACGGGGACCCACACTGCCCACCCCTGCACAGTGACATGCTCTGCACTCCCCGGGGCAAAGGGCCTGGGTTTAAGGCCATTTCTGCACTTAGGCAGCACCTGCAGTCCCAGGTAGGGCAGGATTCAGGGAATTTTTCTTCACCTCAATCACTCTCCTTGGTCACCTAACTTCCGAGGCACAAGAATCTGGGCTGGTCCCAGCACTTTTACTCCCTCCTAGGAGCAGTTTCCAGAGTCCCATCTCTGGCTCCAGGAGCATCCTTTGAGCATCAAGGGGAGCCCTGCACCCACAGCCAGGGGCTGCAAACACCCTGAGCTGTCCTGCAGCCAGGCAAGGAGCTGGGGCTGGCTCCCACTCCAGCCCACAGCCCGGAACACAGACGGGCGCCACATTTTCTGAGACACGTGGCAGAAGCGAGGTGTTTGTTCCCCAGGAAGGGGGAACTGCAGCCCGGGCTCTGCTTCAGTCATCATCAGAGCAGGGGCAGGAGGCTGCTGCAAACCCCTCCTCACTGCCATTACCGGGGTCTAGACAGGAAACTCCGTCTCTCCCAGGGAGCCGCGCCGAGCGAGCGGCTGACACACGCTCTGCCTACTCACACCGAGCCCGAGACACCAGAGCACAGCTCTGAAGTCATGCTGGAGGCTGTTCCGGTCCAGCCAGACCTGCCAGGCTGGTGGGATCTGTTCCCTGAACACCACCCTGCATCCCCAACCCCACCTCCAGCTTCCAGCTCATTTGCACTCACAGCCCGAGTTAACCCTATGTCCTCTGAGCCCTGGTTTGGGCCAGCCTGTGGCTGCTGTGCACCAGCTGATGCATTCCCCTGGGAAAACGTGTTTGCTGCTCCAGGAGATCATCCTCTGCTACCTGTGCCATGGCAAGTGCAGCCTGTGGGAATTCCCAGGGCAACGTCAAAACTGCGCTGCTGGTTTTGGTCTCTCATGAAACCAAAGGTGGCTGCTGCTCTCTGAAGCCTCTGGTTTCACTCCTACAGCTGTAGCTCCAGTGCTCACCAGTCAGGAGCCCAAGGGGGCACAGCAGTAGCCCAAGGGGGCACAGCAGCAGCCCAAGGGGACATGGCAGCAGCCCAAGGGGACATGGCAGCAGCCCAAGGGGACATGGCAGCACGCTGACCCTGCACCACTGGCTTTGGTGGCTGCATGACCTGCGAGCTGCTGACCCAGAGCTCCTACTCCCTCCCCACACCAGTGCCCTGAACTGCCCCCACCCTCCCCCTGCTCCTGTGGGCCCCCGGACAGGTAAGGTGGGTGCCCAAACCAGCCCCAGATGCCATTGCCTGAGCCACAGAGCTCCAGGGAAGAACAGAGAAAGGAGAGAGGCTTTGAGAAGGCAGCAGGGGGAAGTTGCCACATGACACTGAGCTCCTAGAAAAGCCCCAGCTTCTGGCTGCCAAGCAGGGCCAGGCTCCACAGGAGGCTTGGCAGTGCCCCTGGTGTGCTGCTGTCCCCCTGCAGTGTCACCAGGAGCGTGGCAAGGCAGTGACAAGGAAACGCGGAGGGCACGACAGGAAGCAGCTGGTGTGTCAGCCAAGGGCTCCAACTGCAGCAAGGGGCTGGTTCCTCCTCCTGGTTCACAACTCCCACAGACACTTGCTAGAGAATTATTCTACAAAACTCTCTTGTGGGGTGTTACTGAAACTTATTTCAGAGGAACAGCCTCTGACCAAGACTGGCAGGCCCTGGCAGCCCCCCCGCTGCCACAGAAAGGCCAGTGTGTTCCCATGACCCAGGCACAGCTCACTCACACAGGGAGGGATGACCCAGGGCTGCAGGTCCCGTCAGCACTGGAGAATCTTCTCCCCCACAGAGCAAGGAAGGGGAGATGGAGGCTGCACGGGAGAGGGTGTGTGGGAATGGAGCAGGATTTGCAGCTACAGGATTCCAGGTGGACAGCACGCTTCCAAAACTGACATGATCCAGCCCAGGACATGTTCCTGCACCCTCATTTCTTCCTGCCACAGGCCACCCACCAGTTCTCATCCACTCTCTCCTCTGTGGTGACAGCCCCCTGATCCCCCTTCTGCCCCACACAGAAAGGGCTCTGCCACCTGCACTGGGACATGAGACCAACACACGGCCACTGCCACAGCCCAGCGAGGTCTGGGCCACCTGCAGAACACTGACAGGGTGCAAACCCACACAGGATGGCCCCAAAAGCCAGTGCAGCCAATGCCTCCCAGCCTGGTTTCCTAATTCCTTTAAGCTAATACCACTCCCAACAACAGTTCCTTCCCCAGGCAGGAAGGGCTGCAGCACTTGGGAACAAGACAAACCACAGCCCTGATGATCTGTCTCAAAACTAGCCCCAAAGGAAGTGTTCTCACCTAAATCTGCTTTCTGGAAACAGAACTGCCATACTAATAGCTGTCTGGCACCAGGATGGAGGGCAAGAAGATCCCTGCTTGGGCAGCAGAGCCAATGCCACCAGCTGGGCCTCCCAGCACATCCTGGGGGCTCAGAAACTGGAGTTTGCACCTCTCCTACCCCTGGGTATAGATGTATCACCAATCTGGCCACCAATATTCTTCTCTGCCAGCTCTCAGAAGCCTTTTTCACCTCCAAGGCTTCCTGCAGCCTTCCTAAAAAAGGCGTGCAGGGCAAAGGGTGTGTGTGGTTCAGTGCAGCTACAGGGACTAAAAACACCATCTCCCACAGCTGGAGGTGCACCCAAAATGGGACTGACCACTCAGGCAGCCCCATCTGACAGGCAATGCACATCCATCTGCCATGAACCCTTCCCAGAGGAATGGTGCCTGTCCAGCTGACAGCTCCACAGGCAGAGCTGCAGGGCCTGGCAGGGAAGGCACCGCCAGCCCCAGGAGGAGAAGGGAGGGCAGGGCACTGATGTGCCATGGGCCTGGTGGGATGCAATGCCACTGCCAAGACACCTGTGGGGGGCTGCAGGCGATGGCTTTGGGGTTCCATCAGCCCTGGCTGCCTCTGTGGCAGCTGGTGTAGGAAGTGCAGACTCCTGGAAGCACCAGCTCGGCTGGCCGCAGCCTGGGGCAGCGCAGGCAGCACCACGAGCCAGCCCTCGCTGTGCACGCTCCTGACTGAGGTGCGCTGGCGTGCCCAGCTGTGCCCTGGCACGGGTGGCTGCAGCCAAACAACATCAGAGGACTCACCCTGGCACCACCCAGTTCCTCAGCCCTCTCCTGCCCTTCGCTCCCCATCGGAGCAGTGCCTGCTCCCCGACCAGCTCCGCGCTGTTTGCTTTTGGCAGCAGCTGTGGAAAGACTCGATCGAATACAAATACAATTCCAGCTCACACCCCAAAGAAGAAAAGGAGCTGTGGTTAACAGAAGTGGCCCGTGGCCTTTTGACACGGCAGGAGTCACCTCCTGCTCCAGCCTCCACCTCCGCTCCCATTGCATCACGCTGCTGCTGCTGGAGAGGCCCGAGCTCCTCAGGATGACGCACCCGGACCTGGCATTCCTGACAGATTAAAGAGCCAGCATCCACAGATTCCACGGCAAGAGAAAACTATTAATCAGCTTTTCTTGGATGGGCTTTTGATGATCAAAGCACTGTCTTCCCCCCAGTACTGTGATTCAGACTCCTCTGCCTTCAGGGAGAGCGGCTTGGCCGCTGCCAGCCCCGCGTGTGGCAGGGCCTTGGCTCTAGCCGGTGGCTCCGTGGAACAGGGGACAGCATTGTTACCCACCCCAAGAGCCCAAACAGCCCTGTGCTCCCAGAGACAACAGACACAGCATCCCTGCCTATCCATGCTGCCATACCCTCCCCCTCACAGGTGAGTTTCCTGTGTCAAGTCATGGTTTATCATTCAACATCGACTTTTGCTCTTCAAATTCCACTCCTCTCACGTCACCTCTGCAAATGAAAGAAAGCTTCAACCTCTGACCTGCAAACACAGATTTGCTTAAGCCCAAACAAAAATGTTTCCATGGAAATTTTAGGATCTAGTATTGGAACATGCCTATTCATTTCAGCCTGTTCTTTTTTGCCCCCTTTTTGTTTTTTTAAAAACATAATAGTGTTTTTCTATGAACTTGTTTGACACCCAACTTGTGAGGACAAAACAAGCTGGCAGGTCCCTTCCCAGAGAATATCTCCCTTCCCAAGGCTCTCAGCATGCTTGGCTACCAGCCACCAGATTCTGGCATCCCACTCTCACACTCAGAAGGCTTCCATTGAGGAGCACTGCAGTCTTCAGGCATGATGCAGTGCCTCAAACAGGAGCCCTGAGACAGCTCATCCTGTGACACCTCAGCAACCTTGTGGCTAGCCAAGAGCTTCTGTATCCCCCAAAGTTAACCCAAACCATTTTTGGCATTGCCTGAGGGCTCTGTGGGAAACTGATCAGCAGATCCTGAGCTGGAGTTGGGAGCACATGGTTGATTGGAGAAGGATC
This sequence comes from Camarhynchus parvulus, assembly GCF_901933205.1. Classification (NCBI taxonomy): domain Eukaryota; kingdom Metazoa; phylum Chordata; class Aves; order Passeriformes; family Thraupidae; genus Camarhynchus; species Camarhynchus parvulus. The sequence goes on along the minus strand of NC_044583.1, from coordinate 2,829,700 downwards.
TTCCCTGGGAGGATGGCAAACTGTGCTGCCTGTGCACTGGGGGCCAGACAGCACCAGCCTGAGCTGCCCTCACTCTTGGGGCCACCACTGCTGTTCAGGGGTTGGCAGTGCCCAAACTCCCCGTGGAGAGCAGCACTCCAAGCCCTGGCATGCACACCCTGGGGAAGGCAAACATTTTGGTCAGAGTAAGCACATGGAAGATGATGTGCTGAAGACACGTGCTCTGTTTATGGGATTTCACTCTGAACCCCTGAACAGGAAGGAGGTGAACCTGCTGAACAGCACCCAGCTGCTCCTGCTCCAGGAGAAGCTGAAATAGTGGACACCAGCAAGGGGGTGGGGTAGGTCTGCAGGCAGCCCTACGCCCTGATGGGTCCACCCAGCACTGGTCCTCACCCAGCTGAACACTGTGGCACATGTACACACTGGGAATTACTACTCTACAGCAACCACCAAATATTTAGATACACTTCAAGACTTTCCAAGCAGTTATTGCCTCAGGAAGTTGCCCAGAGTTTGCTCAAGAATGAATGGCCTGGAATAGGAAGGGAGACCAGCTGGTTTCTGACGACAGCTGCTGACAGAAGTGTGATGCCATATACCAAAGGGAAGTGATGATTCCAGACCCTGGTGGTTTTCATCATCTCTTCCTTCCACAAGGTAAAGGGGACCCACAGCACTATCTGGGTTAGAGTGTAGAAGAGAAAACATCAAGCATACAACTACATTTCCAACTCAAGAGAATCCTTACAAGCACCTGCCTAAAGAACTGCTGGTGCAAACCCACCATCATGGTGTACTGATCCGACTGCAGCACAGCCAGCTGAGCTTCCCCACCATTACTGAAGCACCTCGAGGAGCATACTCTGAAAAATCTAAGCTGGAAAAACCCTATTAACTTCTGTTCTTCTTGCCTTCAAGAGAAGAAGGGGCAAGGTAAGGGGCAGAGAGCCAGGCTAACTACCAGCCTTTCTGCCCAACCCCAGCCTCGTGGCAGCAGCACTTCACATGGACCCACTGTCTGAGCCACAGGACAGCACTTTCCAGAGATGGAGACAGCTGCTCTTGGTGAGTGGGAAATGATGGATTATTCCAGTGAACTCCTGCACCCTAGCCTGATGTGAACTACTACAAAAGCAAGTTGATGAGAACCTTTCAGTAGGTGGCAGCAGAAATGTATTATCAACCCAAAGGATTCCTTTAGGGACACCCCTTCCTGGCACAATTCCCCATTCAGAGCAGTTTCCAGGAGTACACTGCTCCAGGCTGGATACTGCACCCTAACCAGGCTATGACAGCAGCGTCAGGTCAAACAGAGAACTTGGGGAGGGGAAACTCACTCAGATCCTGAAACCCCCCCCGTTCTGTTTCAGCGGAAGCGTCCCTCACCAAACTGCCTCTTGCAAAACGTGGTAAGTTCCCCATCCCAGTGCCTCAGTTTCTGTGGTCCTGCAGAGCTGGTATGGCTCATCAGGATCCCTCCTGGCAGTAGGACTTTTGCAAAACCATACCACACCTTTCAGCTCCTGCAGTCCTGGCCAAGAAAGGCCACTTTAAAAGAAAAATCATTTCCATAAATTTCAAAGACAAATCAGCATCAAAAAGATGGTGTCAACTCCCACCTAGGCAGCATCCCCCCCAAGTTCAGACAGCCCTGGGCTCAGAGCAGCCACATGCCACCACCAAGGCATTAGGGACAGAGCAGGGGTGACCCAGCAGTGGGGACAGCAGGAAGCATGACGGTGAGGGCTGCCCTGCATACCTGGGAGCAAGGTGTGGCTTTGTACAGCTGACTCAGGGCTGGGTCAGGGCTCCAACAGGCAGGAGCACGCTTTCCAAATAATCGTTTCCTGTTCTCCCCAGGCGAGATGGAGGAGGAGATGGAAGCAGGCTGAACGTTTATCAGGCACAGATAATCCCCCCCCCCAGAGCTGCTTGGCACAAAGGCAGCCAGGAGCCACTGCAGGGGCCTGGTGACTAAGGGAAGGACAGCAGTGCTGGGTTTGTGACTAATTATTACTCATGCAATAAGGAATTTGGAGAGGGACCCACATTCAGCTCAGCTCGTTGCTTTGGATACTTCTGCAGCCATAAGCACAAAGGAGAGCTTTGACAATGAATAAGACCCTACTCTAAAATGAAAGACTTACCAACCAACTTGGTGTTAAAATGATTTCAGTGTAACCATAAAGGCAGCTTAATGCTAATGAGAGGAAACAAGCCATGTTTTCAGGCTCAGATGAGTAATATAGGTTCCTGGATGGACAAAACCATTTAGACAAAGCAGCAGAAGTGGGTTTTTATTAATGCATAGTGTGTTTCACTTTCCTCTGAATTACAAAGGAATGTGAGTGGACTGGCAGGAGTTGCTTGAAAAGTTTTCTCTGTTAGGTTGTTGGGTTTTTTTAATCAAGAGTAATCCCCACTCCCCAAAAAAAACCATAACAATGTTCTGAGATGCCTTTATTTTGAAAGCCTGTCTATAAGTAGCCTGAAGGACTTAAAAGGAAACAAACAACCCCCACATTAATTATCCACTTGCTCTTAAAATCTACAAATATCCACCCAAAAATAAAGGTAGGAAGAGTGAAAGCAAATTCATCAAATTCCAATTCTTCCTTCATAAAGCCTTTGCCCTCTCAGCTGGTTTGCGTGCTTACTTTGCAGTCTGCAGTACAGGGAAGACTAACAAAGAATTACTAATTAAACAACTGCTTGCAAAAATCTGGGAGTTTGAAAGCTTCTTGCAGTGAACGATTGCTCCAAATGAGAGATCCAGCCTTGCCACTGCATACCCACACATATGTGATGATATAAATACATGTCATTGCACTCAAATCAGCATTACCCACAACCATTTTCACAAAAATGTGGTGAGACATTAGTTTTTATAAGCCATCCCAGGCCTAAGGTGGCAGATGACCCCTCCAGAGAGCTGGGAATCCCCTTTCCCCTTTGAAATGTGAGAATTTCTTTCCCTGTGCCTATAAGATTCCAACATCATGTTTTGCAACCAGTGACTTGTGCACTATTTAACACATGACAAGCTTCTTACACAATTTTCAAAGCAGAACATACTGTTATTTGATCTTTATCTAACAAATTTAACACAGGACTAAGAGCCAGCTTTTAAACAGATCCACCTCCTTCCCTGCAGATACTGAGGAACGCTTGCTGCCTTTAAAATCTGCCAGGTGCTGGCTGCACACAGCTGATTTCCATCTGTCTGCAATGAAAGGTGACAGTCACACAACAGAGAAACACCCATGAAGTTCAGCTGTAAGAATACAATCCTTTTGCCACCCTCATTTTTGAGAAACAAGACAGACCTTGAGGCTTTAAACATTAAAAAGCAAGTGAAGTGAATGATTCCTCACAGCTGTGAAGGCCTGTTCTTCATGTAACCATCAGCAGAGTCAGTTTGGGGAACAGAAAGAATTAGAGAAGCATTAGCTATGCCCCAATTCCTGCAGTATTTACCTTAAATTGTGTGGCCCCAGTGCAATGTCAGAGGGCCTCTCCACAAAACAGGATTTTGTGCTGGCAGCATTAGCTCTGTGTCCATTACACTCTCAACCTCCTCAGTGTTTTGTCATTTTGAAGCCTATTTTTCTCCTTGCTCAGAGTATCTTTCATTTCAAAAATCACGAATGAGAACACAGATTCTCCTCCCTGTAAGACAGCCAGACCTATAGGGGAAAAAAAATGAGCTTTGGATATTCCCTTCTTCAAAACAAGGCTCTCATGGAGGGCAGACCACTGGTAACAGCCCTGCCCATGCAAGCTGTGCTCTGCTCTCCCATGGGAGTGCCTGTGGATGCTCCACAGCTGACAGGCAGGCAGCTGGACCACCCATGTCCTCAAAAAGCAAACTAAGCCTGCAGCTTTGCAGCCTGAAACACAGGAGCAACCCTCAGTGAGGGCACAGCCTCAGACATGGATGACACCAGCCAAGAGAGTCAAGATGAAACACATTTCCCAGGAACGTCACCAAGTCCAAATGTCTGTGTCCAGAAGGACCTGCCCAGACACCCACAGCTGCCTCTGACACCCAAAGCCATGCAAGATGCTGGGTTTGGCCTGGCCTGGTCCCCACTGAGGGGCTCTGCAGTTCATCTTCACCTTAACATCCATCATTTGTAGAGATCCCATAGCTTCCTCCTAAAATGTTCATGCAAGCCCAAATACTAATAATCCTACCTGGTGAACTCACTTCCATGCTCCACCTGTCCCCATCTTAGGTGTCCTGCCTCCCTCTACAGCAAGCAGAGGGACTGACCTTGGCTGTGCACACACAGGGAAACAAGGGGCAACTTCAGTGACAACGTGCTTCAAATCCTGCTCCCGGTACGTGCGCTCATGCCAGCAACGGAATGAGGGAACAGCGCCCTCATCCATAGTAGAATCTGCTCCAGGCTAATGCACAGAGAGTTATTCTTGAGGCTTCCCCTCTCCAAAGCAAACAGGAGCATTCCTTATTTCCCCCTGGTTAGTTAAAAAGCCCACCACACATTCCTGGGCACTGGCCTACCCCAAGCAAACCATGTGATGAGAACTGCGCCATAAAACCCTGGAAGAAATTGGTCTAACTTGGGAACAGCCTAACAATTGTTACCTTCTGAGGAGCATTTTGTGGCCTGCAAAGAGCACCACAAATCTCAAGAGACCTGTTTTCACATCGTTAAAGCCACCCACAGAATTGGCCTCCATGCTGAGGGTTTCAGTAAAAAATGAAGGGGAGTTGGAGCACGTTGGAGGCTGGGACCACACCGAGCAGGTCCATCCCAGCCATACCTGCCCCAGGCTCCAGCGCTTCTCCCCAGCCACACCTCACCTGCCAAAATCTTTGTTCCCACAGGGGAAGAAAACATTGCTGTGGCAACTGTCAGAGCCAACTCATCACAGGAGGGGCACCGCCACTCTGCCTCAGGGCTGCAGCAAAGCCATTTTAAAGCTCCCAGAAAAAGCAGATTAGAGAAATGGAAGCTGCAGCACGAGCAGGACTGTGCTCAGGCAACACAGTCAGTGGTCACCTTAAGGCATTTCAGTGCAGTCACTGTGTAACTTCACCAGCTTTGCAAACATCACCTGAGGCTTTAAACATGGAGCACAGCAGTGTTTGAGTGCACAGTGTTCCTTCCTCCACTAGGAAAGAGAGCAAAGACATTTTCTGCATGGGATAGGGAAATTGGACATGGTGTTTTAGGGCTCACATGAAGGATTTCTGAATTAGAAATCAAGCCTTTAGGTACAGCTTTCTTGATTATATTTTCTACTCCAGGCAGCCAGAGAAGAAACCAACCAACCCTTTATCTCGGCAGCAGTAAACTTTCAGTCTCCCACAGGCATGTGAAAGAATTGCCTGGGAAACAAGCACACAGCTATGTTGTGGTCAGGGTTTAAAACCAAAATCCAGTTCCCCCAGAAAGCTGCAGGTTGCTTTTGCCCTTTTCCCGAAGGAGCTAAATTCAGTGGCACACAGCAGACGGAGCTGCCCAGCAGAGCCTCCCCCTTATTTGTTATTTTTAGCAATTTAGTCTGACAACGCCTGACAACTAAACAAGCTGAATATAGCAGGAGAGAAGGGGACTATCAGATATTATCAGAGAAAGCACACAGTGATAATCACTTTCTCCACCCCTAATGAAGAATCAATTTTCCATGTCTTTATAACATCATAGAGTTTGTTCTTTTTAAAATGCCACATTTAAAAACAGAATCCATCTAGTGCTACAATGGAAATGGATAACATTTCCTGAAACAAAGCATTGTTCCACCCCTCACATATCATGTTTCCTTAAAAACAAGGGAAGAAAAACATTACTTGGTTTTTCTCCTAATACTGCACAAACATTGCTGAGCTAAAAAGAGTCTGTGCTCATCCCTCTAGAATGCTTTCAAAATAGATTTAACACATACCCCTTGTACCGTGAAACACAACAAGAATTTGATAGTATCGGGACTGGAAAAATCCAATCCTGCTAAGCAGGACGTGTCCCATGCCAGTGTGTGAGGGAGCTGATGGCACCAATCTCTGCAGGTTTGGGTAAGCCCCGTTGGCACAGCCTGCCAGCAGGCACAGCTACTGTGCCAGCAAGCCTGGGCAGGGTGTTTGGATTCCAAAGGATTAGATACAAGTTGTTAAGTTCAGAAAGCCACACAGGTGCATATGGAGTTGGCAGGCTGAGAACATTGGGGCTCTTCAGCCTGGAGACAAGGAAACATCAAAGCACCTTCCAGGACCTGAAGGGGCCCACAGGGAAGCTAGAGAGATACTCTCCATCAGAAACTGGAGTGACAGGACAAGGAACAATGGGTTCAAACTGAAAGAGAGGAAATTTAGAGGGGAAATTGGAAATTAGAAAGAAATTCTTTACTAAATGAGGATGGTGAAGCCCTGGCACAGGTAGCCCAGAGAAGCTCTGGCTACCCATACCTGGAGAGACCTGATCTAGTGGAAGGTGTCCCTGGCCATGGCAGAGATCTTTAAAGTCATCCAAACCTTTGGATGACCTTTAAAGTCATCCATACCTTTCCAACCAAAACCATTCTATGATTATATTTATATATATATATATATATAAACACTTAGCAACAAACAGGGTAAAGCTACCTTTGGTTTTCTTCAGACAACTTCTGCATCCACACCCAGACCCCTTGGTGCTTTCAGAACACAGCTCCTCTCACCAAGCATAATGTGTGTCCCAGCCAAGCCTTATTCTCCCAGCCCTTCACAAGGTCAGGTCTGGCTGTCTTTGCTGCAAGGAAGCTCAAAGCAGCAGCATCCCATCAATTTTGTGATGCTGCCTGGAAAAATACAATGCACTGCTTTAACAGTAGAGAAACCCACGAGAGAGAAGCAAGGGAAAGGGAATGACTGCAATCATGTACTGCAGTGGATAGTGTCAGAGGGAGAAGAGAGACAAAACTCCTCACAGTTTTCCAAAAACAGTTTTCAAAGTTCACTGGCAGCTGTGAATGCCAGCAAAACCAGCTCACACCTCTGAAGCAAATTAAAGACACATTTTCAGGAACAGGCAGCTGGAGGTCTCCTTGCTATGCAGCTGGATGTGTTTCCAGAAGAGCTCAGCAGTGAACCCAGCCCTCCTCTGCAAACTCCTCTGTAAACAGCACCAAGGTAGAGGGGAGAGTATTTCTCAGATTCAGGAATGTATCAAAAAATACACATTTCACAGTAATGTCATCATAGCAAAGCACAATTGCCTCGAGCTCAGCTATGTGAGTAATGAGATCAGCCACACCATCGGGTACTGGGGGTTTACTCTGACCAGCCTGATTCAGCTGTGCCAAGTGAGAAATGTGAGTAAGTCACAAGGTAGTTAACAATGTAAAATATAAACCTAAGCTTTAAAACCCTTGCAGTTTTAATAATGAATGGAGAGATGTTTAACCTTTCTTGGTTTGATATTTATTTTACAACGATGTGGTGGAAGCACAAGGTCACAAAGTTTCACATTCTTTCCTGCTTGGGTCACAACTTGTTTTCAGGACAGCAAAATCCCCTGCTCCTGTGATAAGTGCTCTCTGAGTCGGACCTAGGTATTTCCCCTGAAATCTCAGTTTCCAGCAGTTGTCAGCCTAAGTGCTTGTCCTCTTCCATGGGGAATCCCAGGCCTAAGGAAACCTTCTTCACAAAACTGCCACAGCCAGCTGGAAGGAGATCACTTAAAAGATGGACCTGAATGTTTACTTAACACAAACTTTTCAAAGTGTTGGCATTCTGAGCCCTACTACTCATGATTAAAAAGAAAAACCAACCCATGTGGCAGCCACCTTTCCACTCCAACCACCTTTTGAGACAGTCTCAGTTTTGAGACTGTTGCTGGAAACTTCAACTCAATGACCATAACCAGAGATTCAGCAACAAAGCAGAAAAACACATTTGTGAAGCAGCCAATTCTGAGGCTTTGTGTAAGAACAGCAAGGTTATAATTTTTGGGAAATTCCACCCATTCTGCTGAACTCAGTGATCGGGAAGTTCAGGAGGTAAGATAATTCCCCACCAGGAACAGGAAGAAAACCAGATGGCACAGCTGAAGGGCACAGCTGAAGAAGCTGACCACAGCTGGCAGCAAGGGACCCCAGTTTATAAACAGGCTGCCAGCCACATTCCACCTGCTCCCAAACCCAGAGGTGCTGCCATGAACTCCTCCAGCCTCAGCTGCAGGGCTGTCTTTGCACAAAGCCACTGGCATCTGGGATGGCTTCAAAGGAGCAAGGATACAACTGCTTTTACCACATAACCATACAAATGACTATGGCCTTGCCTGCACACCCCCTTAGACACACAGCCTGCCCACAGAGCACTTGTCTGGCCTGCGCAGAAAGAGTTCTCATGGGCAGAAACACAAATCCCCTTAATGTCTGGCATGGCCAACACTCCAGGCAACACAACATCTGGGGATGGGCTTGCTCCACAGCTTCTCAGGCAGGCTGAATTTTAAGAAGGGATTTAAAAAAATAGAGATTCAACTTCTGCTTTAGTGTAAGTAGGAGACAACAGAGACAGAACTGCACAGGTCTGAGTGGGTTTGAACACAGACTTCCTATTCCTGCTTGTCCCTACTTATCTGGTCTCCACTTTCTCCAAAACAATAACAGATGGGAAAGGCAGCTTAGCACAAACTTGGTCTTTGCTTTCTCTGTCATTCCCCAAAGACCAAGAAACAGAGGTTTGTATTAATGATATTTGAGGAGAATTATAAAAAAACCACACACTAACAGCCTTGGAAAAGTACATTTTGAACTTCTTCTCAGAAGAGCTGTAAGCTGCAGACGCAGCCACGAGAAGATAGTCAAGATTCAGCAGATAGCCTGGTTGAACACTGCAGCTTGCGCAGACACTGCTTTTTATTTCCTAGATATCCTTCTGTGCCTTGAATACTCCAACCAGATAAACACAAGAACACAGAAGTGCTCTGATCACGCTGTCAAAACAAAGTCCCATCTCCCCACAGATCTGCTCTTCTTCAACAGCAGCCCCAAGCAGATGCTTAAGGGCAGAGAGTAAGGACGGGGCAGGCTATATGGTACTTCCTCCTCATAGTTTCCCACCCTCCAAACATTTTTAGCTCAGGGACTTCCTGAGCAGGATGCCATTTCTACATATTTGGTAATTCTCAATGGATTTCTCTTCCATGAATTTGTGCAATTGTTCTGAGCCAGTGTAACCTCTAAATACCCACAGCACTGGTGAATTTTTACATCACTTATCTGCTGCAAATAACCACACAAACATCCTTTTGCTTGTTTTAGACCTTGCTCTTACTAATCTCATTTGAATGCCTTGCTCCCAATTTTCATAGCAGGGCACAGAGGCAACAATCAATCCCTACTGGTTTGTAGATCTAGGAAAGGAACCAAGTGCCTTGAGTTACTTGTTACTATGTACAATCTCTGTTACAAGTACAACAATCTGTTACACCTACAACAATCTCTGTTACAGAGCGGTAAGGCTCTCTGTAACAATCCTTCAGCACCAAAACTACCAGGTAAAAAGAAATGTAGCAAAGAGTATCTGTAGACCTTTAATGTTTTGCTTTCATCATATTTGCCAAAAACTTACCTCTAACTCCTTAATTTTTTCTTCAGCTATTCTCTGTTTTTCTAAGAGCTGATTGTGAATCACTCCTTTAGGCTGAAGAATAAACCTACAAGTGAAAAAGAAGAGACAGAAAAAGTTGGGTGCTTTTTACATCAGTGCTCACCAGCTGTGCACCAAGTCAAGCTAGAGCCACCCCTGCTAAGTGTTCATCCTCCCTCCCATGTTCTGGACAGAGACAGAAGAAATTGCTCTGACAGCTCCTCGAGCCCCCCAGGCTGGCCCCAAAGACTCACCAGCCTCACCCACGCTCTGGGAGGATGAACATGGACACACAGAAATGTCCCTCTATCATTCAGTGTCCTTGAATGATCTGGAAGCAGTTCTGGCACACAGCCAGCAAGGGGAGTCTGTCAGCACCTTCCCTTCACAGGGATTTAATCAGTTGATGGCACGGAGTCAAGGAAGACCCTTGACAGGTAAGAGCTGTTTATTAAGGGTTTAGTGCTCACAAGGTAAACAAACCCACACAATAAAACCAAAGCTTTCCACAGGGAAAGGCTGAGGGAGTTGGGGTTGTACAACCTGGAGAAGAGCAGGCTCCAGGGAGACCTTACTGCAGCTTTTCAATTATAAAAGGGGCTGACATGAAAGACAGAGAGAGGCTTTTTACCAGGGTCTGTCATGCCAGGCAATGGTTTTGAACTGCAACAGGCCAGGTTAGACTGGACATTGAGGAGAAATGTTTTAGACTGAGGATGGTGAGGTGCTGGCACAGGCTGCCCAGAGAAGCTGTGGCTGCCCCATCCCTGGAAGTGTCCAAGGTCAGGTTGGACACAGCTTGGAGCAACCTGGGATAGTGGAAGGGCAGGCAGGGGGTGGGACTGGGTGGTCTGTGAAGAACATTTCCAACCCATCCTTCTGCGATTTGACAAAACAGAGACAGTGCTCCCAGCAGACCCCACTTCTCAAGCCTTGACTTTAACCCAACCCTTCACGATCTCCAAATTTCTACATTTTCACCAACCAAAGGGTTTTTCTGTGAGGTAGGAGAAGGCTGCTTTTAACTAAAGTTGTGGCCACTGGTTTCCACTTGTTCTGTTTTCAATTGCCAAAGGGATTTGAAAGATGCATCCATCACATCTGAGTCCTGCCTGCCAACAAGCATAAAGGTGCCTCAGAGAAGCTTCTGAAGGAGCACCAAACATTCAAAGCAGCTCTCCAGCACGTGGCATCGGCATCCCACAAAGAGGTAAAGGACAACTAAGTTCAAACAAATTTTAGGAACCCTTCATGGTTGTTTTTCATCCTTCCAGACATAAAGAATGTACAAGCTGCAGATTCACCCCCTTCCCTACTTAGAAAGTCCCCCGGGGGATTTAGAAGGAGCCTCCATGGGTCATACCAACGAGGTCAAGGTCTCCTCTAGCACCAACTAGGGTCAATGTCTTCCTGCCAGGTGACAGCAGCTCATGCTCCAACAGTTAAAATGAGCAGCTTTAGACAGGGCAGAATCAGAGTGCATTCCCCGTCTGCTACAGAAAAACCTGAAATCAGTTTGCAGAGTCATCTCCCACGACAAATGACATTATTAAAGTGTTTGCTCGGTGCCTGGTAAACACAAACACGGATCTGCCACTTGGCTGGAAACCCAGTGCCCTCTGCATCAGTAACCCAGCCAAGAGGAAAACTACCTGCCACACACATTCCTGAAATGCATGGGAGGAAAACCATGGATAATTATAATAGGTTTCCAATTAAAACTCTCTTTGGGGTTGCTATTAACTGAACACAGAAGTGCCTCCTCCTCCTCCCACTTCTTTCCCTGTTCTGCTTCACCTCCTCTTCTCCACAGGAACTTCCACTACATCTTTTATGCTGCAAATTTCTCAAATCTCTCTCATTTTTTCCCCAGTCTTGGCTCATGCTTATTGCTGGCATCATCTTTGCTCTCTGTCTGCTCCTGTTCTTACCAACACAGCTCACTCAGACTCTCTTTGTCCCCTCAATTCCCCCTTCCCAATGGGAGGTGTCCCCACCATTCACCTGCACACAGTGGTGATGGTTTGGGGTGCTGGCATACAGCAGACTGCTGAAATAACGACACAGGTGATTTGTGAAAATCAAGTTCAAGACCATCCTTCTAGGAAAGAAGTTATTTTCATTGCTGTTAGATACAGAGCCTGGATCCAGCCAGAGAAAAGGTACTTTTCAGGACCACCAGCAAACACATCATTCTAATGCTCTTACCTCAGGCATACAATATCAGAATAAAAATCATCAGCCTTCACACACCCCCCCGTAAACTCAAATTTTGCCTTGTTTCTGCAGTAGCTGCCATTAGTGAATACCAAAAGTTGCAAGATGCCTTCTGTACACAAAGCCATGAGTCCCTTCCCACGTCATTGCTTCCCTGAGCCTGCCTGTGTATGTGAACATTTCCTGAATTATTTCCTTTTTTTGTGGAGGCAGCAAAGAAGAATACAATCCCTTCTCATTTGCTTCCCCAAATTGTACAGGAAGATTGATCATTTTGGTTTCCCTGACGTCCCTGGTCTAAAAAACAAAGTTCAAAAGCAACACAGCTTGAGCAATTTTCCCCATGCTGCAGCTGGGAATGTCCCTGCTGGGTGACAGGCACTGGGCGATCCCGGCTGGCTCACAACTGCTGCAGGCACCAAAACCTCCAACAAACAACTGCCTGACTTCACTTTTACTCTGCAAATGTCAACAGCAGTCATCAGGGAAAATATCCTCCTTCCCACCCTCCTGCAATGCTCTGGCAGACATGCGACAGCAAATTAAAACTGCATGGCTGAAATTAGCACTGACGAGACTTGTGCAGGCAGCTGGGCAAAAACACAACCACCCTGATTTTGCCTGCTATGAAACAGTGGGATGGAACCTGGGTCTGTTCACACACTTGCTCAGAAGCAGGTCAGATGTCCCTCAGCTGGGCAGCAGCATCCTGCAGGTCTGTCTAAAGCCCCCAGTTGTGCTCCCTGATGCAGGACCATGGAGCTCTCGGCCTCAAGAGCACAGGTGCCACCTTGGAAGATGCCAAAGGCCAGGCCTTTGAAAGCTGAACTGTAAATCCACACCCACAGTTAACTGGTCAAATCTGTGGCTTTGCTTTCCAACACAAGCAGGACTCAAAAATGCATCAGTTTTTTAGCATCTAGTTTGGGATACACACATTGTGGAGATCTTGGCCAAAGTTTTTACCTAAGGAAATAATGTGGTTTATGGCAGCACTTGGAAAAAGCAGAAGTTTGTTCTGCTCATTAGGTAAGAAGTGCTGCAGGGCACTTGTAATAAACCAGAATTTAAATTTAATCTAAATTTCATTTTTCCAATTACCCTAAGTAATACATCAACTTGATGATTTTTAGGTTTCTCCCGGACCAAGCTGGAGAAACAGGACAGTGTCATTCTGCTGCCTGGTTTCAGTTAGATGTAGTTATTTTATGTACAGATTTCCAAGCTCATGAAAGAAGCACAGTACATTCTGACAACTTAATTCTTCCCTGAGTGAGTTTATGACCGAGCCTTTCAAACACATGAAGTTAATTCTGTGCCTGGAGGTTCACCACCAGCTGAGAGCTGGCCCCATATGAGAGTCACCGAGCTGAGGAGCCCCTTTCTGCTCAGTGGTGCAGAGCCCAGCAGGTGACACAGCTAATACTGACCCAAGAGCTGCTTTCACAGCTCTGCTGGAGTTCATGGGAGGCTCCAAGCTCCCAGAGTTTGTGTGCTGGACTGGGATGGAGTTTAAGAACTGCTAATCCTCGGAAGACAGGCAGCAAACCAAGTCTTCCCCCAGATACTAGAGTTTGTCTGTATCCTCCTGCTCTCAGTGAAGCGTCACAGCACACACTCACAGACCTGTCAAACACGACACCTACACTATCAACCATGAAACAGTGATTCAGCACCACAGGGGCAGTGACAAAGCTTAGTAACAATCACCTCTTCACACAGGAACTTTTTCACTGTTGCTAAATTAACACAAAAAATATCTGGGTCAGAATAGACAAGTTCACCCCATCTCACCTGGCCACCCATTTCAAAGAGAATGGCTGGTAAAAATAGAACAGGACTTGCTAATATTTTTTCCAGTATCAATAGATTATGATAAAAACTCAAACCAATGAAAATTAGAAATGAAAGCTGCAGAGAGGGGTCCCTGAGGACAGCACTGCTCAGCCAAACCTGGGCTGCCAACAAGAACAGCTCCATGGAGCAGAGCCAATTGGATGCCAATGGACTACACCTACAGGCTTGGCTTCCCAGTGACTGCTGGTTCTCAAATGCAATATGGGAACAGAAATAGAGCACAAGGGAACTGAAAGAGAAACCTCGCTCTAAATATTCCCACTTGTTTCTATTTTCCTCCCCTTGCTAGCTCCACACCAGGAATTTTGTTTCCCTAAGGCAGAGAAAGTGGTTTATATACACTCTCTGAGGCTCACTGCTAGTTTCTTTCTGAAGGGATCTCTCACCCCTTCACAATTCTAATTTTCTATTACAATTTTCATTTGATCAGTGTTTATATTGCACTCCCTGATGCTCTGGCCCAAAAGGCCTTCAGCCTCTTGTCAGGTCAGCAGTGCTGCCCACTTCATCATCTGTCTGCTCCTTTGTGACACACATACACACCCACAAAGTGATGATGGTCCAGTGTAAGTAATTCCATAACTCAGCCTGTTTGCACCAAAATGTGCTGGTTACTTGACTTTGAGACATAATATTGGATTCTGAAAGATTTGCCTCTTAATGAATGAGGTTATGGAGATGTTTGTTCAGCACATGCCACTCTTCATTATGACATACAAGTCATTAAAGTTATTAAAGGTGGAGTCACAGTGATGCTCATAGTTCAGGTTTTCCATGAAGAATCCCTACTTTCAATTACTTGCAACTGCAACAAACTTCAGCCTTTACAGCTGGAGCTTTCAGTGGCAGGCAGCTGGGCATGAGCAGCCTCTCCTCTGCCCATGGAGTCACGAAATGTGGTCCCAGTGTTTCTCCTGCCTGCCTTGCCTGGGCAAGAGGCTGTTTGTGTTCAAGTATTCAAACCAGGAGGGAAGGAGCCCCACAACAGGCCACAGGACCCCCACACAAACAGTCTGCAAAGAAGCTCTTCCCACTTGGCTCCATGTAGATCCCTGCAAGAATCAGGGTAGCAGGGGAAGCCTCAGCTCTTCCTCTGCCAAGATGGGTACACAGCTCTCTGCGTAATTCCAGACAGAGACAATTTTACAGGTACGTATGTCCAGTGTTATTTTGCCAGAATAATGATGAATGGCACATCTGTAAGTCCACTCACCTGGCTCCCAGCTCACACAAAGAACCACTGTAACTTCAGCTACATGGTTCTCATTCCACTTGGGAAACTCTCTACAAAAACTGAAAACAAAACAAACAACTTTGTGCAAAGCCCTAACATTATTTTAACATGTTTACTGTAGTTCTAAACAACCTAACATGTTGTGGGATATCACAGCAGTGTTTACATGGAATGTCCTGCCCCTTGAAACCAAGTGCTTGCATTAGACCACTCTGTGAGAAAAGTTTGGCTAAGCCCAGTGATGCATTTATCTATTTAAAGATGCTTTTTAATTCTGAACTTGCACTGCTGCTCAAGCTTTGAGCAGACTCAGCAGGGGATTACTGCATTTTAAGTACTGTTCAAAGCCAATGGAAGAAAGGCTTCCAAGGAGCTGATCCCAAGCAATCTAGCTTGATTGAACCAAAACCAGCTGTGCAGAACTGCCAGCACACAGTAGTCCTCTTCTACTCTCCCAGGATTTGCTGGTGCTTTGGTAAATGATTCTCTATGCAGTTCATACCAGGCACAGTTTATACCCCTCCAAATTCCAGTTTTAGTCACCATAGATGAATTACCCAGTTCCAAACAAGACAAGGAAGCAATATTAAAAAAAAAAAAAGAAAAATCATCACTAATTATAGCTTGCGCTGCCACCCTTCATGTCTAAGGGTTTCACATTTTTTCAGCCTGATTTTGAATTTCCCATCAACAGATCATATGCCTTAACTAGAGCTGGTTCAGAACAGATGGAGTTTGAACAGATGAGTTGAAGCTTTTCCTATGTTTGCATTTATTTTAGTGGTCAGTTGTCTCACTGGGTCACCTCAATATAGCTGACCCTAACTATACCCCCCGCATACCTTAAAGCAAAACAAATCCCGCAGCTTATGTCGGGAGGATTATACATGAATACATTCCAAGGAGAAGCAGTTTATAGCTCACATGACATTTTACTGGTGCCCTCACAGAGGTGGATGAGCACCAGGAGCTGTTTGGGCAGGAGACATCCCCAGTGGGCAGCACAACCTGTGCAGAGCCAGCCTGACACACCACAGCACGCAGAGCCCGGGATTAGTGGCGCTGGATATCGGCCAAACCTCATCTTATGTAGGTCCCAACAAGGGTAACTTTTACTCAGATGAACGTTTGTAAGCCATAAACCTATTTACTCTAAGGAGCTAAAGGATTTGAAGAAAGAATTCCACGCTGTTGGCTTCCCCAAAGCTCAGCAGGGCTGGCCTGACGCGCCCAGCCCCACGGAGGGGTTTGGGCTGCACTTCAGGCCATGTTTACATTGAGCTTGCACTTTTTTGGGGGGCATCTCTCAATAGCTCCAGCATATTACATTACCTCAAGCCAAGATAGTAACACAGCTTGCAAACAGCAGTTTCTGCATTGCCAGACACTTAACTAGATGGTAGATTTATACCATTGTTCACGTTGGGTTCTTTAAAAAAAGACATCAGGAATATACCTCTAAGTGTGTATTAAATATAGCACAACCCAAAAAAAGAAAATAGTACTGTGGTCTGCTTTTAATGAACATCATAAATTCTTTTTCAAGGCTCAATTGACATAAATGGAATTTAAAAAAAAAAAAGCAAGCAAATGCCTCCTCTCTATCATACAGGAATTCATAACATTTGAGATTAAATCCATGTGGGAAAACAGTGCAAGAACAACAGCAGTTCAAGCAATTGAAATCCCCTCGAGTGGTTCTGCCTCACTATATTCCTGATTTAGTGGTTTTGTCTTCTAATTTTGTTTTCATATAATTTGTTAGTATGTAGCATTGATGAGCTGCCCTTATTTAAGCCAAGGGAACTCAGATGACTACAACATGCCAACCACACACACACCTCAAATAGATTTTTTGCAGTCTGAGTTGTACCAGAAGCAGAAGGAAGCAGAAAACAGAAAAATGTTTCCAATAATAGGAAGTCAAGATCCATTTGTAAAATCTGCTCTATTTTCAAGAATTCCCCACAAATTCCTATGGAAGAATGTTTAACAAAAAAAAAACACCCAAAAACCAAAAAACTACAACACCACATGGATATGCACCAAGGAAAACATAAACAAGCAAACGCTGGTGTAAGCACCCTGGTAAATAATCCTAAAGACATTTCTATTTTAACTTTTTTCTTATTGATAAATATTCTGTGATCAAAAAGGTGAACTTTGCAGTAGCAAATGAAGTGACATGCAGATACTGCTATACTGTGACAAACAAACTTACGCCCTTCTCAGCAGCAGACCCTCCCTAAGAACCTGTACAGGGAAACTGGCAAAATCAGGATCCATCTTTTTTGAAAAGCAAATCCATCCCCAGTTGCAAGAGGGGAAAAGAAAAAAAAGAGAAAAAATATTTCTGCCTTGTCTGGGAGGAAACCTTTGAAATGCAAAGTGAGGAGGAAGCCCCAGTTTGTGGGTAAATAGCACAGTCTTGGCTTCTGCACATCCCAAATCCTGCTACAACAAAGCATCAAAGCACTACAGAAAACTTCACAGCAGTGGACACAAAGATAACTGAGCCAAAAGCATTCAAGCATAACACTAATAGACAGATATTTCTGGACTCTGGAGTTAAATTAGCTAGGACTAAAACAACCACACTGCTGTGTCCTAATCAGCAAGAACAAACTTCTTTTTTTTTTTTTTTTTATTTTGCTAAATTGGCCAAAACATTCCGTTAATTCAGCAAATAGTTTTCAAGAAAACAAAGTAAGAATTCAAGACAGAAATTGTCTTGCACTTGGTTCAAGATTTGATGCAGCACTTTGGTTCTTGTATCTCTGAATTAAACTTGTGTAAAATGGAGTTCTTATGCCATGGGATTGGTTTCTTCATATTTAATTCAGTGTTTTAATTCAGTTCTCAGGGGGTCATGAATGAACCTCCCCTTCTTTCAGGCTTTGAACAGGTGACAAGGCCAGCATGTTCAGACTTAGATTTGTCATTTGTTTTAAGGCTGTTCCACCTAAAACTTATATCTTATGCTGACATTCACATCCCAGCTCAGGGACTGACTGGGCACCTCCCTCTGAGAGCTGTGGGCCCTCAATACCTTGTCACAGCCTGTTCTGCTGACTATCCACTGACTGCACACCTGGAAGGGCATATCCAAGAAAGACAGAAATACAGCAGGGACCCTTTTTTTTGGGCCATTGATCTGGCCATTCTTCTCTGCTGCAGGAAAGCCACGTCCTAACAGCCCTGTGCTCTGAAAGAAGTGCTCTAGAATTCAGTATTTCTCCAGGGACTCTCACCCTTGATTCCAACATTTTCTTCAGGAAATGGGGAAGCAGTTGCAAAATACAGTACTTTAAATCCACTAAATATTAAAATAAATGGAAGTTCCTTGCTGTTTCAGAACACCAGAGTGACATTTTAAGTGCTTGGAGAACTTCAGAAATCAGTCACTCATGTTCCATAATGGTTTTGCAAAGTCATTTGGCACAGCAAGTCACAAGCAGGAGCAGTGCAAGTTCCTCAGAATATTCAATACTTGTCTAGCCTATATCCAAACAGAACTCTGAGCCACTGAAGCAAGAGATGGGCTGTATTTGCAAGAGACCTCAGCTTCCCTCTCTGTAGAGGCAGGGACAAAGTCAAGGTTCCTTACTACAGCTGGCAATGCACAGGAGCCCAACCTGCAAATGCTGCCCTGAGAGAGCAAACTTCCTGCAGGCTCTGGCATTTCCATGACAGCACATTGCCTCTGGCTCACAGCACATCAAACTCCCTCTTCTAGCAACAAGGGCAGCCTGCAGGAGCACTCAGCCTCCCTTCTGACTCTTATTCTTCTCAGTTTAGATTTCACCTCAAGTTTACTCAGGTAGCTCCTTCCTCTGTGTTGTCTAGGTAACAGGTGGAGAAAAAGTTAGGGACAAAGAAAAGAATGGAACAGACTTGTGCGAATGTCATAGTCCTAGTCCCAACAGAAAAATGTTCCTAAAGAGTTAAATGTCACCAGGCAAGGGAGACATGCAAGAGGAAAAGCTGTATTGCTAATCTCCTATCAGAACACCCACGCAGTAGGTGGGGGACTATAACCAACAGATTTATTTCCAGCAGGGATAAGTAAAAGACTTATTTGTATTTTAAATTAGCCATTATTTTTATTTTAAGACCCTTGTTTCTACTCCTTATGTACTTCACAAACACTGACTTATCAGACGTGTCCAAGTTCTCTGCCTAAAGCTGATTCTTTAAAGAAGTGCAGCTGTTTCCTAGAATGGGGCAGATAGACATCTTGCACACAAGCCATGGAAATCTTTTCTTCTCTGACGTTTCAGTCTTGCATGGAGAAATTATGTAGAGCAGCAGGGCAGAAGAGCTATAACTGGACCAAGATATCCAGGAGATTACAAATGAGCAGCCCTGGGCAGCAGGAATAAGATCAAGAACAAAGCGGGGGCAGGGCAGTGAGGAAGGAATGTGTTTGGAAATGAGATGTCAGTTGGAAAAGGAGCCGGTGCCCAAGAGAACAAGCTCCCTTTCTGAGCTGGAAGCAAATCCAGGAGTCCAGATTCCCAGTATCTCACTACTGTCAGCAGTAACCACAGTCCATGGACCAGCTCTGCTCCTCTCACCCTCCCAATTAACCAGGAAGGGGATGACAAGCTCCTGCCCCTTACTTCACAGACCAAGTCACAGGCAGCAGCACAGAAAACTACAAAACTACAGCATCACCCCTGAATGCATCATTCTCATTTCTGCTTTCCATGACATTTCTGCTTTCTCTAAAAAGAGCTTGCAAACTTTTAGGCCCACTCACACCTAACAACACAGTGAAGATCATTGTTCAGGCTGCAACAAAAGTGAGTAGTTCAAAATCAGGAAAAACCTGAAATAAAAACCAACTGTAGGATGGAAAACCTTTTGGCTTATGCCCATATAGCCTTTGATTCCTCAGGTACCAGCTCCCAACACCTCGTTCAATGTGCAGCAGCAGTGGTCAAGCAGCTGGACACAAATTTTGTTTTCTTCACAGCTCAGTGCCTGATTGAACTTCTCCACACACCAGACTTACTGTGGAAAATAAATCCTCCCTTTTCCAATGGCTACATGGGGGAACTTTAGGTTTATAAACCACAAACTGGCCAGAAAGCAACACCCAGAGCTGCTGCCTGGGACTGGTGTCAGCACCTGTCAGCCCCTCGGCAGCCGGGCTCCAGCGCCCAGCCCGCACCGAGCCTGCCCCACAGAGCCAGCCCATGGAGAAGCCACTCAGATTTCACACACCAGCCTATAGTTAGTAGCTGAACCATCAAGGTTAAGCCTTGGGTGTCCTTCAGCTCTTTGTGAGATTTTTGACATGTGAGCAGGAAGCACAGGGCAGCTGCAGTGTTCAGTGCTGGCAGAATCGAACAGCTCACACACACACAAACAGTGAAAATGCAGCTCCTGCAGCTTCACCCAGTGACGTGCAGCAGGGACTGCTGCTTTTGAGGGTTCAGGAAAGAGCTTACAGAGACTGATGATCCTGTCTCATTTTCAAACAAAACCATGAATCATAGTAAAAACAAGAATGCATTTAAATCCAAGGAATCATCAACAACACTTAATTCTCTCTCAGGTTTCGTATGCATATGGTTCAGCCACCAAAAATCTGAACCACTCTTTTAAAAAAAATTAAAAATTCAAAATCATGTTATTACAGCTGTCCCATAAAATACTGTAATGGTACAAAGTCATTTTATAGGGACAGCTGTGATAATACATTATGCTTGCAGAAAATCTTGAGCCAAAAGTTGTGCTACAGTATTTGCTTGATTTTCACTTATATTTTCTCTTTTAAGTGTTCTCCCATTAGCTGTACAAGTAAACTGATGATAAAGCAATATCAAACCAAAACTGACTGTCTATTTTGGCACGGCATGAAAATCTGCAGCACTCTCCTCACTGTGCCCCACACCAAGTGCCAGACATTTTTCTCCTGTAAATAAGGACCTTGTCCAGGTTATGGGCTACAAGAATGTAAAGGGAAAGGTCTGAAATATTCAGACAGAATTCTGAAGCTTAAACTTTCAACATAGTTCTCAAAGCAACACGATGATATCAGTTCACAAATAGCTTGAGCAGAAGTCCAGCACAGTGGTAGCTGTCTCAGGCTACGTAACGGGCCCTTCAAAAGAGTATGAAGTAACAGAACTGAAATGTATTTGGCAAGATGCCACCACCCAGATGAGATCCCAGCCTCACAGATATGTACAGTACACAGCAATTCATCAGCTCATACTATGTGGCACTGACATTTCTTCTGTCAAAGCAAAAATAGCTTTAGCAAAAGTAAATTGAGCCCCACGTGTGGAGCCCGGTAAGGCCTCGGCATGTTACACAAACTGCAATACTCCCAAAAAAAAAACCAAATCAAACTCAAGTTGAGGAACAACAAATGAAACTTTCACATTCATCAGCAGTGAAGGAAAAGCTTTCTGGGAAGGAAGGAGACTCAGGATAGGGGTTCAGAAAATAAAAACCACACAACTGCTTTCCAAGTAATGCAGAAGGAAGTACCAAAGCAGGCAGGCTTCCGCCCAGGATGCAGCACGTCACCACAGTTTCTCAAGCCTTCAAATTCCACGAAGACCTGGAGTATCTTGTCCTACAGAAGGGTATGTGCTGGCCCTTTGCATACAGCCCATCCACCCAAGCTGAAGGAAAAACACAGAAACCCCGTCAGAGGCCAGATTCTAAGTAGCAGCTTAGATAGGTCTGAGGAAAAAAAAAAGGAACTTTAAATGAAAAAAAGTTAAGCACAGGAATAGAAGCACAAAGCTTACTTCAAGAATTTAGTTATTCAAGCAGAAGAACCCTGATAATCAGAGTTAACAGTGACTCAAACCTCCACTCTTCCTGGGTAACTGAAACCTTTTAGAGCTCCAGTATTTCCATGCTGGACTACATAAATGAAATTAAGACAGAACAAATACGCCTTTGGTGGCCAAACTCATGTCCACGCAGGACATCTGCTAGTCCACTTCACAGAACATGGCTTCTATGTCCAGAAGAACCACAGTGACCACCTCCTTTGGTCTCCAGTGCAACACAAGATGCCAGACTGCCCTTGTATTTAAACTCCTGCTCAAGAGTTGCTTTAGCCTGTTTTGCCAAAAGGCCAAATTCCAGCAATAAATTCTCTGCTAGGGCTGGAGTGGGCTTCAAGAAGTTCCTCTTGTACTTGGTTCAAGCTCTCTGCACTAGGAAGTGACACAAATCACACCAGTGCATCACTGCCAATTGGCAGGGCAGCTTCAGCCCCACAGCCCGGACAGGTAGAGCCCACGGGAACACCCTGTCAAGCTTAGGCAGGGAAAAAAAAAAGGAAAAAAAAAGAATGAATGAATGGGTAGCATTCAGAAGAAGAGCACTCCCTTAATCTGTATTTGCATAGCCACTAATACAACAAAGGCCATGAAGAGTTCAGTTTTTAAACAATATCACAATGTAAATATTTTCCCGCTGGCGCCTCTGCCATCCCTGAGGAGCTGGAGCTGCCAGTCCTGCCTCACACCTGTCTGCTCATGGAAAGGGAAGGAAGAGAGGACTCCCCACAGGACTGGGGCTCCTGCACACAGCAAGGGTAAGTGCTTTAGCACATCAAGAAGGTGCCTTACTCCCAAGGAGGAGGCAGAAGCAGAAAGCAGGAAAATGCACTTCAGACCATGATGAAATAACATCTGCTCCCCACACCCGATTCAGAGGCAGGATCATTTAATGATAAAGACCAAGACTCTCACATTCCTGAAGTACCTTGAGGGACTTCTCCCATCCAAAGGCAGTCTAGACTTTCAAATTCTGAAAAAGCTTTAGAGAAACATGTTGACTCCAGAATTATCTTTTACTCTTCATCTGTCTGCTCTGTGAAGAATCCAAACAAAAAAAAAAAAGCCTTTTGAGACATCTCATGACTACTTCAAACACAAGTGTTTGCTACATCTACAGCCTGCCCTGGTCAATCAGTCACCTCTTGCAAGAGACCAGACTCTGTCTCTTTTTAATGTCCTCAGCATCCCCACCAAACCCAACATAAACATTTAACCTACTTGGAAAAGTTTATTTAGTGGGAACCCTGCCACTCTGAACAGCTCCATTAGCCTGGGTACAACTCCCCTGAAATTCTCTGCAAAATGCAAAGCACACACCATTCCTGGCTTCCCAGTCCTGCCACCTCCCTACAGCTTGGTCTGGAGATTGTGTGGGCTGAGGGATGAGGGCACTTGAAGGCTGACCTGGCTCACTGCTTGGTCCTGTGATCAGCCACTTTGACATGAAGAAGGTGGGGTAAACAGGGCAGGGAAGAGGTTGATACAATCTCCCCTGTTGGCAGCAGTCCGAGCAGATACAGTATTTCACAAACCACATCCCGAGTTGGGCAGTCATCACTGTTACCCAACTCACATGAGACAAAATCCTATTTCTCAAATCAGAAATGCAGAAATCTAATGTGATATTTGTCAAGCAAGCATGTGTTTCAGATTTGAAACCACTTTATATGGTGAAACCTCTCTGTATAAAGACCACTTTATAGGGTCTTCTATCAGAGGCTGCTGAAATCCCAGCAAAGAGCATTGCAGAAATTAATCAGAACACTTCAGGTGTTTCTTTTAACAGTCATCCAATACACAGAAGCACATCTTTAAGAATGCACTGGGACTACCCATACAAGCTTTATGTTCACTTTCAAGGGTTTGTAAAAAACCCAAACAATGACATTAGATCCATTCCCTGGCATGACACTGCAAAGGACATTTCTGTAAAACATCTGTGCCAGCAAAGCCCTGAGCACAGGAGCTATGCACAGGGGGTTTGCAAGGAGTTTGACATAAACTACACTGGAAATGACTGATGCTGGGCAGATCTGTGAGGGCCTTCCCACAAATGCCATTTGGCATTACAGTACTGCTCTGCTAGTCGAAATTACAAACTCCCCAGAGGTGCCAGAGGACAGCATCGAGGCCAGGAGCTG
Source organism: Camarhynchus parvulus (assembly GCF_901933205.1). NCBI lineage: Eukaryota > Metazoa > Chordata > Aves > Passeriformes > Thraupidae > Camarhynchus > Camarhynchus parvulus. The sequence goes on along the minus strand of NC_044583.1, from coordinate 2,805,832 downwards.
AGCCAGCAAGCAAAACCACACAAAGGCAATATCATTTGTAACAGCCCTTCAACAAGGCAGCCAGTACCTAACCCCAAGAGGTAAAGGAATAAGCCTTGCTGCATTTGCAGGCAGATTGCTGAAGTTAAAAATGGAAGATAATGAGAAAAAGGAAACAAGTGAATGTGCTGACAGAAAGCTAACATGCCCTTTGTGAAGGGGAGAGCCTCCTGCCCAGGGCAGCTGGCTGGAGGCTTCATAGAGGGATCTCAGAATCACAGAATCAATCAGAGGTAAAACACCTCTGAGGTCACTGAGTGCAACCTATGACCCAACACCACCTTGTCAACTAGATCATGGAATTAAGTGCCATGTCCAGTCTTTCCTTAAACACCTCCAGGGATGGTGACTTCACCACCTCCCTGGGCAGCCCCTTCCAATATTTAATCACCCTTTCTGTGAAAAAATTCTTCCTAATGACCTACCTAAACCTCCCCTGGTGCAGTTTAAGCCTATGTCCTCTCATCAGTTGCTGTCTGGGAGAAGAGCTGACCACCACTACGCTCCACTCTCCAGGCAGGAAGTTGAAGAAAGCAAGAAGGTTCCCCTCGAGTCTCTTTTTCTCCAGGCTGAGCTGCCACAGCTTCTTCAGACAGTCCTTGTGCTCCAAACCCTTCCCTAGCTGCGTTATCCTTCCCCGGACATACTGCAGACTCTCGCTGTCCTTCCTGAATCCAGGGCCCCTCTCCCGGCGCCCAGAGCCGGGGTGTCCCCCGCCCCGGCCGATACTCACATCCGCCCCACGCCCTCGTACATGCGGGTCTCGTCCACCAGCATCATCACCTCCGTGTCGGTGAGGTGCGCGTGCTTCTTGGTCTTGGTGAGCTGCTCGATCTGCAGGTCGGCCAGTTTCACCTTCTGCTGCGTGTCCATCACCTTGGCCTGCAGCTCCGTGAAGGCCTGGCCAGGGGAGAGCGCCGGGGTGAGGAGCGGCGGGGACCCAACCGGCCCCGGGCTCGGGAACCGGCCGGCGGCACCGGGACAGGGAGGGGGGCACGCAGGAGGACACACAGTGGGCAGGACACACGGTGGAAGGGTGGGACACAAAGAGGGAGCGCACATGAAAGAGAAACACACGGGCGGGGGTCTCGTACCTTCTTCAGCTCCAGATCCACGGGCGCCGCCATCTTGTCCGCGCACGGCGCATGCGCGGAGGGGCGGGGGCACTCAGGGCTCCACCCGCGGGCGGGACGCGCTGTGCCTGTCACGCGCTGTGACACCGGCACCGGGCGGGTTGGGGGCTGCTGTGGGACCGGCACCGGCCCCGGCAACGAGCGGGCTGTGGGCTGCTGTGGGACCGCCACCGAGCGGGCCGGGGGCTGCTGTGGGACCGGCCCCGGCACCGGGCGGGCTGGGGGTTGTTGTGGGACCGGCATCGCCACCGGCCCCGGCAACGAGCGGGCTGGGGGCTGCTGTGGGACCGCCACCGGCACCAGCCGGGCTGGGGGCTCCCGTGAGGGCTCCTCGCTCCACCCTGCGGTGCCCTCCGGCGCCGGCTGCCCCGGTGGGGCTGTGGGCCCAAGGCCAGCTCGTGGGGCCGGCCCCGCCTGGGTGTGCCCGGCCCGGCCCGGGCTGAGAGCACCGCGCGGGGCTGGAGAAGGCCCGGAGCAGCCGGAGGGGGAGAACCATCCCTGCCTAAGGAGCTGGAAGGGACCTTTAAGATCATCTCATCCCAAATTCCCCCTACCCCGGGCAGGAGCACCTTCCACTATCCCAGGTTGCTCCAAGCGCTATCCAACCCTGCCTTGGACAGTCCAAGGGATGGAATAACCACAGCTTCTCTGGGCAACCTGTCTCCATCTCTCACCACCCTCACAATAAAGAATTTCTTCCGTATATCTAACCTAAAATCCTTTGTTTCAATTTGCACCTATTACTCCTTGTCCTGTCACTACAGTTCCTGGTGAGGAGTCCCTCTCTGGCTTCCTTGGAGGCCCCTTCAGACACTGGAAAGTTGCAATGAGTTCTCTACTCAACCTTTCCTTCTCCACCAGAGCAGCCCCAGCTCTCTCAGACTGTCTTCATATGGAAGATCCTCCGCTCCTCTTACCAACTTTGTGGCTTCCCCTGGACTTGCTCCAGCAGCTCCATATTGTTCTTATGTTGGAGACACCAGAACTGTACATGGCAGAGGGGAGGAATCACCTTTGACCTGCTGGCCACGCTCCTTTGGATGCAGCCCAGGATCCTGTTGGTTTCTCTCTGCCTCACGGCTCTCTAGCAGAGCCAGCAACTCCCCCGCTCTCGCTTCCCCCCAGGGAAGAGGAAAGAACTGGCTTGGAGGTCATTTTTGCTGCAAAGTAAGGAATCGTTCCTGATCACTATATGAAGTGTTGCTTGCTGGAATTACCTCAGCTCCAGGTACCTCCAATCCCCCCAAGAACAGCTGGGATTCCTTTCAAGAGGGGTGTGGGTCCACCTCTGGATTTTTTGGTTTTGCCCAATCATAGAACCATCCTAATATTATTTGTTCAGAAGGGACCTTTAGGATAATCCAGCCCACCTTCCAGTGGACCAGGTTGCTCAAAGCTACATTCAGCCTGGCCTTAAACACCCACAGGTATGGGGCAGCCACAGCTTCTCTGGGCAACCCGTGCCAGTGTCTAAATGACAAATGCTGCCTTAAAACCAGCGACCATTACCATTTGAACAGATCACTGGCCAGAGTGGCTTTATTCATACCGGAGGCAGCTCTGCTTGGTGAGCAGACCCACAAACATCACACCCCTCCCAAAGCACCAGCTGGCAAAGATGAAGAAAAGCTCTGAAATAATCCGCATGGGGCCAAGCTGAGATAGATCCTGCCTCCAGCCCCTTGCACCACACTGCTCCCCGAGGATGGCACAAGCTGATCCAGCAGCCCTGACCACACACTCGACATCTCTGCTGCTGTTGGCAGTACCCCTCCAGCATGGAATTGGTGCTGAACACAGCCTTCAGAATTCTGACTGCTTTCCACCTCCATGATTAAATTAACGACCCAAGTGTTTGTTACAAAGTGTTATTTATTATTAGGATATTACATTGCACTTTAAAAATAAGAGGTCTGACCCTGTCACCTTGACGTACATGAAATATGCAGGCCCAGACCTACAATAAATATAAATACTATGTACAGTTTATCTAAAATAAATATATAATTTAAAATGAAAAATATCTCGTTAAATAGCTGTTACCCTCCCCCCTTTCTGCGGCGAAGGAAGCCCCGAGCTCGGTCTCTTCCCTTTCACAGCTTGTTCCTCGGCACGTACTGCAGCGGACGGGGAGCCGCGGGAGAGCCCCCGTGCCCCCGGGCAGCTCCGCTCCCGAGCCCATCCCGTCCCAGAGGTGGCCACGGAGCCGCCGCAGTGCCGCCGCTGCCCGAGCAGCCCCTCCGGTGCCGTGCCGGTGCTCCAGCGAGCCCCCAGCGTGCCGCAGCCCCGTGCCGCCGGCGCCGCGGCCTCGCCTCTTCCAGGAGGTAGAAGTGCATTAGTGCCGGCCCCTGCAAGAGAGAGGCGGGAGAGCTCGCTCACACCGCGATCCTGGGCTGCGCTGCCACAGAGCGCTCCCTGCGTGCTGGGATGGAGATGCCGACACACCCAGCCCACCCAAGCCCCTCTCGCCGCCTCTCGGGGCTGGACCCGGGAGGATGGGAGCCAAGGTACCCCACCATGCTCCCTTTCGGGGATCACAGCACTTTTTCCCCTGGACACATCCACCCCAGTAACCCCCAGGGTAAAGGAGACAGCGAGGAAAGCCCTGTGCCAAGTCTCTTTCCTGAAAATTCAGCTTCTATGAACAGCTCAAATTCCCACCCCCAACACTGTGATGAGCATGACAGAAATTCTCCAAAGGCATTACTTCATCCTCACAAAGAACAATGACTTTTCTTTTCTTTTTTTTCCTCTTTTTTTTTTTTTTTTTTTTTTTTGTTTTAAAGAAGAGAAGTAGCTGTAATATGTATGACTACATCTAACGTCAGGGTTTAGGTCAGATTGGAGGAAGTTTGACAGATTTTCACCACCCAGATCCAGAGCCACCCCTAGGGCACAGCACACATCCCAACCCAGCCAGAAGAACACGGCATGGGCTGGCAGCGAGATCCCCCCGTGCCAAGCTGATAGGCATTGCTTTGGTGCAAGTAATAAGCAGAGTGGGAATGAAAAGGAAAGGGGTTTTTTACACATGTATATAAATAGAGGCAATATCTAAGGAGGGGAAGTGACTCAGAGGGTCAGAGAGAGAGCAGAATGAGCGGGGGGAAAAGCTAAACAAAACAGAAGCAGCTTCCCTACTGCCAAACATCTCCAAAGCATGGAAAACCAGCACAGAGCAGGGACTTGGGGTTAGAAAGAAGGACATAGGAATGATAGGGGTGCCAGGGGACAAGATTTCAGCAGGAAGGGGAGAAAAGAAGACTGGAGCCCCACAGGGCAGCCCGGACTCTCAGCCAGCTGCTTCTCCAGACTCAGGCTGCCTTCAGCTCCTGCCTAGCTCTGGCACAGGATCCACACAGCAGTCCCACAGCACAAACAGCAGAGTCCCCAGATGTTCACCAGCCCCACTGCTGCCCCATGCCCAGCCAGGGGCTCACCTCGCCAGCACCTGGCATCCTCAGTGATTCACAGTGATGCCCAGCTTGATTTTCTCTTCGTTTTCTACATCGTAGCCACCCCTCTTGTGACACCTGCAAGGCCAAGCAAAGGGATGCTCAGGGCATGAAGAAGCCCCTGTCACCCTCCTCTTGCACATGATCTTCCCAGGGACACAGATCTGGGAGCTCAGTGCCATCCCACTCACCTGAGCATCAGCAGGGCTGCGATGATGACGAGACACAGGGAGGACAGGACAACAGCAACGACGGCCAGGGCTGTGGTGTGGTCGTACGTGCTGGGCGGGTGCTCCACCGGCAGCAGGAGGCCGTGGCAGCGCTCTCCATGATAGCCTGGCTGGCATCTGTGCAAGAAGGAAACTCAAAGGTCAGTGGTGAGCAAGGACAGGAGGTCTTCGTGTGTCCCACACCCCATGGGAAGGCAATGCCTCTGTGCTCAGCCTCAACCAGCACCCTGCCTGTTCCCCCACACCCCTGAGCTGGGAGGTCACATCTTCTCTATTGTACTAGTAAATTAAGCTTCTCCTGCACCTAGTGAAGACTCCTAGAAAGGTTGAGGTCTCTCCCAGTAGAAGGCACTGGGGTCTGTGCTCTTTCCAGTCACTCCCAGGCAGGTTGCCCAGAACACCTCTAGGAGTGGGGAGGGAGCAGTGAGGCAGCTGGGCCAGCAATTCCCATGGAGCAGGATGTCCCTGCACACCCTGACAGCTCAGAGGTGTCCCATCCCTGGAAACTTGGGAGGTTGCTCATGTAACAGAAATAACACTCCACATAGGCTGGGAGGCTTCCAGCCCTCCCTGAGCCACATTGCACTGATGCAATCAGATAAATATATCCCTCTATATCCAGCACCACTGACCCTCAGGCTGATCTCCAAGCCGGACTCAGCCCAGCTCCTGGGCTCACAATGCCACATGCAGCATCACCTCCCAGGCACAGCAGCAAGGCTGGGCACATGGCAAAGGTGCAGGACCCAGCCCAGCAGCATCCTCATTTCACTCTGTGCCCTGGGAAGCAACACTGCAGGAGACCCTGTGACAGGGGCACAGCCAAGCACCAAGCACAGCCACAACCGAGTGACACCAGGCAACACAAGGCCTCTTTAGCAGAGGAGACTGGGCATTTGGCCACTGTTACTAAAAACTCTGATGGCTCTGAGAGATGCCACCCAGGGACAGACCACCATGCTGAAGAGATACAGCCAGCCCCCAAATCCCTGCTGCTTGTCTGTGTCCCAGTTTCTCTCTCAGCTCCAGGGACCTGGGCAGGGGATACCTGGCTGTCCCAGTCCTAGGCCAGGGTGTCACAACCCACATTGTGCTGGGTCACCAACCCAAGCTGAGCATGCAAAGATGTCCCCTCATTGGCAGTCCCGAGTCCCCCATGCAAGGGCCCAACTTCATGACAGCTTCAACAGGGAGGAACCAGGGAGTTAGAGGAGCTCTGTGGAGCTTGATCCCTGCAGACTGCAGATCCTGTGGGCACCATAAGCCAAGGAGCTATTATCTTCCCTGGGCTCAAGGCTGGGTGGCTCAGAGGATTGATAGTGAAGAACAAAGCCTCTTACATATCTGCCAGCTCAAGTCCTGCCCACGTCAGTGGGGATCAAATATGCACCCCAGGGTATTTCCTGGAGCAGCAGTGCTGTATCCAGGTGCCCCAGCAGCAGGCAAATACTTTCTCCTTCACTGGCCTCATCTAGTCCCTGCTTGCTCTGCACCCTGGGGGGGGGTGGGCAAGGAGAGGTACACAGCCCTGTGTTTCATCAGGCCAAGGGACAGCTCGGGCATGGCTTTGGCAGCCTGTCCCCAAAGGTGCTGCCTCCACTATGCTTTGCTGGTGGCATAATGCTCCTCCCACCTGCACCGATGTGCCCTGATAGATGCAGGACCCCAGAGGTCTCAGAGTGGGGTATTTACAGGGTCAGAATGAGGTTTCCCAAATCAGACTTGCAGAAGCCCTCAGCTGCCAGACCCCAGCCCTACACACCATTCTGCTGTGCCCAGCTCAGCCACAGCTCACTGTGCTGGCTCTAAGGCCATGACAGGCTTTGGGGAAGAGGTGGACACTTCTCAAGAATTACAAGGAAGAGACCAAGTCAGAGTTATCCCTGCATGGGTAGGGAACATGCACTAAAAATATCTCTGTTTTTCCTCTGCCCAGCCTGGAGAATTGAAAGAGCCATGACTAAGGCTCCCCCAGCACAGGCACACACCAGAACTCACATGCAAGAGGGAGCTCCCAGCTCTCGGATGTACTTGCACTCGCCGTGAATACAGAAATCCTTGTACTTCCGCAGGCACGGGTCTCTCTTCTTCCCCAGGCCTTTGCCTTTTCTTCTTTTATTGCCGTTCCCTTTTTTCTTGGGAGTAACGAGGCCTTGAGGCTTTGACAGGAAGGCAACTGAAAAACAATTTGGGAAGGAGAGAACAGCAGTCAGATCAGCTCCACGTGCCAAGCAAAGGGAAGGCAAAGCCACATCCCAGGGCTGCCACAACTGTCGCCCTGGCTCCCACAGCCCTTTGTGCTGGGAGCTGCCCCCGAGCCCGGGGTGGGGGGGCATTTTTTTTTTCAGCTCCTCACAAATATCATGGCCTTTCCAATTCATAAGAACAATTCTCAAGGAAAGAAGGGAGTCGGGCAGGGGGAACAGAGCTTTATACATCTCAAATGCTGCTATTATATGCACCAGTTTCCACTGAATACAGAACATTGCTAATTGCCCCTTTATCTGGCCTTTATTTCCCTGACAAGCACAGGCTTTTCTAAGACCCTATTCATGGCTCTGATGGACTCTCCTTCCCGTGGGCACAAGGATGCCTTACTCACCCCAGGGCAGGATTAAAAGAGCAAGCCTGCCTTAAATTTTGATTTTGCAGAGCCCAAGAGATGGTGAGGGCATCATTCCCATGAATTACAACGGTATGTTCTAATTGTGGTGCAGTAACCAGCAGCTTTTGGTGCCACGCCAGCCCCCTGCCGGGCTGCTGGAAACCAGAGCACCAAGCTCCTCACCCAGACACAGCCCAACACTAACAACGGTACTGGAATGGCTTTTAAGGTGTGCAGATACCAAAAAAACCCAGCTCCCAGCTTGATCTCAGTAGGCGCTGAGGTGTTGGAGAGCACTCTGCTCCAAGGAGGATTTTTTAGCTCCCCCCGAGCTATGGCGCTCAGTAAACCCGGTGAATTAAGCCCGGGGCTGTTCGGGAAGGAGAGTACAGCACAGTCCAACGTGGCAAGTTGTAACCTGCCCAGGTTACAACTCAACCACTTCACGGAACCAGAGCCTCTCGTGCTGGCACACACCGGTTGCACACCTAGCAAAGTCATGTCGACATCCTCCACGCTGCGCCTGGAGAAAACCGATACTCCAGGAAACTGCGGCTTGGAGAAACCGCCGGATGAGGCTGACAGCAGGGGCTGCTCTGTCCCCTGCCTCTCCTGCCCTGAGAGCTATCTCCCAGCCATACACACTGCTGGCAAGCCAACACACACTGCTGCGCTTCCCGAGGGCTGACTCCCCCCGGTGCGAGTGGCTCGGCCCGGTTTTGCCAGCTTTTTGTCACAGTCTGCTGGCACAGCCAGAAAGCAAAGAAAAACATAGAAAAATGGGCGAGTGAGCCGTAGGGAGCAGAGCACGCTCCTGGTGCCAGGTACTGCCCTCGGCACGCCGCGTGTGCGAGGCACAGGTACATTCACTCCCTCAGCCCGCGATGGGGCCCCGTCCAACCCCCATGAGAGCCCCCGGGACGCTCTCTGGTGCCAGCCCGGGGCAAGGAGCCCGGTGTGGGTGCTCGGGAGCCCCAGAGAGCGGCGGTGCCCCCACCACCCCCGTGGCGGGGCTGCCGGCTGACGAGCCCTGCCGCGGAATGAGGAGCAGCCGCGCGTGGGCGGCGGTGACTCACGGCGGTCCCCGCGCCGCGGCCACGGCCGGGAGGGCAGCGCGTGTCCGCGGACACGGCAACCCCGCCACGAGGGGCTCCGATCCTCCCGGCCAAGCGGCTGAGACCCGGGACCCCCTGGAAGCCGCCCTGCAGGAGACTTCAGGAACATGGACAGCCCCTAGCAGGAGCGCCGCTGCTCCGTGCTGGTGCCCCACGGGCTACTCCCACTCTGATCTGGGGCCGCCGGGGCTCGGTATGTGGGACTGCTCCCACCCACCACTGCAAGCCCCTCCGAAGCGGAACCGGAGCTGCTGCCAGGGCACCTGCAGGACTGAGCCGAGCCCAGCTCGGCACCTTCGCGACCTCTCCGGCTCTGACTGCCCCCAGCCCAGCCCGTTCCGAGACCCCGGCCCCTCCCTGGGACCCCTTATCCCGTCCCTACCTCTCGGCAGCTCGCTGAAGTCGTCCCCCGAGGCCGCTCCGCCGCCCTCCTTCTCCGGGCTGCCGCCGAGCAGCGGGGCCGTGGCCGCGACCGGCACCCCGCCGCCGCCACCGCCGCCCTTGTGCAGCACCTCGTTGTGCAGCTCGTCCCGGCGCAGCCCGCCCGCCGCCGCCGAGCACACTGCGGAGAGAGCGCGGTCAGGAGTGGGGCTGATACCGCCCTGCCCGGACCCCCACGCGGGACACGGACCGCGTTACCCGCGCCCGGAACCAGCCATGCCCGCTTTGCCCAAAACCATCTCCCCACATGTCCGGGACCCTCAGCCGAGCACGGCGCTGGGACGCGCTGCCCACACCCGGGACTCTCCCCACGCGAGCCCGTACCTGCCGCCAGCAGCGCCTGGATCAGTACCGCCCGCCCGTCCATGACCCGCGGGCACACACGTCCAATCCCCACCGCGCTCCGCTCGGTCCTGCCGCTCTGCCGCTCTCCGGTACGGCGGCCCCGCCGAGGGTAGAAAGCTGCGGACGGCGGGGCGGGGCGGGGAGGGGCTGAGAGACCGTCCCGCCCCCGGTGAGGGCTTTCCCACCACTGGCTGGGATCCGGACTAGGTCCTGGGACCTTGGCTCGGGTCCGGTGGGTTCTCCTCACTCCGGAGACGGGCCAGGACCCGAGAGCCACCGCCACTTTGGCGCTGCTCCGAGGGCGGTGAGAGCCCGGGGAGATAAAGGGTTTCTGCAGAGCGCAGAGGGTAGGAGATGGCCCCGGGGAAAGTGAGGCCCCAGCCAGGGGGAGAGGAGGGGGATCCCTATGGTTCCCGTGGCCCCAGACCCTGGCTGGAAGATGGCCGAGGCAGCCCGAGGGTGCTGGGAGAGCGAGTGCACCTCACAAGAGGAGCATCAGGTGAGAGGCAGCCCCTCAGGAGTCAGGGCTGTACCTCTTCCTGGCCTTTGGGATGGGATGACCCTCAGAAAGGGGACAGACTGCCAGCCATGTGCCACTGCATCAGCGGTGGGCCGGAGATGTGGTGGCAATCTAAGATAGCAGCAGAGACCCTTTCTGTCCCCAAGGCCCCATTTGTGCCCCTATGCTCCCCAAGTGATTGAGTCACAGCCTCATCTCACAACACCCCCCAGCCAGCCAATGTCCTTGTCCCTGTCCCAGCCTGTTGTGTTTGGGCACTGCCAGAGCTTCCCCATGTCCTTCACCATGCTGGCAACTGTGTGCTGTGTTTGGCCCCATCCTCAGCACAGGTGACAGCACAAAAAATGTCACTGACATCAGTGCCAGGTGAGTGCAGGGTCCTGCCCCAGATCTCCTTTGGGCCAGCAGAGGCCCCTGGTTGGTTCCTCGAGGTCCCAAGCCCCCAGCCCATGGCTGGTTTGGGCTCAGCTAGGCATGAGCAAATATTCCTGTCATTGTTGTTGCTGTCTCCAAGGAATACCACCGGATCTGGCACCCCCCCGCTCACACCCTCCTTCTTGCTCAGACTTGACTTTTGCAATTGTTTGCTGGATGTTTTTCCTTCCGCCTCCCCCGGCCATCAGGAGCCCAAAGCCTTTGGCAGTGGAGGGAGGTGGTGGCACAGGCGAGAGGCTGTGTCCCTGGGCAGTCCTGCACACTGGCTCCTGGGGAGGCCCCCAGGTTAGGATGGAATTTTTTGCCCCTGCCAGGCCCCACCACGTCCCCAAGGCCGGGCTGGGCGTGTGCGGGCAGTGTATGAGGGCAGCATTTGCCAGCTGCCCTGGCACCTCGGGAGAGGGAGGCACCAGCTCACGTCAGCTGGCACAGAGGACTGGCAGCGGGCAAGGGGGGGATGTGTGCAGGCTGCTGACCTGCCCTGCCTCTGCTTCCTGCATCTGCCTCCTGCTGCCTCTTCCCCTCTGCCTCCCACAGTCTGTCATGACCCCTTCCCACCTCCTGCAGCCCCTCACAGCCTCCCTGCCTGTGCCTGCTGCCAGTCATGCCCCATCTCTCCCTCACAGGAGTGGGAGGTGAACCTCAGGAAGGTTTGGGTGCCTCAGGACATCCCTGATCCTCTTTATCGATGGGTCCTTCTGCCAGGGGTCTCCCCATGGTTCCCACCCCAGCTAAGGGCACCCCTGCACACACCGTGGCACCCGCTGGTATCACAGAGCAAACAGCCTGGACATCCTGGGCCAGACCCTCGGCCTCAGTTCCTGCCAGGCAGGTACAGGACCTCAGGAACCCACGCTCCCACCCGCCCTTCTCCAAACGTGACTCTGCCATGGTGGTGCCTGGCCCCGCTCCAGCTGCTCCTGGGGCTGGATCCTGCCGTGTCCAGCGGGCTCCAGTTCAGCCGGCCGGTGCCGGACCGCGGCTGTTTGCCGTGCCGCCGCCGTGTTTGCGGTGCCGCCGCCGTGTTTGCGGTGCCGCCGCCGTGTTTGCAGTGCACACAGCCGCGGTTTGTTCCCGGGGGCCGAGCGGTGGCCGTGGCGGTGGGCACGGCATGGGCACAGCGAGCACCGTGGCTGCTCTCTGCTGGCAGCGCTGTGCAGGCCCTGCCATGTCCCTGTCCCTGCAGGGTGCTGCGGCTGTGCCCACGTCCTTCCCCCTCCATCCGCTCACACAGAAGCCTCCTAAACAGCAGCACAGTCCCGGAGCCCTCCCAGCCCTTTCCGTCAGCCCCGACATTGGCAGCCTCTTATTTCCCCACTCTGGATTTGCTCAGCGGTGCCACATCCTTCCCCAGAGCATGTCCCCATATCCTCTTTCCCAGGAGGAGCTGCCATGGGCTGTGTCACCCCTCCTGCCATGGGCACAGCATCCTTGCACAGGCACAGATACTGCCACCAGCTCTCCAGGGCTGGCCCTGCCACCCCCTCAGCGCCTTGCAGGTGCAGACAGGGCCGGGAGCACACGAATGCTGTCCACCCGGGTCACTGCAGGAGGCAGGTGGGTCCCCAGGTCCCTGGCCCAGGTGGGCAGCTGGACATGGCAGGACACAACCATACTGGGACCAGTGGGGCTGGCCCTGCTGTTTTGGGATGCTTGTTTTGGGCTTGGCTCCTGTGTATTGGTTTGTGGCCAGTTTAAACCAGCTCACAGCTGTTATAAGGTGTGGGATGAGTGGGATCCTGTGAGTGCTGGAGGGGAGCTCACGCCTGTGGCTGCCGGTGCCTGTAGCCATGCGAGCCCACATGCCCGCGGCGGGTGGCCCGGCTCTCCGGGCAGCAGACAGCGACTCACAGCCCAGACTGGAGTGCAGCAACTCCGGAGCTCCCTCCCAGGCTTTCGGCTGCAGCATCTTCCCCTCCAGCACGGCCACAGCGGCCCGGCGAGCTGGTGCCGCCCTGCAGTGGGAGGAGAGGGGGGACGTCACTTGCCCGCTGCTCTTCATCCAGCTCAACCAGCTCCTCAGCACCCCGGCGGGGCCTGAGTGGAGGGAGATGGCCAGGTAGGCACAGCTGCGAGAGCCAGGCTGCTGGGCCACGCTTTGGGAGCCCAGGGCATGTCCCAGCCTCAGCCCCAAGGCAGGGCTCTGCCCCGCCAGTGCCCAGCTGGGCTGACAATTTCACGGCAGAGGGCAGGATGTCAGGCAGGCCAGGCTCAGCGCCCTTCCTCCTGCTCCTCTCTGTTGCCTCTCCAAGGCTCCGGCGCTGGGGCTGGGATGTCCCCGTGCCCCCCGGCAGAGGCACAGGGACACGGCAGTCTGGGGACAGCAATGGGTTTTCACCCGGGGTCGGAGTGTCTGTGGGACCAAAGCCGCCGGGCTGCGGCTCTTCCCGGCAGCCAGCCCCGCACGCCGCCCCCGGCAGGAGCCCGCAGTGCCGGGGCACGCTCTGCCCGGGCAGCGCCCACCCACGGGGACAAAGGGAAGCTCTGTCTGTGCCCCGCGTTAAAATATTTGGCACGGCCCGAGCGTGAAAACAGCTCAAGACACTTCTGTTCTGACTCCAGCAAGCGTTGCTAATGGCAGGGCCTCCCCCAGCCCCGGCCCAGCTGGGGGAATGGATGGGCTGGGAGCAGCCCGGCAGAAAATGACTGGGGGTGCTGGTGGGTGACAGATAGGACATGAGCCAGCACCGTGCACTGGCAGCCCAGAAAGGTGAGTGTGTCCTGGGCTGCACCACGGGCAGCAGGGTGAGCAGGGGGTGCTCCCCTGTGCTCTGTTCTGCTCTGGGGAGTCCCCCTTGGGGCATCACATCCAGCTCCTGTTGAAGCACATCCAAAGGAAACCACGGAAATTATTCAAAGGCTGGAACAGCTCTGCTATGGAGACAGGATGAGAGAGGCGGGGTGTTGTTTAGCCTGGAGAAGACAAAACTCAGGGGAGACCTCAGACCCTCTTCCAGTGCCTAAAGGGGCTGTAAGAGAGCTGGAGAGGGACTTTGGACATGGGACTGGAGTGACAGCAGAAGCAGGAATGTCTTCCCAATGCCAGAGATCAGTGTTAGATGGAATATTGGAAAAAAATTCTTTCCTGTGAGGGTGGTGAGGCACAGATTGCTCAGAGAAGCTGTGGCTGCCCCATCCCTGGAAGTGTCCCAAGCCAGGCTGGAAGGGGCTTGGAGCAACCTGGAATAGTGGAAGGTGTCCCTGCCCATGGTGGAGGGCCTGGAATAAGGTGAGCTTTAAGGTCCCTTCAAACCTGAACCATCCTGTCACCTCATCATGGAATTCCCCTGATCAGACCTTGGAGAGGTGTGGGTCTGCAGGAATGGGGACGTGACCACCTTGTCTGTCCAGCTGCCCCTACACCATGAACCAACCGCAGGCCCCTCTGAGCCACCCAAACCCCTCCCTGCCAGTGCCAGCTCCAGGCTAAGCTCAAAGATAGACCCAGACTTTACACAGGGCACAGGGCCTGCCACTGACCCCCACATCTCCCTGGACAGGTGGATCAAGTTTGAGGAGAAGGTGGAGGATGGTGGGGAGCGCTGGAGTGCACCCCATGTCCCAGCTCTGCCCCTGCACAGCCTCTTCCAGCTGAGGACATGCTTGCAGAAGGGGACAATGCTCCTGGATCTGGATGCCACCAGTTTCAAGGAAATAATTGGTACATGGGTAATGCAAATGTCATCTCCCAGGATGGGCTGGTCACCAGAGAGAGACAGGCCACCAGGAGGTGCCTATAGAGCAGCACTGATGACAGCTGGGTACCTGGGGGGGCTCTCTGCTACTCCAGCTAAGGGGGTTTTCCCCTGGGCAACTCCCCAATGGGCAGTGAACCAGGGCCACTCAGAGCTGTCCCTGTCCCTGATGCAGACAAAGCCCTTTCTGAGCAGCCTGAGGAAGCAGAGCTGCAGCCTGCACTGAGGGAGCGCCTGGCAGCCCTCCTGCTCCTCCAGCCACAGCACCAGCCTACAAAATCCCTGCTGCAGCTCCTTGCTGAGCTTGGTCTCTCTCCCTGCCGAGGTAGGAACCCAGCTGTCCCACCAGGCATCCTCTCACTGCCTCCAGCCAGGGGCAGTACCCATGCTGGCCGTTCAACTGCACAAGGATTTTGCTGCTTCCTCTCTTTCTTTGCAGGGAAAGCCAAGGGCAGATCTGAGCCCAGAACCCAGGTCTCCAAAACACCTCTTAAGGAGCAGGTACAGCAGCATGGAGCTGGGCTGGGAGCAGCTACAGGATCCTGAATGCCCAGCCACAGCATCCTGAGTACCCAGCTGCTGCATCCCTTTGCTTTCAGCTGAGAAACAGATTCAAGAAGAAGGTCCCACCGGGGGCTCAAGCAGCCCACGTTGCAGTCGGGGAAGTTGAATTCCTGGAAAAGCCCTTCACTGCCTTCATTCGCCTCAGGCATGGGGTGTCCCTTGGCTCACTGGCTGAGGTTTCTCTTCCAAGCAGGTAACAGAGCATGGCCGATGGCCCTGTGCCCTCCCCCATCCCTGTCTCCCCATTTCCTCCCACACCAGACAAGGCTTTGCTTGTCCAAAGCAAAGGGAATGGCAGCCAGTGCCACAGGCAGTCCCAGATTCCTGTCTCGCTGCTTCCCCTCCTGCTTCTCCCAGCTCCTTAGGAGCACTCCAGGATGGGCTGAGTGTGGAGCATCTGTTGGGCAGCCTGGAAGGGACATCCCCAGGGTCATTCCCACTGGGCTCTGCATTCCCTGTCCTCAGCTGGCTCTGGATGCTCTCCACCTACTGCCGGGAGCGGGATGCAGATTTTTAGGAGACTCCTGTCCTCCCGCTGCTCTCCTGAGTGCTGAGACGGGGTGGGCGGAGAGCAGCAGGGCAGGAGGTCCCCATGGTCTCCCCGTGGCTCAGGAATGCATCCTCCAAAGCCGTGAGGGGAAACGGGCAGTGAAGCCTACCACGGGCAGTGCGCCTTCAGCTGGGGACTTCTTCGGAAGTGCGCGGAGGAAGCAGGCGGGGATCAGGAGGGACATTGCCACCTCCTGGTCACTCTGCCCAGAGCACCCGTCCCCAGGAGCTGGGAGGAGCAGGACAGACACCGACCCACCGCTGCTCTCTCCTCCGCGGGAGCTGGGCGGCAAGTCCCCGGGAATGCCCCAGGGTCTCGAAGGTTTCACGATAACCTCCTGCTCTGTATTTTCCTCCCCAAACCGGAGGGCAGGGAGACCTCGCCCCTGCCATCCCTTTGCCCAGGGTGCCATCGCCTTTGCTGGCCATGCCAGGCTGTCCCACAGGTGCAGCCACTGCCTCAGGGCTGTCTCTCATCCAGATCCATCTCTAGGGTCTTATGGTTTTCCCATCGCCTTGGTGCAGCAATCCCATGTGACAACTGTCACCTCTCATCCCTTTGGAGCAGGCTCCAGAGGCCTCCAGCATCTTGGGGTTCTCTCAAGTCCCACTTGAACGGCCAGAGGAGTTTCCCTGCCCCCTCTCTGGGGGTTTGCTCAGAGTACAGTCACTGGAACTGCTTGACAATCTCAGGCTTTCAGGACTGTAACCATTCCTGCCACCTTTGGAAAGGTGTGGAGGATTTGTGTGGATTGTCCCCCTGGAGATTTTGCACCATCCTCTCAATTGTGGGATTTTTACCATATTTTATCAAGGGCTCTGAGCTCTCTTTCCAGTGTCCTCCCATGTCCCCAGAGTCCTGTCAAACCTGCTGCCTGTGCTGCTGGCAAACTCTCCCTCCCTAACACACCAGCATCCTGCCTGCGAGAAACATTCCCAAGAAAATGATGCCACAGACACCTCCAGCTGAGGATTTCTCGTCTTCTGTCCCAAAGACCTGTTCCCCCACACCTCCCAATCTGGATTTCTGCAGACCCTTGTGATCCAGCCAGGCTCCTGGTGTCCCATGGTATCTGTGAAGTTGCCATGCAGTGGCAGCAGATATTTCAGACATGTGTCTTGTCTTCTGCCCCCAACCCCACTTTTAGGGTGGCAGAAGCCCCCAGGGCTGCCCAGCCCCCATCCCCACAGTCCCCCCCTGAGAGAGGCATCCCCTGGAGGGGAGAGGGCTGCTCTGGAGATGTGCTGTCTTGCCACAGGTTCCTCTTCATCCTGCTGGGGCCCCCCAGAGTGAAAGCCTACCACGAGGTTGGCAGGGCCATGGCCACTCTGCTGACAGATGAGGTGAGCCTGGCACAGCAGCCAGGGGTGGGATGGGCCTGGAATGGGGACACCAGGACTTCTCTGCAGGCTGCAGTGGAGGGCAGAGGATGGGGCAAGCTGGTGGCCTCCCTTGCCCAGGGTAAAAAACCAAAGGCTTGGGTGGGTTTGCAGGATATAGGGCCCCTGCTGCCCTGAAATAGGAGGGTTTGTTTCCTGGTGATGGCTGCAGGCTGGGAGGAAGGTTCCAAGTGGATGAATGCAGGGACATGGTGGCTAAACCACAGCATCTCCCCACAGCTCTTCCAAAGAGTTGCCCGGCAGGCTGAGCACCGAGAGGACCTCATGGCAGGGATAGAAGCGTTCCTGGATGAGCTGGTTGTGCTTCCTCCTGGGAAATGGGACCCTGGTGCCCGAATTCCTCCGCCAAGCCATCTGCCAGCTCCACGCAGGAGGTGGGCTGAAGAGAGGGCACCCCAATTCCTGCCAGCCCCTCTGCAGGCTCCTGCAGGGATACCTCTGTCTGTGACACTGGAACCTCTGTCTCCATGGGATGAAGCTGCCCAGGAGCCAGGGGGTTCCTCCCAGCCAAGCCCCTCCACAGGTCCCTGCTTTGGTCCCCCTGCTCTTAGTCCTGCTGTCCCACCTGGCAGTGGATGGCAAATCCCCTCCAAAGGGAGCTGATGGAAACACTGGGATGCAGCTCTTACATGTGAAACTCAGCCTCTGAGCAGGACACCCTAGGCTCTGCCCAGCTCCTCCACTAAAACCAGTCCCGCAAGGGCTGGCTCCAGAGCTTGCCAGAGGAAATCATGGTTCAGTTGGAAAAAAACCTTTAGATGATCATCATCTGCCATATCTCCTCCTCTTCCTGATCTTTCTCCTCTCCATTATCAGGGGATGCACAAGCCCTGTTTGCACCCCTGTCCTCTCTCCATTCTCCCTTTCCTGTCCTAGTGTCCCCTAAATGCAGCTGGGTCCTGAGGGTCCCAACCTGCAGCCTGTTGTCTCAGGCTCTGCTCTGCCACAGGACTGCTGTGGACCCAGTGGACCAGCAGCCCCATGGAAATGGGGACAAGACAACAGCTGGGGACAGAGCCAGCCCAGGGCACCCACGCTCTGGGGAGGAGCTGCAGAGGACAGGCAGGTCAGTGTCTGCAAGGGCACTGGGAGGTGCAGCAGGTGCTGGATTTGGGGCAGGTCACTGGTTTCTTATGGGACCACCATGTCCAAGCCCCTCTGGGTTCCTGTATCCAGGGGAAGGGACAATCCCTTGCTGTGGGGATTGTCTGTGGGGTCTGCTCTGAGACCTCCATCCCTGCCCAGGCTTTTTGGGGGGCTGCTGCGAGACATCCGGAGGAAGGCACCGTGGTATGGCAGTGACTTCTCCGATGCCCTGCACCCCCAGTGCCTCTCAGCAGTGCTCTACATCTACCTGGCCACAGTCACCAATGCCATCACCTTCGGGGGCATGCTGGGGGATGCAACTGCCAACATGCAGGTCAGTGTGGCCTGGGGGGCCTGGTACCAACCCTGCTCAGCCCAGCCCAGAGAGCCCCTGGGTGCCCAGCTCCTACCAGCATCCCCAGGACATTCTGAGCATTGTCTGAATTCTGCCTCCTTCACCCGTGGTCCCCAGCACTGACCCTGTATTATTCTGTGCTCTGGGGGGGCAGGCCCCCAACCCTCCTCCCTGCCATGTGCCTGGCACCCCTTCCCTGCATTTCAGGGGGTGCTGGAGAGCTTCCTGGGCACAGCCTTTGCTGGTTTCATCTTCTGCCTCTTTTCGGGCCAACCCCTGACCATCCTGAGCAGCACCGGCCCCGTGCTCGTCTTTGAGCGCCTCCTCTTCTCCTTCAGCCAGTGAGTTCAGTGCCAGGGATGGATCCTCAGCCCAGCATCCCCCAGCTGGAGCATGGGCCACCGTCACTCCAGGCAGGGGTCATTGGCAAGGCTTTGAGTCACCCTTTCCCCCAGGGATCACAGCCTGGACTACCTGGAGTTCCGCCTCTGGATTGGGCTCTGGGTGGCTTTTTTTGGAGTGGTGCTGGTGGCCACTGAGGCCAGTCACCTGGTGGGGCACTTCACCCGCTTCACCGAGGAAGGCTTCTGCGCCCTCATCAGCCTGATATTCATCTACGACTCCCTGAAGAAGATGCTGAGCCTGGCAGATGCCTTCCCCATCAACTGGCACTACCGGCTGGACAATGTCACCTCCTACAGCTGCACCTGCAACTTGTCCAGCCCCGGTGAGCCCAAGCAGCCGTGGGCTGGGTGGCTGGGTGGGTGGGGAGCAGGAAGCTGCTGCCCCAGGATGCCACTGGGAACCTGTTTCCTGGCTGGATGGGGGAAGGCACTGGAGGAGGAGGCTGTTTAATTCCATCCTCGCCTGCCTGACCACATTGCAGCGTCCTCCACTTCCCTCCATAGTCTGTCCATCTATTCCTGCCTCCCAGAACTGTCCAGGAGCCAGGGCAGTACATGGATCTAGGATAGCCTTGGCCCATCTCCTGTGCCTCCAGGATGGGGGATGTCAGAGGCTGCAAAAGGACACCTGGATGGGTTCACTCTGCCATTTCCAGCCCAGTCTGTAAATCAGGGGCTGTTTTCTGGGGCTTGAAGTCATGAACCTGGAAATGACATGACTGACACTGACCCTGGAAATGGCACCTGCACCATGTGCCAAAAACATCAGTGCTGGCCAGCTTGGGATCGATGGGGCCTCTGAGTGGTGCTTTAGCCATGCCCTTCACAGGGACATCCCCCCCTTGGTGCTCCCTGGGCATCAACATGCCCCAGGGTCTCAGAGGTCCCATGGGACCCCATCCAGCACCCTGAGCCCTCAGGAAGAGCTTGAGAACCCAGCCTGATGGCAGCATCATCCCAGTCATCCTGATGAAACCTGTACCAATCTGCCTCCCATCACTTTGCAGGTCACAGCTCTGCAGGGAATGACACATCACTGCCTTCACCCCTGGCCTGGCAGGTACAGCCCCTGCTCCCAGGCAGGCAGGAGAGGCCCTGGGCTGAGCCCAGTGTCCATGTGTGACCCCTCCTCACCACCCACCTTGTCCCTGCAGCCTCCTCCCACCCCAGCAGGGCTGAGCAGGACCCAGTGCCTGGATCAAGGTGGGCATCTCCTGGGGACCAGCTGCCAGTATGTGCCCGATGTCACCCTCGTCTCCTTCCTGCTCTTCGGGGGCACCTTCCTCTTCTGCACCGCCCTCAAGCGCTTCAGGAGCAGCCGCTACTTCCCCGTGGGGGTGAGCATCTTTCAGCCACCCCAGTGACATGGCCACCTGTCCCACTGGTGTGGGGACGGCTCTGGGTGCTGCATCCTGCCCCCACCACTGCCAGCCTGGGCCAAGGCCTCTCCACCTGCAGGTGCGGAAGCTGGTGAGCGACTTCGCTGTCATCCTGGCCATCCTCGCCTCCTGCGCTGTGGATGCTCTCCTGGGCCTCGAGACCCCCAAGCTCCTTGTCCCCAGCGAGCTGAAGGTGCCAGCAGGGTGGGCACAGCACTGTCAGGGTGTGGGTCTGTGCCCACCATGGTAGCCACCGCCCTGTGCTGTCACTGTCCTCCCCATCACTGGCTCCAGCCCTACAGGGGTGCAGGCTGCACCACAGCAAATGAGAAAGGGTTGAACAGAGCTGATCCCATGCACTATAAATAACCTGGCTCAGACCTGCACTGTACAGATCACACTGGAGCAAGAGCCACAAGCTCAGCTCCAGGCTTGGGCTACTCACCCTGGGTGTGGAGCAGGGCTGGCAGTGCCCCAGAGCAGCCAGTGCTCACCACCACCACCTCCTCGGGCTCCCCATCATCGCTGCCCAATGCCACCTTTTCCACCTGCTGTCACAGGCACATGCCCAGCTCCTGCCTTGTGGTGTCCAAGAACAACACCCTGCTCTGTCACAGCTTGTGGGGGGCTGGTGGGTCACTCTGTCTAGCAGCATCCCCAGGATGAGTGAGGATGCTCTTCCACCCCCGAGATGGGGCATCCCTGGGTGCCTGAAGGGCTCCAGCCTGGGCACCTGGGGCTGGTCCCATCACCCAACTGCACTGCACACCCCACAAGTGGGTGGCAGCTGCCATGGCCCTTCTGCTCTCCACAGCCCACAAACCCAGCACGGGGCTGGGTCGTTTTCCCCTTTGGAGCCAACCCATGGTGGGTGTGCCTGCTGTCTGCAGTACCTGCTGTCCTTGTCACCATCCTCATTTTCATGGACCAGCAGATCACAGCTGTCATTCTTAACCGCAGGGAGTACAAGCTGCAGGTGAGCAGGGGGACAGGGAAAAGGCAGCACCAGCCAGTGGGGGAGGATCTGGGTCCTGGCTGGGAAGTAGCCAGGGGAAAGCTACCCCAAACTGGCCAGGGAAGTGGGAAGATGCCCCCAGCCCTGCTGCCTGTTCTGCTGCAGAAAGGAGCAGGCTTCCACCTGGACCTCCTCTGCGTCTCCCTCCTGATGGTTGTCACCTCTGTCACTGGCCTCCCCTGGTATGTCTCAGCCACTGTCATCTCCCTGGCACACATGGACAGCCTGAGGAAGGAGAGTGCAACCTCAGCCCCTGGAGAGCACCCCGAGTTCCTGGGCATCAGGTGAACAACCAGCATGAGCTGACCCCTTTCCCTGTGAACATCAAAACTGCACAAAGCAGAGACCCTGGGGCCAGCAGGGCAGGTAGGGGGGTGGGTTCCCAAGGGACCCCGGGCACCTGTGACACCTGTGCTGCACCCACAGGGAGCAGAGGCTGACAGGTCTGGCTGTCTTCATCCTGATGGGAGTCTCTGTCTTCATGGCCCCTGTGCTCAAGGTAGGAAGCCTGGCTGGGGTGGCCTCTTTTCCTAGACAGGGGGTGGCCGTACCCTGCAAGGCTGGAGGTTTCTCACCCCGAGCCCTTGAAGCAGCACAGGAAGCCTGTGTGGCAGGCAGGGAGCTGTGCCCTCTGTGGGTATGGACTGCACCCAGGGTTTGTGTCCAGTGCCCCAGGAGGGCTGGCACACAAAGCACTGTGGCCCCATGTCACCTGCCCATCCTCCCCATGTGCCCTGGGGTCCTTGTGCTCCCCAAACATGCCCCAGCACTACCTCTCCCGACTGCCATGTGGATGACCTGGCTGCTGCTGGCTTTCACCTGCTGCCACTGCCACGCTGGGAAAAACCCCTCCAGTGGCCCTGCATTACCCATGGGCAGGCAGGAGGTCTCTTTTCCTCCACCTCTTTCCTCACCTCTGAGGCTGGTCTCATACAGCCTTTGATAGAGGGTCCTCCCAGCATCCTCACCTCCCAGCTGGAATTCATGGAAGAACTGCTAGATGGATCAGGAATTGGCTGGATGGTCATGTCCAGAGGTTTACAGTCACTAGACCAATGTCCAAATAGAAATGAGTAACAAGTGGTGTCTGCCCAGTAGGAACACTTGAAAAATACTGTTAAATATCTCCATCAAAGACATAGACAACAAGATGGAGCACATTTGCAGATGGCACCAAGCTGAGGTGCAGTGACACCCCTGGGGGCTGAGATGCCATTCAAAGGGACCATGGAGGACATGGCTCATGTGAACCTCAAGTACTGATGCCAATAAGGCCAGGCTGGGCTGCTGGGAATAAAGGAGGCACAGCCTGTGGACACACACATAGGCTTTTACAGGAGAGGGCACTGAGCAGGCACAGACCCCAGGAGAGTGCCCTGCTGATGTCCAACCCCACTGCCTTGCAGCACATCCCGATGCCGGTGCTGTATGGGGTGTTCCTGCACATGGGGGTGACGGCCCTGAACAGCATCCAGGTGAGGGAGGGAGAGAGGGCTGCACTGGGAGGGGGTGCTTTGTTTTTGGTGCTTTTGGGTGGGGAGGAGGGGCTGTTCTCAGCAACAGCTGCCACTGCACAGCAGAGCCTGGATTTCAGCTCTCTGTGGTGTACAGCCTGGCACAGAGCTGTCTCCCACCAGGCCCAGGACAAGGAGGGAGAGGAGGGACCTTTCCAGGGCAAAGGAAAGGGAAAAGGAGGGCTCTGGGATGCTGAGGAGCAGCAGAGACTTGTGCACTGCTGGATCAAGGGGTTTGGGAGAAGTGGGACCAGTGGATAACACAGACTTGCTCTCAAAGCCACAGGGACTTCCTCACCTGGGAGCTGCAGGCAGAGCTGGGACAGGACAATCCTTTGGTTCTGGTGTTGCTGCTCATGTGCCAGTTCTCTTCTCCCGAGAAACCAACAGAGGGAAAGAAAAAAATCCCTATTCCAGAATTATCTACACCACTTTTTCCTCTAAATAGTACAGTTTCCTTGCAATTACCCTGCTCTAGATGACAGGCTGGGAAACTCCCACCCTCCCTCTGCTTGGGAAACCCAGAGCTGTGCTCTGGAGGAGGCTGCAGCAGTTTCCTGTGAAGTGAGGGGGATCAAGGGGTGTCATCTCTCAATTAACCCTGTGAGGGCAGCTAGAGTCCTCTCTGTCCTTTCCAGAGGTCTGCCTGGAACACGCTCCCCTGGCCTGGGGTGACAGTGGCACCAGGTCTTACAGAGAAACTCACTGGCCCGGGCATCAGCTGGGGGTCAGCACAGAGGCCAGGAGGGCTGCAGGGCAGAAATGGCAGTGGAACCCCATCCTGCCGGCCCTAATCTCAACAGGGAGGGGGTGAGAGCTGCCCAGGAACTGCCGAGGTGTGACCCACCTGCCATCCTGTCACTGCAGCTCACGGACCGTGTGCGGCTGCTCCTGATGCCAGCCAAGCACCAGCCAGACCTCGCCTACCTGCGCCACGTGCCCCTGCGCCGGGTGCACCTCTTCACCACCATCCAGCTGCTCTGCCTGGCCCTGCTCTGGCTCCTCAAGTCCACCGTGGCCGCTATCATTTTCCCAGTGATGGTATGACCCCTCTGGAATCGGCGGCACTGCTTTGGGCTGGGCTGGCTGCTGCCCACCCCGGCCCCGAGCATCACCGGGCCCGGCACGGTCCTTTGGGAGGGGACATGAGCGGGTGGCTTTGCCACCAGCCTTCAACCCCTGCTCTGGGCCGTGGGGCTGTCACCAGGGGCTGAGTGACACCGTTGGGCAAGTAGGGCCGGGAAGGGTGACAGGCCAGCACCGTGGCATCTCCGAGGGTGGCAGAGGTGTGTGACAGAGAGACGCTGGCTGTCCCCCGGCCCCAGCGGTGCTGACCCGAGCCTGGGCCGGCCGCAGCTGCTGGCGCTGGTGGGGATCCGCAAGGGGCTGGAGCGCATCTTCTCCCGGCACGACCTGAGCTGGCTGGACGGGCCCCTGCCCGCGCCGGGGGCGGCGGGGACACAGCCCCGGGAGCGGCCGGAGCAGGGGGGCGCAGCCGAGGAGGTCGGTGCTGCCCTGGGAGCCGCGCTCGGCCACAGCCGCCCCGGGGCCGAACCGCTGGCGCGGGACCGCCCCGGGTGGGCGCGGTGCGGGCCCATTAACCCCTGCTCCCCCCACAGTGCGAGCCGATGCAGCGCCCGGGAGCGCAGATCAACCTGTCCGTGAACTAGGCCGGCCGGGCCGGGGCTGAGCGGGGCCATCGCTCCGGGCCGGGGAAGCGGGACCGAGACCCCCGGGCGTGACCGAGACCCCCGGGGGACACCGAGACCCCCGGGCCACGTGGCCGCGCGGTGACGTCACGGCGGGCGTGGCCGCTGGAGCGGAGAGCCAGGGCGCCCAACCTATGGCGGCCCGCTGCCGCGAGGGGGCGGGGCCATGGAGAAGGCGTGCCCTTTGCTTTGATTGGCAGCTCCGTGACCCAATCACTACTCGGGACAGGCGGGCGTGTGACGGTGCCTCGCGCTGACGGAGTCCTTCAGATGGGTTCGAAGGGGAGGCGGGCCTCAGGCATGCAGAAGCCAATTGGAAGACGCCAGACGCCGGGCGTTGTGAGCGATGTACCTTTCGACCAATCAAAACCGTGATTCCTGAATGCGCTTTGATCGACAGGTCGCTCGCCCCATCGGCGCCCGCAGCTCCGCCGAGGCACATGATTGATATCCCGGAGAGCCAATCATAGCTCGGAAATTTCAGGAAGCGAGGCCGGGCGAGAGGGGCGGGGCGGCGCACTCTTACCGCCTCGGCGTGCGCTCTCAGGGCAGCATGCTGGGAGCGCGTGACGCGCCCTTGAGTGGCGGGCGCCGCGGCCAATAGCGCGCCGCCCTCGGCCGAGCGCGCCCAATAGGCGTGCGCGGAGCGGCGGGGGGGCGGCGCGGCGGCCGCGGCCGGGTAGGGTGTGAGAAGTTAGTGGCGCTGCCGCGGTGCCGTGAGGGGACGGAGACGGCCGGGCCCGGACCAGCGCGATGCTCACGGACGGCACCGCCGCCGCTGCCGCCGACGAGGAGATCGACTCGGTCGCGCCCCGCGCGCCGCCCGCCGCTGCCGAGCCGCCCGCCGCGGCCGGGCCCTCCCCGCTGGGCCTGCGGGCCGTGCGCCTCTTCGGGGAGGCCGGGCCCGGCGGGCCGGGAGGCCCCGGCGCGCCCGCGGCCGGTGAGGCCGCCCTCGACTTCAAGCTGGCGGCCGCCGTGCTGCGGAGCGGGGGCGGCGGCGGCTCCGGCAGCGACGAGGACGAGGTGTCCGAGGTGAGCGATCCTGGCCCGCCCTCCTTCCCCTCCGCCGCTTCCTGACAGGCCCGGCCGGGGCCCGCCCGCCCTCCCGCTCTCCGCGCCGGCCGCACCGCACCCGCTCGTCCCGGGCCTCCCGCCGCCATGGGCGGGTCCCGGCGGCCCCGCACGGCAGCGCGGCCCGGGGCCGGGGAGGGAGGCAGCGGGCGCGGGGGTCTCGCCCCGCCGCGCCTCCCGGCGGCCCCGGGGAAGGGCCGGGGGCGGCCGGGCCCTGTGCGCGCCGCGCCGCGGAGCGGGGTGAGGATGTGTCCTGACCTCAAGGAGCCGCTTCCACCTGGGAGCAGGTTTGGAGGGGGAGGCGAGATCCTGCACCCGGCGGAGAACAAAGTGAAGCCGTCAGCCCCACTATTGCTGCCCTGGACTCGGGGTGCCCAGACACGGATCAATTCCTGTAGATGTAGCTATACACACACACGCTTTTATGCAATAGAAATATTTCTTACCCAACAAAATGGAAGAGGGTAGTCGAAGTGTCTTCCTTTGATCTTCCAAACCTGCGCAGAGGTTTAAAGGGAGGGTGTGGAGGAGAGACGGGGGCCTTATCCCAACCCAAATGGAGCGTTGTTGGACCTGTAAACTGGCATTTAATGCTGCTTTATGTAGCCTAGGGAGAGAAGGTAAATGAGGGCTTTTATCTGTCATTGCCGTACCAAAGGGTGAATCTTCATTCCTTAGCAGTCTCTTAGCAAAAGATGGGATCCCAGCTGGATCACAGCCCTTACATATCTTTAGTGGAAAGCAGGAGAAAGTGGCTGCTTACTGCTTGCAGGCTTTTCCCAGTTCCTCTGGGCTTCTGCAGGAGGAAGAAAATAGCCAAGGTGATACATATAATTTTTAATTTGGAGGCCAAGCAAATGTACTTAGGATGTGTCCTTGTTCCTTCTGGAGAGATGAAAGGAGAGGAGCCTGCACTCATTCTCCTGTGGCTAAATTTTTTGCCTTCTATTGATGACCGTCTTTTGTCCAGCCCTCCTGAAACCTGAGCCAGGTCTTATCTGAATAAAAAAAAAGTGATAAAACTGATGCAGATCCATGTTTGCATTTTGCTCATGACCACCTAAGCTACATTAAAAGTGGTACTAACAGCAGGACATTTAGCTAAACTCAGAATCTAATGGTCAGGCAGATGAGCAGTTGTATGTGAACATTCCTTGTGTGATTGATGTCCTGGACATCCATGATCAGTCCCATATGGAATTAAGTGTTCCAGGACATACCTGTTTGGGGGAGCTGGAAGACCTACCATGGATAGAGTAGGACACAAGGAACCAATGAGTGTCTGCTCTCTAGGAGGTCTTCCTTGTCACATTTCAATGTATCTTTGAAGATACAAAGCAGTAGCTACAGAATCTGGAAAATGATGGGAAGTGGGCTGTATCAGGGGTTGGTGGCTCTTTACAAGGTGAGCAGAGTCCTACTTTGAAAGCTTATCCCTTTTGAACCCACCCCATTATTTAAGGGATGTGAAGATTGGATAACTAGGATGTTTACTAAGCACTCTTTTGACTAATAGCAAGTATTAAGAAAGACAGCCTATTATAAATAATGTGTCTGGGAGGTTGCCATTGAGGTCAAAAAAATAAAGGTTCCCAAACAGCTCTTAAAGTTAAATGATTCATTTGAAAAACCTGGAGAAAAGTTCATTATTTCAAATACAGAATAGAAGAAATCATTTGGAATTGAAATAGTTGAAGTTTTCCAGCACTCATGGAGAGGAGGTGGGCTAATCTTAAAGCTGAAATTGCCTGGGGAATTCTCCTGTCTTGTGTTTCTGGTTGTGGAGAGTTACCTGGGAAGAAGCATGGGTGGGAGGAATGTGCCTAGGCTGGGCTGCATGACTGGGAGCACCAAGGGGGGAATTTTTTTTTTCTTCTTTTTTTTTTTTTTTTCTGAAAGCTAAGGAAGCACCTGTTGTCAGTGGTGGTGTCTCTCTTTGTTTTGTTTTCTTTTTTGAGCAAAGAAAAGGCAGTTAAGGTGCAGGGATGGGGCAGTGCAATTCTTGAACAGCACTGCTTTGAGAAGCCAGTCAGTCACTGTTTGGACTGTGGTCTTGTGCCATGAGTCACTGATTTGGGAGTATGCCTTCAGCTATTACCAGTGGGTGGAATTAGTGAGAACTAAAAGGGAGAATTAAAAATGAAACAAAAAAAAAAGTGAGTTTTTGCCATGCTGCCTTGATCTGTTCTCTCTATTTTTGAGGCCATAAAAATAATGGTACAAAATGCTGTAGACTCTGCTGTGTGGTATTTAGGTTTTGTATCCATGTATTAGTTTGCGTTTAATATGCTAAAATAAGTGGACTGGTCAAAATGGCAAATTAGTTAAAAAAGAAAATCATTGGGGAAGTGCAGGACAAGGAGTATAATGAAGCATTTATCTAGAGAATGAAAAGAGCAATATATTTTGACCTTTTTGAAAATATATTGCATTTCTTAGATCAGATCTCCAAGTACTTTACAGAGGGGAGTAGTGTCCCCATTTTACAGGTGAAGAGGGTGTGCCCCATTTATCCTGGCTTGCAGAACTGGGAGAAAATTGAAGCTTTCTGATTTCCTAGCTCAGTGCCTGCCCATGGTAGTGACCAAGCTCTTGATTGGGAAACCAAGGACTAAAGTGGATCCTGTACAGATGAGTTGTATTAGGTCCACAAGGTGAAATTTGAATGCAGCTGTGCAGAATATTTTCTAGAATTACCAGTTAAAATTATCCCATGCAAATAGAAACAATTGCAAGCTGCAGCACGTCTTTGGGCACGGAGGGCTGAGGCCAGGAGCTCTGTGCTATTCCTGTGTAAATCTGCCTGCTGTGGATCTCCTGGGTACTCAGAGAAGCTTCACCACTGGCTGCAGCCTGAGAAATGAGGTGGTTTTGACCTCAGTGCAAATAGTTGCTTAGTTGCCTTCTAAGCTTGATCAGGGTGTGAACACAGCCTGCAACTTGTTTAGAGTGAGATTTTTGGTGTGACTTTAAGTGTATTATTACCACTCCTTGTGAATTTTGCTGGTACTTCCAGCAGTGCCAAAGGCACAAGCATTGAACAGCCTCCTCCAGCCTGGCTCTGAGGGCTGTAGGTCAAGGTGAAGATGTGCTGGGAGGGCAGTGCTGATTACTGCATGTCCATGGGGTCTTTGGTGGCCACAGAAAGTGCAGGCCTCATCAAAAAGCCTCCCAGCAGCAAAGTGTGGCAGCAGGAGTGGAAGCAGGTGATAAATGTGGCTGTGTTGGTGCTCAGGACAGTTTGCTGAGCTGTTGTAAATCAAGCAGCAGAAGCTGGCCGTGCTGACAGAAGTACCAGGGGATCTGGGAGCTTGGTTCAGTGAGTGGCTTTTGGCAGTGAGTGTACAAATGTAGCAAATCTCTCCTATTCTGTAATTCAGGGCTTTGGAGGCCTTCAGTGACAACTGGAGCTCACCCAGCCCTTGGCTGTGGAGTCAGCTCAGCTCTTGGCTTCCCTCTCCTGAGCTGCCTCCACCAGCTCGCCTTACTTAAGCCTGTACCTATTGCATAAGCCTCTGGGGATATTTACATAAAGCATAATTAAAAATCAGACATAACATACCTCCTACAGCAGTAGGATGAGTAGTTGAATGGCATGCACTCCAGAGCAGTTCAGTACCTGGAGATTTTGTCTGGGGCCCCCCTCCCCGCAACCTGAGGTCTCTTAATTTTTAAACTGGGTTTGAAATTCAGAGTAAATACCTAGTTTGTTTCAGATTAGGAGCGTTGTCTGTTGAAGTCATTGCTGCATTGTTGAACCTTCCTAACATGGATCTGCTTTGTAGATGGTGTGCACAATGCATCTTTTGACTTCTGAGGCTAATGTAATGCTCAGACATTTTAATTTTCATTGTATTAGAAACAATGTAAATAGCAGCATTTTCTTTACCATAAGGAATAGAAATTCAAAAAGTGGATGCAAGTTCAGGTAGATAGTATTAAGCAGAAAAGCCTTTTCTCTGAAAAATGTAGGTTTCAGTTTAGCAGTTGATGTTTTTCTTTTGTCAAGCTCTTTCAAAGTTGAGAAGGTAAAAGATGGGAAAAAAAGTAAAATTTTCTTCCAGGAATTATTCAGTGGTTAGGAAACATCAAGGGGTAACATGTTCAGGTTTCCAGAAGTGTTGAGGTGACTCCTCAGGATGCAGAGAGCTGGTCAGTAGGGTGTTCATTTATTCCCAGTCTGATTAGGCATCTAACTTCCAGAAAAATCATGGTAGGTATCTCAGTAACTTTGCAAGTGTGGTAACCAGGAACAAGCAGTGTTTCTGTGTGCATGTATGGTTAATCCTATTCAATAACATTTTACAGTGAGCTCACTTCTAAGGTTTCTTGCAGAACTTGGGTCTCCCTTTAGTGCAGCTTGACCCAGTTGAGTACATGACCTAAAATAAATGTCAGCAACTGTTTTCTAATGATAGGTGTAGAAAGTAAAGATGTGAAATACTTCTGTATAATTACATAAATATGCAGTGCAACCCCTTGGTAAGGAGAGATTTGCCAAATTTAGCAGAACATCTATATTTAGGTACAAATTTGCGCATAGGTTTCACCAGTCAACTAGTTACAGTCTGGTGGGGGGTGGGAAGGGTTTGTTTGAGCATTAATGCTGAATCATGAGTTCTTGTGTTCTGATTTAAATTGGGGCTACCCAGCTGCTCCCCCATGGGCTCGATATTGGGCAGATCTTCTGTCTCCTTTCCTTGCCTTGGAGAGTGCTGAAATCCAGCTGGAAGGACAGCTGGATGGTGCCATGGGGACATTGTCCTCTGCTCAGAGCTCAAACCATCCCTGCTACAGTCACTTGACAGAAGGGTCAGTGTGGAGGGAAGTGGAAAACACAGGCACTCCTTTTTCTGTGCACGTGTGGCCTGGCCTTCAAAACTGGGAGCAGCTCCAGGACTGAACTGGGGATTTGTTGGAGTCCACAGCTGGGGCTCAGACCCTGCAGGTGAGGAGAGCTTCAATCTTAGTAGGTAATTTTGAGTTCTTGTAACATCTATGATGATTCCTTTAAAGTATTAAGCTGTTATTGGAGTAAAAATGATTCTTGGATTTAAAACAGAGGCAAGTGTTGACTTACATGAAAGAAGGAACGTTAGGTATCTTTCCCACTGAAAACTTCATGAAGCAAGAAAAATAACTCTTGCATCTTGTTTAAGGACCTTTGTGGCACTGTTTAAGTGAAGCTCTGAGGCCTCACTCTTAGCAGGGTGCTTTCATTTGTGTCCTGCAGCTGCTTTCTTCCCTAGCAGCAGCCCATGTGCCATGCAAACACCAACCAAACCTTGTCTTCCTGGTGGGAATGGCCTTCTGCTGGAATGGGGACTGTGAGCAAACGTCAGAAATCAGTGATTTGTGCAAGTACTTTAATAATTTTAGGAGATTTTTGCGCAGTGCCTGGCCTCAGAGGTTGTCTCAAATAGAAACTTTCTTACTGGTACCTCCAGTGACCTTGGTCGATGATAAACTAAAGATTACTTTAACTTTGAAATGATACAAATACTTCTTTTTTGTAGCAATAGAGTGCAGTAACAAGGTTGCAGCCTTTGTGTTATAAACCCATGCTGCCTCTGACAAGCTGAGGTGCATATGAATTAATTTTTGGATTTAGGGGTTAATTTAGTTAGGATGGTATGCTCTAGTCCTTATTATAGACAGATATATATTGTAGTAGAATACAGATAGTTTGGTTTTTTTTTCCTCAACAAGTAGTTCTCCCTTTTTATTGTGAAAGTGCAGAGGTTTTATTTTGCATAGTTTTGGAGGAATGCTGAGCAAGTGAAATTTATGGAAATGCATTTTACTCTTGCAACTCATTACTTAAGAATTTTTTTCTTATGTAATGTTGATTGTTTAGAAGCTTTATAAAATATTAGAAAATTTTCTCCTTTTTTGTAGTATCGTGTATCTTCTGCTGAAGTGCAGATAGAAAACACTTACCATGATAACACATAAATAAAAGAATTGGTCCTGTGCTGGATCCTGTTACTTCTTTACTGGTTTTTGTGAGATGAGATCTCTTACTCACTTTGGTCCGTTGCTTTCAAGAGGGAATTGATGTATTTTTCAAAATTATTTTCATCTTTAGCTCTTCTAAACCATCCCAGAATGTGTAAGGAAAGGTGCTGTAGACTGAGGGGTTACTCCCAGTTGAATTATCATGGTGTGTTTGTCCAAATGCTGGTGGTGGCTGAGAAGAGACCAGTGTGGCTGGCCCTTCTGGCTGGGAGAGCTTTTCAAAGGTACCTTCCTGCACACCCACCCTGCAGGAAGAAAATACTCCCTAATAAAAGAAAAATGGGATGTTTTATTGGGTGCTGGACAGCGGGCCAACAGAAAGTCGTCTCACGTGTTTTTACCATTTCGTGTGGTAGCACTAGGTTTTAGCTAGGTCCCTACGTTATTCTCCCTTGCATTCAGTAAAACATAGGGATTATTTATTAACTAGGATTTTCTTCTAGGAAAATCCCTAAACCTGTTGAACTTTCCCCTTTCCAAAATCATGAATTAAACCAACAGTGTCACATGGCAGGTAGGTAGTAAGTCAGTCATATTTCAGACCAAGGGAAGAGGGGAGATCAGCATTTGGGGCTGAATGTTCTGCTCCCAAACTGATCCTTGGTCATGCTGACTGCTGAGCATCACCTCTTCAGGGTATGTGCTCCTCCACAGCCTGAAAGGGAGCCAGGGGAAAAGGGAGTCTCACGTGGAAGTTTGGCATTTAGGATTTCTTAGGATAGATTCAACAGCTTAGATAAATGTCTCTCTTTTAGTTGTTTTTATAAAATAGTTGCATTTTTAAGCCCTTGTACTGCTATATGTTGAATTTTCAGTGGATCACAGCTTAGGCAGAGCTCTCTGGTAGTTTCTCTGAAATGACTAAGTGATGGCTCAGGAGTTGCATTGGGTTTCTGCTGCTTTGGCAGTGGGGCACACAGCCTGAAAGGGAGACAGGGAAAAAGGGAGTCTCTTGTGGATGTTTGGCATTTAGAATTTCTTAGGATAGATTCAACAGCTTAGATAAATGTCTCTCTTTTAGTTGTTTTTATAAAATAGTTGCATTTTTAAGCCCTTGTACTGCTATATGTTGAATTTTCAGTGGATCACAGCTTAGGCAGAGCTCTCTGATAGTTTCTCTGAAATGACTAAGTGATGGCTCAGGAGTTGCATTGGGGTTTCTGCTGCTTTGGCAGTGGGACAGCGTGCACAGACCTGTTTATCCAGGCCTTGAAAAGAATTGCTGCCACTAGCTTGGGCTCTGAGAGGAGCAGAAAGGCCAGGATGATTTTCAGTTTGCTATAAGCCTCTAGATAACTTAATTAGTTGCTTTAAATGCTGAGATCCCTCTGTCTGAAATGTATAGGTTGGCCTGGAAACAGATTATTGAATTACTATTGTATTCAAGATCCACTTGTATGATTTTTTTTCTATTTAGTCATTGTCCCCTTGGATTGAAAAGAGATCTTAAAAGGTCATTTCCAAGAAGGTGGCTTAGAATGCTTCCCATCTTGGTTGGGTGTGAGCTTTTACATCAGCAAACAAATGCATCTATTCATCTTCTGTCTTAAAAGTTGCCTTCACTTTGGTTTAATGCCTGGGATTTAATACTTGAGCAAGGAAAGCCATGGCTAAATTGATGCAACAATTCTGGTTTATAATAAATCAAATACTGAATTACACCAGCTGTTTCTTGGCTTGAGGTGAGGAAAGAAGAGGGGCTCTTTCTGTGGCAATATTAGATTAAAAAAACAGGTGAGGAGGGAATCCTAGAGCCCATGGGGAAGATGGAGCACTCAGAACATGATTTAGAGTGGACTGAGATAGAATACGTGAAAATAAGGAGTGCTTAGTGCAAGTGGTGCTTATTTTAGTCAAGTTTCCTGGTCTCCATTCAAAGGTTTTCTTTGGTATAAAGTCAAGAATTGGCACTTGATTTACTGGGATTGATGTGAATTTTGAATAAGCTTCAGTTGTCAGTTCCAGTTCTGTACGTGACAACTCCTTGCTGCAAAAGATTGTTTTGTACATGGGGAAAATATAGTCAGAATTATTTTTGTTTATCAGACATTGAATATGTCTGGCTTTAACAGTGTTTTGGGTTATTTCAGTAGTTACTGAGATGAGTAAATCTTTCATTTCTGCTGTACAGAGAAACTTTGTGACATTGCCAGTTTCTTGTACCAAGAGGAGTCAACATGTGTGTTGTGTGCCTTAATTCTGTGAGGGTTAACAGGATGCAATCATGTTGCTTATTGTTGTGAAACAGTGCTTTAATAAAAATAAATTGTAGTGATCTGTTCCTGGCAGATCCACAGATCAGAGAGCTCTTTCATGAGGCTTGTGATAGGGTGTAGTTTGTGGTATTCAGAACTACTTCCATGGCATAGTGTCAGTTGTCTGCTTAAGAGAGAATCCAGGTAAGTGCTTAAATTGACAGGAGCCGTTTGACAGCTGCTTGTCCAGGAATGTCTGCTTATGGTTCAGTATGAGTGCAAGAAAATTGAAAATTAGGATCAGCAATCTCTGGAAAAGATGAGTAGTAGTATAAAACATTAATTCTGATTTATTGATTTATCTGTATGTTTTAAATGACAGCTGTAGTTTTGAGAACTGACTGGTGACTTGGGGTGCCAGGCTTGAGACCCTGTGGTGAAACAGCCATAAAGATGTCAGTCCTTGCTCACTGCCTGCTGCCTCTCCCATCATTTTAGGCAGCTCCTGTGGTAACAAGAACATTGTGTTGTGTGTATGGATGGTGTTCTCATGGCCCACGCTGTGTGTGTGAGGGCCTTTCCTTTCCTGCAGCAACAAATCTTGGGGTTGTGTCCACCGGTATTTACCCTGTATCTATAGCAGCATCTGCAACATGAACCTGTGCTCTGAAATGAGCTCATCACAGCCCAGAGCCTGTAGCTGCTTGTTTGGTAATTGTTTAATATCTATGGGAATAAAGGCTGTCCTTTAGATAATCCTGCCTCCAGTCAGTCAGTCAGCATCCTGCTGCAATCAGAGCTAAACAGATTTGCACCCCTTCTCTCCCCACCCTCCCAAGGTAATGCCCTGCCTAGGGAGCTGCTGCTGCTGCAGGTGTGAGCACTGACAGCTCCACTTAAAGGTGGAGCCATGGGCAGGTTTATGGCCTCACAGGGAGCTGCCATGATCTAATGCCTTTCTATTCCCAGTGGAATGATATTCCAGCTTGACAGACCCCTTTTTAAGTCTATGAAATTCATAAAGTGATAGAAAATTATTTGTTTACTCTCCTGAGTTTTCTCCCTTTTTGCTGTGTTAAAGTGACCTATGAAAGTGTCTGACAGCTGCCTGACCTGTCACAAGGTGGGCAGTGACTGGAAAGGGTGCTCCAGGTACGTTATGGTCCCAGTTGAGGTGGTGATGTCCCCAAGCACCCTGTACCCCCCAGGCTGGCAGGGTTCTGTGTAATCACAGCATCCATAGTGCTGGATAACGCTCTCCTGGTGATTCACAGGTCATGGTGGCTTCTGTCTTCTTGGGCTGGAACTTTTATTTTTTAATGGAAGAAACTGCTTTCAGAAATTACAGCTCTAGCCAAACAGAGTGGATATAGTTTTATATAATTAATTATGTCTGAATTGATGTTCCCATTGATTCTATGTTGTTTCTAGGTACTGGCTCTAGAGTACTTCCCTGAAATGTTTATTTTCTTTCTGTAGCTTTCAAATGCCAAGAAAGGACAGTGTCCTGAGACCCCACTGAAAGGTTTTGTGAAAATACCCACATTAGGTGAGTGGTTTTTCCTCTTCCTTTCAAGAGGAAAAGCCATCTCTTGAAACTGAGATGGTTGTGCAGGAAAGTACCTTAAGCAGGTGCAAAGATGTTTGGCTGGGCTGGCAGGGGAAAGAGTGTTGAAAAGTGCATTCTCTGGTAAATCAAAACCAGGCCTTTTGTTGGAGTTAAGTCCACACCAAGGGGGTTGTGCTGCACTTAATTGTTACAGAGAGCATCTAAGAGTGTCATGTCAGGGACAAAGTCCTTCACTTTACTTTCTCCTTGGAATTATTATTTTTAGTGGTTTTGATAGCTGATGTCCTTTATATGTGGAATTTACAGGAGTTTGATGTTAAATTTGAAATACAAACTAAAGTTCATTCGTAGTGCTATGTCCTGTCACTATTCCCCAAAAATTTTAGGGCAGGATTGCAAGTATTAATCCAATATTGGCCTTCAGTTTAATAAAGGACATGACAACATAAACTGTTAGAGGTCTCTGAAAAATCCACAAGGACTTTCTCTGCTGCATTTCTCCTAATGCAGCATTGCACATGCTGTTAATTATGGAGTGAAAATGTCCAAATAGAATTACAGAAGTAATTAGGAATGGTTCCTAAGACAAAAGAGAAGTTCGGGCAGTCATTTATTTGCATAAAAAGTAGGAGTTTAGGAGTCCCAGTCAAGAGCTTGGGTCCTTATTATTTGTAAATACTTCACGAACAGAGCAATGAGTATTGTTACCCCAAAAGAAGTGTTCATAGCTCAAGGGGTTCCTGGAAAATACAAGTTCAAGGAAATAATTTAACAACACCTTTCTCTTTCCTATCAACACTTTTTGTGAA
Organism: Camarhynchus parvulus; assembly: GCF_901933205.1. Classification (NCBI taxonomy): domain Eukaryota; kingdom Metazoa; phylum Chordata; class Aves; order Passeriformes; family Thraupidae; genus Camarhynchus; species Camarhynchus parvulus. The sequence goes on along the minus strand of NC_044583.1, from coordinate 2,770,180 downwards.
GATGGTCTTCCCAGGAGCACTAGTGTGGCAGAAGTGGAAGGAGAAGGTAGAAGGAGCTGTCTCTGCTGCTGCCCTTGCCTGCAGGAGGAGGAGAGAGCAGTGCTACCTACAGCTACCCAGGAAGCTTTTCCATCCTCTGTAGCCTGTCAGGAGCAGGCTATTTGTGAGCAGATCCAGGCTATTCTGGGAAAAGTACTTTGCAGTAGTGCAACATAAGGAAGCTCAGTTTAGATTTAATATTAGAAGTGTGTTGTAACCCTGCATGTCATGTCCATCTCACCAGAATTACCAGTGTTAGTGGGGATGGTGGTGCCTGCAAAGTCTCTCTGCACCCCCCTGAGCTGCAGTAAACTCAGTGCTGGTGTTAACATACAAACACTGATGGAGCTGAGGCCACATGGCTGCAATGTGGCTGCTCTGGAGGGAGGCACCAGGGCTGTAACTGGATCTGCAGAGCTGCCAGGCTGCTGCAGTCCTTGGCAGGACTTCAGGCAAGGGCCAGGGTTGCTGTGGGAGAGCAGGAGACACAAAGGTGGTGAAGCTCTGCCCTCCAGTCTTGTGCAGCTTCTTGAATTTGGGCTGGGAAGGTGAAATTGGTTAGGCAGTTAGAATAATATCTGGAATCCTTGTGTTCCTAATGAGCCTTCCCAAGTAAGATGCTTATTAACTGCCCAAAGCAGCTCGCAAAATAATCCAAAAATAGCACAGTGACTGGTTACTCTATCACTTTGCTGCAGATCTGATTAGGATAGAGCAGAGTGCCTAAATTTTGCCACATGAGCAGTGTATTATGTCTTCCAGGAATGCTAATATGAAATATGTTTGGATTTTTTACTTGCTTGTTTTGATTTTTAATGCAGTTTATTTTTTGTTTAAAAAGACAGATTTGTTTAATATATTTGTGCTAGTTTGATATTTTTTTTCTAATTATTGTAATATGTGATTATTGTTGGTCACTTCCATTCACAAGAGACATCTGATCAATTAGGTAATTTCTCACTCTGCTATTAGTGATAAGATATCCAACTGTTCATTCTCTCTAGCTTTGTCTTAGTGTGTGAGAAGCTGCATTGATTTACAGAAATGTCAGACATTCTGACTTGAAAATACATTGAAGTTTATTCTGGGAGACTGGCAGTGGTGCAACTATTTTAACATTCTGCATATGGATTTTCAGTATTTTCACACTCAAGATATATTTTTATTGTGGGTATGTTATTAAGCTCTTACTAAAAATCAAAATAAAACCTAAAAATTGATGCTTAACATGTGCAGTAATAATGAAAGCATCTGCCTTCCTATGATACAAAGCTATGATGGAAGTATTGTATGTGAAGCAAGAATTTTTGAGAGATTTTAATTGAGCAAGATCTGTGGAAGTACAGTTGCTGATGTAAAGAAGAGCTGAAAGGCAGAAAGAGTTACTAAGAGTGGTGAAAAGAGCAGACTACACCAGTACTACCCAATTTGTATTCTTAAGTAAAAACTGTGTGTGTAATTTACTCTAATTAGTGGTGTTTGCAAAATCATTGTTAAAAATACAGACTTATTTAGAGGTTCCTGTAAGCAAAATCTATTCCCTGTTGGGGAGACAGAGGTTCCTTGGAAGCTGAATATTTGAATGGTGAATTAACACGGATTTAGGCTCAAGATGTGGATTGTTGCCTGTAAAATCCAGTAAATATATCCCAGTGAGCTTGTGCTGGCAGCACTCAGGGAGAAAATGGTCCATATCTTTCCCAAAGTGTCAAAACCATGAAGTTTTAGAATTTGCAGCAGGACAGCTTCTGGCAGGTTGCTGCAAGGCTGCTGTGCTTCCCTTGGCTGAGGAGTGCCTGGCTCTTCCCAAGGCTGAGCCCTGAGGCTTGCCAGGAGCCACTGAGTGTTTCTGCAGTGTTTGTTGTTCTCAAGTGCAGTTGCTTCAGTGGGAGGTGACATTTTTACTCCTTTTGGTATGTCCTCAAAAGGGAGGACTGCTGGTAAATGTAATGGTGTAGTTGACAAAGTAAAATGTCCATAAGAATCTAATAAAATTTCTTGTATCTGGTTCTCAGCTGTATATAATGAATGGTCATGTAGACACAGTGGGAATTTCTGCCCTTCAGCAGATCACACAAACATGTTGCAATAGGAATAATATTTCCATCATATTAATGCCTTGTGTAGTCTTGTGGGAAAAATTGAAAAACCCTGAAGTCCTCATGTAGGTAAGGGTGAATTTTCCCAGAAGTCAGTTTTGTATCAGAACTCATGAAAGCAGGGAGTCCTTAAGCTGGCTATGGACTAACCTGGAATTTGAGTTCTGCTGAGGAGGCTCTTACTGTAGGGATGCATTTTGCTGTGAGTTGTAAATAGCTCTTCTTTGTTTGTAGTAAAAATATCTATCACTGCTTTAGGTCACTAATTTTCTGCTCGTTTAATGTTCAACTCTTTCTTGCAATGACAGTTTCTTATTTTAGGACTGTTGCTTGGACTAACATAGAAATCTTGCTTCTCTGAGCACCAAATCAGAGCCTGCTCTTACCTTTAATATTTGTGTCTGGCACACAAGATCTACTATCTGTGAGCTGGCTGGGATCACAAATATCCACTGAGATGTGGGCCTCATGTTCAGTGTTCCTAAAAAGTCATACTTGCTCCCTGATTCCCATGATATTCCAATGTGAGCATTTCCCTGGCAAGCAGGGCTGGCTCGGACACCAGGGGATAGTGTTACAGCCATTTACATATCAAAAAGGGGAAGAAATGAACAAACCCAAGTTGCTCTTGAATAGCAGTGCTCTGTGCTGCTCCCAGATCCTGTTAACGTTGTTCACACAATGGAGCACTTAATGAATTTGCAGATGGCCTGATTTGATTTTTTTTTTTTTTAAGTATAAATTTTCCCTTTCCAGGGGAAACGAGATGTAGTTTTCTGCTGGGGTGAGAAAAATAGGGGGAAGTATTTTGGGGAAAACTGAGAAAGGAAGATGAGACTGGGCTATAAAGTGGGAGAGGGCAGCAGTGGCTGAGTTACAGGAATGTCTGATTTTTACAGCAAATCTAAGGCACCAATAGTGTTGGTACAGATAACAGCCAACATCTAATTATGAAATAATGTTTTTGTCTTAAAATACTACTGAAAATAGAGGAAATTGTGTCTGAGCTTGGGAGATTCTGAAATGTAGCTCTGCTCTCTTTAGAGTGTGAGTCAGGTATCCTCCTTGTTTACTCTGGCAAGCTGTCATAAAACTGCAGTGTGTTATGTTGAGTAATTCCATGGGCTTGTGTTTGGAGGTCACGTGGGGCACTGGTGGGACAGCATTATTGCTGCTTGGTTGGAATACCTGCCTGCCTAATCCTTCTGCAGATCTGTTCTTGTCCAGAAAGCAGAGCAGACTGGGGTAATGCTGAGTGCCAGCTTGGAAACAGATGTTTTGCTGTTGAGTTTTGGTCAATTCTTGTGTTCTTGCTCAAAATAAACAAAATCTTTGTGCTACCTCTGTTGAAATTACTGTTAAAAGAGAAATGAAAGGCATCTTGGGAAAACATTCCATCTTTCCCTGGCACTCAGATAGGTCTAGCTGTACCACAATCATTACTGGTGCCTTTTATTAATAACATGGTAGATGAGCTTTGGTGACAGAGATGTTACAGCTTCTTGTGTCTGCCTGTTTGGGTGGTTAACTGTGCAAACATGCATAACACTTATTCAGTATTTTATCTGAGTTGATCTTGCTGTATTTAAGGTGTTTTAAATTGTAATTTTTGCAATATTTTTTTATGCAGGGTTTTTGTATTTTGTGACTTTACCTCTTCAGTGAGTTTTTTGTAGTTTTGTTCTATGTTCTTGGCAGTTAAAACACAATTATGATAGTACAGTTAGATTATTTTTGTGGAATTTTTTGGGAGTAATATTTTAGATTTACTTCAAAGCTTCAAAAATGGTAAAATTGTTTTTCTAACTTTGCAAACAGGTTGAATCATTTATTTTGGACCAAGAAGATCTTGATAACCCAGTACTCAAAACCACATCGGAGTTGTTCTTATCGAGTGCTGCAGAAGGTGCGGACTTGAGAACTGTGGATCCAGAAACACAAGCAAGACTAGAAGCCTTACTGGAGGCAGCAGGTACTTTCCTTGTGTAGTTCTTTTTCTGAACCTGACTTTTTGTACACAGATCTGGCAGCACATAAATTTTGACCCTAGTGAAATGTTCAGGAGTCTGGAAATTTCCCATGATGAGCAGAACATGGAAGAGAAGCTCTTTCTGTACTTGGAGTTAGAAAAATTAATTTGAATTAAATGGTATTTCATTGACTTGAGATTACATATGTTATGAAAGGGAGAATTAATGGGGAGAGAATAGAAGGAAGTAGACTTGCTAAAATAACTTTTCCTGCTGCTTTGGTCAATATATAATTATTAATTCATTACTCCAGAAATTTACAGGTAAAATACTTTTTTCTCTGTTTTAACTTTGATAAAAGCATTTTTGCATTCTGTAGTTCTGAGGTATCACTGTTGGAAAATACATATTAAACATTCCTGGTTTGGAACAGACCTGATGAACATAGTTGCTTCTACATTTATTAGCTTAAGAGTGAAAGCTTGACTAATTCAAATCCTCCTACAATTTGTGACTGGGATGTTTGTAATGGATTTGGAAATTATTTGTTAGTTTCAAAATTCCAAGGACAAAAAGATATAAAACTCCTGCTTTGAAACAAATCACATTTGGTCATCATGGGTGTATACTCAGACTTGTAGTGGTGTGCTGAAATTGGAATTTTCACACCTTACTTTGGAACACTTAAGGAGCTACATAAAATAGCACTTATTTACAGGTGTGTAGATGCTAAACTGTGTACAGTTTTAAAGGAGAATTTTATTCTAAGGAAGCAAAAGGGGCAGAGGTTTGGGATTTGGGTTCTCTTTGCATTTTGGATTTGAAAAAGATCCAATTTAGAACAGAGCACAGCTTTTATCAGCAGGAAGTTGCAGCAGCCTCTCTGCTGTAACTCTTGAGGACCAAACTTTGTTTTGTGGGGAAGACAGGCTGTTCCTGGGATACTACATGCAATGAGGGAATTTGAATAATTTACTCCCTTTTAAAGCACTTCTAAAAATGCAAATCAGTTCCTCTCATGTACCTGGTGGCTGCTGTGTCCCAAAGCCTTTTTCTGGCTTTATAAATTGCTGGTGGATCTGGCTGGTGTTATGGGCCATGCTGAGGCTGCAGTGCTCACAGGGATCTCACAGTATTTGACATATCCAGGAGGTGCCTTTGCTGCTTGTAGCACCTGTGAGAATGCTGCACTCAGATTTCTAAGGAGTAGTTGGGTATTTATCCCCAGGATTAGATAATTTGTTTTTTAGCTGAGGCTTCCATGTCTTGGTTTTCCCAAATACATGAGCAGAGCGGAAGGAATCTGGAAAGAAGAGCAAATAGAAAAAGAAGTGCCTTTGTTTGAGGACTTAATCTCCCTCTCTAGAAAGACTGGACAAAATTAATGCCACTTGATGAATGTGTGAGATCAAAAGAGTGAAAATACTCTGGGGAAAGTTCTCTAGTTAAGCTGTACTTGTATTTCCCACTGTGGATTGGAATACTAAAAATATCAGGCTAACCTAAAGAAGATGCTGTGAATCTGGTAGTTCATTAATAAAAGCCATAATTTGACAGTGATTGAAAAAGAAGTTAGTGGTTTTGGGAGATGTTCTAATATCGTCACTGGATTTATCTGGCTGGTTTGGCTGAAAATACTCTTTTTAACCCTGAGTGAGCTTCTAGGCTTCCATCATGGCAGCCTAGTGTTGGACCTTTGTATTCTTTTGCAGTTTGGCAAAAGCAAGTGATTTCTGTTCTTTTAGTCACAGTTCAATCCTCAGCATTAAGGATAGCTTGGAAAAGTAGGAGACAGAAGAGGCAGAACTATGGCTCAAACACATTTAAAGCCTTGTCTGTAGTTTCCAGGCATAGCTTGGCCTTGGTTGTGATGATCCCCTGTGAGAGGCTTGATTCCACCTTGCAACCTAGATAAAAATCAATTTTGCATTCAGTGTCTTGGATTTCTTAGGGTTTCTCACGTGCCAGGTTTGTGGATGTGTCATTAGGATCTTAATGAGTATGACTTGCAGAACTAGTTTTGCTCATTCTTCTAGAATCCTTTAATGCTCCGATCTCACATGGCCATGTTGTTTATTAGCTCAGGAAGGTAAGTTCTAGCAACTGCAGCCACGTGGGATATTGTTCTTCAAAGTACTTGTGCAGAAGTGGCTTTCAACCATTGTGTACTGTGTGCTTTGTAGGAGCTGTGTTTTGTTTGTAAGTAGCTGTCTTGATTTGAGAGCTGCTGCACAAGAAGCCAGAGGTTATTTGAACTGCTTGAAGATGTTTCTCTAGGTTGTATTTACCCACCATGAGAGTGCTGGATATTTTTTCACTTGCTTGTTTGACTTGCTTATTCTGTTTCAAGGATTGTGGATGTTGAAGGTGAGAGCCTTAAGCCAAATTTCCAGCAAAAGGGTTGTGCCTCACCTCCCTTGGCATAGCAGCAATTACATGCATGTACATATCCATGTGCACACAAAGATTTCGTGTTTTTCTCTGAAAACCTGCCTGATTAGCTTCAGTTTAGACAACCATACTTTATTCTGTGAAAGAACAGGCACTTTATTAATGAACAGCTACCTTTAAACAGCTGTCAGTGTTTGTATTATTTCACAAAAAATAGTTCTACAATCTGAAGACCAAGAGACCATTGTTAATATCAGTTGTTTCCACCTTCAGAAACTGAAGATAAATTAAAACAACTGAATCGTGTTGTTTGGCAAGTTTTGACCAAGACAAACCAAGTCTTGTCTTCCTTCAGTTTAACTCCTATTAGCAGAGCAGGGATTTATAGGTAAAATAACCTATGGAATGAGAACCATCCTGCTTGGAGGATGTTTCCATTTTTCAAGCTGTAATTAAACAGATTATTAGTATTCTGAGAGTGGAGTCCTGTTCTGCACTAGAAACATTTCGCTCCACTGTTAATTAGGGTACTGTGGATTTCTTAAAATAATATTTCAGCTCTGAAGAGTCGTGATTCTTGTGTGGATCTTCAGAAAAAAAGTGTCAAATGCCCTTTTTAGGGGCAGAATTTGACAGCTGGAGATGAGAGCTCTTTGCTACTGGGAATGAATGGTTGGAGTATTGAGAGCTCTTGTTCTTCTTGGCAAGTTCTTTGTGGGTCCTCAAGATGTGTTGGTGAAAGGGCAAAGTGGGATAATTCCAACAGGTTAAACTTGTTTCATTTTCTGTTCCCAACTTGTATTGGCATCAGGAAGGGGAAATGACTCTCTTGTGTTGTGCAGTGTCTTTCTGCAGGTTGTTTTTTGAGGATAGAGAAAGGTGTTGGTTCAGGCACATGGCCAAATAAAAATCCTGGGTGCCCATTTGGTGTATTCTGCACTGAGAGCACAGATTTCTACAGAAAGTTGTGAAATGTCAAAATGTTAATCCCTTGCAGTTAAAATACCCTGTTGATAGTGTTTCAGCATGGTTTGGCTGAGTTTTCTGGGAAGTGAAACAGAGTGTTACTGAACTGCTTTTTGACTTGAGGAAATAGCTTGAGTGCCTGTGTCCCTTCCAGCAGAGATTTTAAGTGTGTTACTTCTCAATCAGAATGTTGAAACACTTTGACAATGAAGCATCAAAAAAAAGATGCAGAAGAAAGTAGTAAAGAAACTTCAGCTGCCTTTGGGGGACATGATGTTCCTGTATCTACACAGGGAGTAGTTCTGTAAGCAGTGAGTTCTTCAGGACTCCCACTATTGTTTGCAAAGAGGCTTGTGAGGAAAATATTTTGAGAGGGAGAATGTTGAGCCAAAGGTTTGTTTAATGAAACATGTGAATAGTCCATTCTTATATTCAAACAGGGAGCAGAGTTATCCTTCTTTTCTGATGAAATACAGTATTAAAGGTGGCTGGAGACCCTCACAAATGGTTTGGTGTTTTCAAGACTTGGAGGGATTAATTGTAGTGTAAATGGTGAAAGAGAAATCGACTTCTAATATTGTGTGTCTGTTAATACCTGTGAATTTCAGTAGTTCATTCATGCATGAGGGCCTGATACTGCTCTTTGGAAAAGCTGCTAGGGTGGTGGTGGGGGGATTAGGTTGTGTATTTTGGAACTGGGAAAGGCAAAAAGTGGAAGTGATCACCTGCTTAGTGGAAATACAGAATACAGATCATAATATGAATGAGCCCAGATGAAATCTGCCTGCTTTAGGATAAACTGAAAGGTTAGAGTAGATTCAGCAATTGTGAAATTGAGTGCTTTCCTCTGTATATGTATATTTCTGTTTACTCACTTGCCAACCTATTGACCAAACCTGCTTTTTTTTTCTCTTGTGATGTGATCTAACCCATTCATTATTCACTAACAACAGGGGTTACCAGGGAATGAGCTGTGGTCTAGAAGAGCAGTGCCAGAGAGGCACAGCTTGCTTTCATCCTGCATCTGAGGGAATCCTCAGAAAGTGACTGAGACTGGGCTAGAGAAATTCTTTGATCATATTCTTTGATTCATATTTATGATGAATAAGATTCATGTGTTAACTTGGTGTTTCTTTTCATAGGGCTGATGAGTAACTAAGCTGTGATTTAAATGAGGGTGGGCATTAGAAACTTAATGTCTGAAGGGTTGTCCAAGCTCCACTTGAAACTATAGAAGTGGGGGTCTGCAGGAAACAGATGACATGGAAACATGTTTGTCATTTTATTGGTTCCACCTCTGTGCTCGTGGAATACAGCAAAGGCATGTCTAGATCTGTACTGGTGTTTTGAAATAAAGAAAGAGAAGCAGGATCTTTTTTGGGGGGGAATCAAAGAGGATTGCTGGAATTTGAGCTAAGATGTAACTTTATTGTAAAAATGTTGCAATATCAAATTTGAAGTGTGTTTAGCCTCCTTCAACATGGCCAAAATCTTACCTTAGTCCAGTTATTGTGGCTGATTATAAATCAAGAAAGGCTTTTCACCATAATTTGGTCTGATCTAAAATACTTTGTGTTACATGGGCATGGTATACAGACCAAATAAGGGAAACAGTTTTCACTAGGACAGTTTGAACAGGCTCCACTGTAGGTGTTTCTTGAGAGATCAAAGCAGCCCTGCCACTGAAATCACCACTGTCTTGTTCACTGCAAAGCTTCTGCCTTTTGAGATACTGGCACATTACAATGACTTACTTATTTTCTTTCTTCACCATCTAAAGATTCAGAGTGGGAAGGAATATATGGTATGTGAAACACAGAGATTTGTTGTGCTTTTGAGCAAGTTGGATAAACTCAATTGAGTGCATGTAATTGAATTATTAATATTAATCTCTCTGAGATTTTGCATGATTCAAATATTTTTTGTAGAAAAAGTCTAGTCTAATCCTGCTCTTAGTTAAATTAACTTCCATGCTTTGACAGTGTGTTAAATGTATCAGCTTCATATTTTTTAGCTGTTTTCCAGATGGATTTTGCTGTGAAGAACAATCTCATTGTCATAACACTTAAATTGCTGCCTTTAGATATCAGATGGCTGTTACCTTGCCAGCTCTGAAAGCTTTACTTCTGGAATTCTTTGGCAAAGATGATTTTAACCTTTCTTCAGAGGGGATGGGGAGTGGGAAGAGGTGACAAAAATGTAGCAGTTTTATTTTGTGAAGTATAAAAATTGACCAGTGTTCTCCTCAATCTCTCAAGTTGCCTACATATTTATATAAATCTGTGCATGTATCTCAGAGGTAGTCATAAGTAATCGGTAATTTCTTCATGATTGTACCGTGAACAATTTGTGCAATCCTCCTTTTAACAAGATTTTTTCAGTTCTGGATATAGTTTTTATTAACTCAACTTCTCCTTTTTATTTTCCTTCTGCTGTATTTTATTTTTCATGCAAGCTGGATTCTTCTGTAAGATGAAACACCCTTTGCTCTCTTGTTCCAATAAGGGAAACATATTATTGCTGGTTAAAAACTTTTTTCCATTCAGCATTGATTTCAAGACTTCTTCTTATGTTAGTACTTGGAGTAGCTTCAGCCAAAAGCAATGTGGAGAGAGTTTGGGCAGGAGAAAACCAGCAGTGCTGTACTGCCAGTCCTATGTAGTGCCTGAATGGGAATGGGATGTGCCTGTGCAGAGCTGTTCTCTTTGCTCTGTGTCCCTGCCTCCTCTCAGCAGGTGGCTGTGGTGTTGTCCTTGGGATGCTGGGAGGGAGGGGAGCTGAGATGGGAGCTGTGGGAAAGGAAGCAGTTTCTGCTCTTGGAAGTTGGAGCTCGCCAGAAAGTGACTCTTCTCCTGAAATGTGTCAGGAGAGAGTGAGGAAGGAGTGAGGAGGTAGACAAGCCTCAATCTCTTACTTGTGTCTTCTGCAAGAAGAGTCTTAGTAGTTTATTAAAAAAAACTCAGTTACACTGACTTGAAATCTATGTTTGCTTTTTTTTGTTATTTGTCAGTCATGTAGTTTCCTTAGCACATGGTGATAAAATCAGACTTTAGAAGTGTTCAAAAAAGAGTTTGAATATTGGCTGGATGCTTTGGGTTGTGCAGATGATCGGATCTGAATCAGTTTTCCAGATTTCCCTGTTTGGGATTTTTTTTTTAATGTTCTGTAGCTTAATATTCAAGCATGGTGGCAGTAACCAGTGCCAGGCACTTGCTCCATACTGGACTAACTGGTAAGTCAGGTCAGGAGTCTGGATGTGGAGCCACACCTCCTGGAGCTGAGGGAAGTGTCCTGTGGGGAGTCACTGCACTGGAGCAGGGCTGTTTGCTGCCAAAACACTCTGGGTCATCTTCTGGGTCTGGGGACACCTCCTGGGGTGGGCTGTGACACATCTGTCTATAACATTTCTGACAGTTCTATAATCCTAGCAAATATTTGGGGTCTTTTGAAGTGTCAGATTTACTGAGTCATCAATACTTTGCAGTACAACACATGCATTGGTTGATTTTTTAAAATTTTTTACTCAACTGTGACAAAATGTTACTGTTGTATGTTCAGAAAGTAATTATAAGCAAGTTTCTAAGAAAACAAATGGTAATAAAGTATATGCATAGCAGAAATGATTAAGTTCTGCTTATTTCTAGAAAGTCAAGCTAGTTTTCACCAGATTAATAAAAAACAAAGTATGTGAAATATACTGCCACTTATCTTTGAATCAGCTTATGGAAACGAGTGGCTTTTTTTACAGTGGGATATGAGCATCTTAGTTTCTTGCTATAAATGATTTTGTGCTGTTTTACAGACCTTACTTTAAAAGCTAAGAACTTAAATCTTAAATTTAAAATGAGCTGTAATACATTAAACATCTTGCACAAAAAGGCAGGTGATATTCTTTGTGAATATGAATATGAATTATTTAAATACTTGAAGATCCAATACATACTAGGGTATGATAAAAAAATATTATTGCATTGCATAAAGTTATCCTGGTTGTATTTATCAGGAAAGTAGTTGCAGTGGGAGCAAAATGCACAGTGCAGATCCTCAGGGACTTTTCCCCTTGTGTAATAAAACGTGCTTCCAAACCAAGAATTTTTAACTTGTCATTTAGGCATCACCTTTCTCTGAAATTCTGCATGCCTTCTTAAAACTTTTTCAAAAATTTGGCTGAAAAAAGTCTCTGTAGAATTCAGTTTTATCTTCTTCTCTGCCTTCTCCCCAGGCAAATTCAGCTGTGCTTGTGCCATTCCTGCTGGGTGGCTTTAGGAACTGGTTAGACAGACAATCTCCAGTGCTGGAAGCTCCAGAGCATGCCAAGCCCACTACAGTCCTTGGCATGAGAAGGTTTTTTGGACTGCCAGCCCTCAGTGTTATGTACTGAAATATGTAACTCAAAGGTGAAGGGAACACTGAGCTGCTTCCTTTGGAAGAACTTTGTGAGGGAAGGAAGAAAGAAAGATGGAATAAAGCAGCGAGTAATTTTTAGTGGCTCTGACTCTTGTTTAATGCAGCTCATGTTCAGTGTTCCAAGTGCAGCCATCCTTAGAGCTGATTTGCAGACTGATATCACCCTCAGTTTTTGGGTTTTTTTGCTAAATAACATCTAACCTTTTTCTGCCCTTAACTCATGTTCTTTAGACTTTCATCTGCTCTTGTTCTCCTCTGGAGTCTCTGTACGTGATCTCTGTTCTTCATAACTTTTTGCCCCAAATGAGTTGTGTTACTGAAGCTGATCTCTTGATGCATGGAGAGAGGAGTGTTATTTCATCTGTCCTGCAAGCTGTGTTTTGTTTATACATCTCCATTTGTTGTCTGCCTTTTGCCTTTGGTTTGCAAGTTGAATTTGTCTTTAAATCTACCACTGCTTTTCTGAAGAGCTATAACAAATTATTACATTTTTGTGCATTTGATTATTCCTGTGTGTGCAGTTGACTATTCCTGTGTATGTGTGTGTATATATATTTTTTTTCTGACACTTGTGTTTGAATATGTCCTTCAAAAAAAACCTTCTCAACTCAGAATCATTATAAAGGCTAAAATTGTGTCTTTGCTTTCAAAGAATTAGTTGGCTTTTGAGTAGCAAGAATGTTCTAACCAACCTGGCCTGACTTCCAGCTGGCTTTGTCTAGTACTGCCAAAACCAAGGAAGCAGCATGTTTTGGAAGTCTCTGGAGGGAAAGCAGGAGGATTTGCTAAAAGAAAGATTTGAGAAAAGGATAAACTTGCACTGTGGCTGTGCTTTTGGCTATCAGCCTTCACTTACAGCGAGAGCACCCAGTACCTGATCCTCCCCAGCAGCAGAGACACAGCAAGACATAGAACAACTTTATTCTGGTCTTTACACAGGTTAAGAGCAAAGACCTGGAGGAAATAATGAAAGAAATTTGCTGTGGTAGAACCTTAATTGGCTGGACTTTTCCATATTCACTATTGGAAGCAACTCCCTCTATTGGATCCCTGCTTGTTACAGTTTCTCTGCGCACTTCTCAGTGCTCTGAAGAAGCTCAGTAGAACTTGCTCTGTGTGGTGCCGCATGTTGGATTCTGTGACCTCAGATGGACATAATCTCCCATCTGAAGCACTTCAGAGACATGGAGCTGGGTGAAAATGCATCTCTTCCCTTTTGTTTTTAAAACTGCAAGAGGATGCTGCAAAAAATAAATAGATGGGATGACCTCCATTGGGATGTACTTTTAGAGGGGTGTTAGCAGTAGATGGGTGTGTTCTTTCTTCAAGTTGGGTCATGGTAAAATACATTCTGTGTTTTCTTTCTGAAGACTGTAGTATCCTGATTTTTGGTAGTTTGGTACTCCAATCTATTTTGGCATTCTTTAAGGTTTTCCCTTCAGGATCTTTTGTTATGCACCATGTATGTAATGATAGCAGTACACTGAAAGGCTGTGGATCATTTTAGGTAGAGGAGAGGGTTTAATGAAGAGTTTCTCAAATGTTCAGTTTGAGACATGAATTTATACACTAGTCTGTGCTATACACCATTACAGTGGTGATTGTTTTTTTAAAGAAGTGGTGCACTTGATCACTCTCTGAAAATACTCAGTATTTTGGCTTGCTTTGTCATACACGATTAGCATAAACTAGGGGCTAAAACTCTGTGGGCTTCTGAGTTAGCTCCGTGATTTTACTGGTACTCAATTTGCTCTTAGATCTTTGCTTGAAAATGTAGTAGTATTTTCAAATGTCTTTATCCAGACAGTCACTGGGTACTGTGTGATAGTCAGAGTTGCTTTGTGATTCGGGAAGGCAATTACAGCCCATTGGGGCTCAGTTTGCCACTGACTGCCACAAACTTCGAGAAGAGTTCAAGTGGGCTGAGCTCTTTGTCTATAAATAGCACTCAAAGGTCACTTGAGTTCTTGCCTTCCTGCATCTCTGTAGTGCAGGGGGGTCATATCCTGGAGTCAGTCTCCACAGGGGTGTGATCCTTTCCCTTCCTTTAGGTTACTCAAAAAGCAGAAAGTAAATCTGCTGTCTTCCCCTTGTCCCACTAAATAGGTGGGAGTGTCTGTAAGGTAACTTGTTTTCAAGGGCCCCAAGCCCTAAAGAGGTTGAGACATGAAATACTGAGCTGAGTTAGAATGCCAGAAGTCAAGAACAGGAATTCTATGCATCTTTCTCAGCATTAATATTTTTTTTCTTCTCTTGATATTTCTCAGGGATATGTGAACTTTTTCTTTGCTCCCTATCCTCCCACAGTGGGCAGTGCCATTTCCATGTTCCTCCTTCCCTTGTTAGTAGCATTCTTAGCTCTTTGACATGTATCTTTCAGATTCTTGGAGCCAAGTAAGTGTCAGACTTGAAATGAGGAAACATTTCTCTCTGATAAGCCATGAAAGGAAGAACCAGGAAATGAAGAATAATTGCCAACCATTAGCTGTGATATTTTTCTGTAAAATAATTAAATAAATAGTACATTTTTCCATATTTGATGGCACAAAGTAAAAATGTGTAGCTTTCTTTACAGAGGTCACAAGTTCTGCTTCTGGATCATTTAGCAAGTTGCATCGCTTGCAAGTTTGCATCACTTCCATAAATGCATCCCATGCAAAACCAGGACACCACCTTTGTAGTTGTGTGGGTAAATATTGTACGCACTACAGTCTTAGCTTAAAATAAATGCCCCAAGAGTGACTTAGGGATTTAAAACTACTTCATATAAGCACTCAGAAGCAATCAGATTCTTTCTTCTCTTCCTTGCCATGGAGGAGTGTCTGAGCTGATGTCCAAAGCTCAGAATTTGAGCAGAGCTCCTGTGATTCTGGCTGGGCACTGGGTGGGTGACAGCAGCTCCCTGTGCCTGGTGCAGGGATGGGCTGGGATGGGCTGTGGTGCAGTGGGATGTGGACTGGGATATGCTGGGGTGGGCTGGGATGTGTTGGGGTGCTCTGGGATGTGCTGGGATGCACTGAGGTGCACTGGGATATGCTGGGGTGCTCTGAGATGCACTGTTATGTGTGCTGGGATGCGCTGGGGTGCAGTGGGATGCACTGGGATGTTCTGGGATGCTCTGGGATGTGCTGGGGTGCTCTGTGATGTGTGTGCTCAGACTCAGCTGGGCAGGCTGGGGGCAGGTGACTGCCCAGCTCAGGAGATGTGCTGACTCTGCTGTTTAACTGTGTCCTGTTCACAGCCAAACAAAGGCAGGCAAACAATTCCGGCCATGGCTGAAGTTTTCCCTTAGCTAATCACAGCAAGGCTGGTGAGCAGGACACAACCAGAAGAGTGTTTGTTTCAAGTGTATGAGTATAAAATGGAGTTGAATAGTCTCTGGTGCTGCAGCCCTGGGGAAGGTGTGGAGGGTTTGTGGCAGGAGGAGATAACGAGGAAGGGAGGACTGGCGAGGGAAAATGCATTGGGCACCCAAGTAGTTTGCTGTGGTTTTGCTGCTGTGGCAAATGATTCTGGGTGTGTATTGCTGGCTTTTATCTGTGTTAAGGGTGAAAAAAAAAATCCCTGACTTGGTCATTCAAAAAAATTTTAAAACAAAGTGCTAAGCTCCTATTTTAACTGTGATATCCAGTGTAACTCCCATTTAATCCCAGCAAAGCACCAAAACAAGTTCAGGTTTTTCAGAGTCACATAGATAAACCACTGTTTAATCCCATTCTTTTCCTTTATAATTTGAATTAAAGTTAGTACTGTGTTTTAAATATCTTTCTCAAATCTTATATTTTCTTACAATCAAAAGCAGGTTGGGAAGAAGGCCTTAGTTGCCAATGGGCAAAAGTGCTTTTTCTATTAAAAAAATAAAAACCGAACCAGAACAAACCCCAACAATTTAGGCAAGCTGGTGGAAATAGTTATTCTCAGACAGAACTGGCAGTTGTTTTCACTGTAATATTGCTTCTGTCCTGATTGCAGTTGCTGCTTTAAAACACAAGGTAATCCAAGAGTCAGAATTTCCTCCCAGATGGTCCCCCACAGTGAGATGGGTGGAAAAGCAGTTTGCTGCTGCTGAAGTACATCTGTAATCATGACACCAGAGTAATTCATGATGCTTCCATACAAACTACATGCAACAAATGTAGGATCAAAGTGCACTTGTTTGAGTGATGAGCACGATTTTCTGCACATATGTGATGAGTGTGTCTGGAAGTTGTGGTTCCTGTAAGGGGTCACCAGTGTTGAGGGTTGCATCTGGGAACTTGTTGCCTTCTAGTAAGGCAAATGTTTCTTTGATAGAGATTTAATAGAAAAAAATATTAAAAAATGAAAGGTTAAATTTATTTATAAAGATCCTGGATTAGGGAGCAAGCATTTGGAACAAACATTGTGAATGAGTGACAGGAAGGTTTGTGAGGTGGGTAGGATGGTTTAGTGGCTGTTTGCTGTCCTAGTCAGGCAGTAATCTGCTGTTCCTGCAGGGTTTTCTCTCCTCTTACCAGTTCTGGTGGTGCCTAGAAAGACCTTTTGCTGGTCAGATTTATCTTGTGCTGAGAGAAAACTCTCTCTTCTTTTCCCCAGTGTGAGGGCAGTGGGGGAAACATGGGGAGAGGAGGAGCACAAAGTCATCCTTCTGGAAGTGGTCAAATGTTAGATTGGCACAAAAAAGCTCATGTTATTTTAGCTTTAGAAAAGGCAACTTAGTGTTCATACCTGGGAGAAAATGGATGCCTAATGAAAGCTTGGAAAAGTCAAACTGACAGAAAAATTGAGAGTTCTGCTGTAGCAAAGTCTGGCATGGTCAGGATTTTAAATAAGATGAGGAATTTCGAGGAGATAGTTATGTGGATAATTTTTCTGGTATTATTCTGTCCTATTTAACCTCTCATATGTTAACAAATCTCTGCTAAAATGTTTAAACCAATCTTTTATTTCAGTGTTCTAAACTAAAATATGTCTGGTATTCCTTATCTGTCAAATACCTGTATTCTGCCTTGCATTCTGAAAACAAAGGAATGGGTTGGATGGAGTTGGTGGAGAGAAATTAAATGAAATTTCAGACTATTTGGGAAGATTGGGATTTTTCTAGAAACATCTGTAAGTCTATAAAAAGCTGTTTTTCATTGCTGAATTTGCTTACTGGGTTTCCAAGCTTAACTAAAAATGGAAATTGGTGGCTGAGGTAGTGAATTCCCTGATTAGGTAACCCTTATTGAAGTGACGTGAGACCAAATTGAAATCTAAATTTATAAATTGATACTTAATGAATCTAATTTCTCAAAAGAAATGTTAATGAATATTGACTAGTTAATCAAGGATTTGTATTTGTGTGGAATCTAAAATTAGCTTTCAGAGTGTGAGATATTTAAGCACACTAATGTAAAAAGGAGATGATCTCAAAAAAGGAACCCTTGCCATCAAAATGTTACTGAAATAACAGTAAGAACTAACTGTAGCTGGAGAAGCACTTCCTGGCTTTTGATTTTGGAAAGGAAAATCTTGCTGCTACAGCTGCCATGCTGGAAAGAGGAGAGAATGTGGTGGAGATTGCTGGCTCCTGTTCCCACAAATGCATTGAAAGAGATGGAAATGCAAGTGTAATATTAAGAGTTTGTAGTGTCAAGTAAGTGAAAAATGGGAGCTGGAATTAGGGGAAGTTTTCTCCCAAGCTGTGGGTATGTTGGAATGGCCTTTCAGGTTTGTTTTTTCAGGCATTCCCTTTCACTTGTGAATATTGTGGATGATTTCCTATTGTGTTTAAGATGGTGCATTTGTGAAGAAGGGATATTTTGAGATAAGGACCATGAATTACAGTCCAGGATAATAAATTTCTGCTTTTGCCAGAAAATGCTTAGCAGATGATATTAACATGATTTTTCAGATTGCACTGAAAATGTCATTTTTAAGCATCACAGTTTGCTGTCAGGAATATGATTTGTAGCAATTGAGAACTCAGCTGCTCTTAAGTCTATGGGTAACTGTGATGGTGACACATGAAATATTGTAAAATGCTAATTAATAAAATTTAAAAAAAAACCCTTAAGCTGTAGTTCTTAATTTCATGCTAAATGAATTTTATTTAGCATGTCCAAATACTAATTGAGAAGAAGAGAAATAAAAATTGCAGCCAGTGAGTTCTGTTTGTGCTGTGCACTTGGTAAGATGAGAAAATAGTTTTGTAGTGAAAATTTCTATCACCTGTATATGAAAGGATATTTTCTTGAGTGAAGTGCAGATACACCAGGGCTGGTGGAGGTACAGTGAGTTTTCATTGCTCTGGAGCTGAGCTGAAATCAGACCATAACTGTGATTTTCAGTGGTAGTGATTCCAAAGGCGTGTGCTTGGCTTGGAATCACTGAAAGCCTCAATGTAGTTTTTGTAGTGTTTTAGAAAACAGAGCTAAAATAATCCCTACCATATCAAACTGGGAGCAGTAGTGTTGAAATGACCTTCTGAAAAATGGAGAAGCATTCTGGATAATGCTTTTCTTCAAAAAAAATAGCCAAAAATCCCAAATGGCATTGCTCAGTCTGTACTCTCACATTTTCCTTATACTACAAGTAGACTTTTCTTGTAATTCCAGTGTTCTTTAGCTTAGTGTGGATTAGTTTTTTTTAACAACACTTCATATGAAAGTTTTTAAAAGCATATGAATTTTAGAAGATCAGTGCACTAGAATAAATTATTGGTATTTTCTAATTTTGTTTACCTGAAGAGCACTACTCAATATGTGGCTTTTGCCTTGAGGACTTAACCTGACCAATCAGCATACAATAAGCTACATGTAAATATTTAAAATATATTCAAAAAATTGTAAATATATTTATGTCCCTCATTCTGATGCTGCAAATTAGGTATCTTAATGCAGTGAAACTTGCAAATGACTTCCTTTGGGCTTGCTTGGCTTTGGATTGCTCTTTACAAGCAATGTGGGGGATGCTTTTCTTTGGTTTACTGGCTCTGAAACTGATCTAATATGAAATTTGTGTTTGGGAAGATGTTTAGATATCATCAGAGAGGAGCCAAGTGCACATTTTTGTTACTCACACCGGCAATGTGTAACTTTGCCACTTTGCCACCTGAGACCTTAGAGAACAGCCTGTGTTCAGTTCTGCTTGTTGCTTTCTTGTCTTGTGGTAGCTGGGTGATGAGCTGGAGTTGAGACTGTTCTGGAGGGGTCACTGCTTGTTGGCATGAGGCTTTGGACAGTCTAGAACTTCTCAGTTCCTCTGAATGGAGATTCCAGTAAAGAACCTAAAACAAAGTCCCCCCTCTCCTTCCGGGAACCCTCTTCACCTTGTTTGAGGTACTTACTGCTTGTACACCAGGCTGGGTAGAGCAGATTCCTGGCATACTGGTAAAAAGAGACACATTTCTGGGCCATGATTCTCATTTTGTACTTCTTTGGGCCTTTTAAAGCTGTCCACGTTTCCATCACAACCTGTCTTTGGAGTGGATAAGCCCTTAAGGACTCCCAGCTGATTCTGTATGAACTGAAGCTGAGTTAGACTTTGGGATGAACATGAGGGCAGAAATTGGACATGCTACAAGTAAATGTCCTCCAGTGTGTGTTAGAGCATGCAGTGTGCTGGAACTGACAGGGCAAGCACACAATCACCACTGAATCTGCAGGGCTTTGCGAGGATTATTGGACATTATCTCTTGGATATGTTGATGTTTTTGGAGCAGTCTCCTTCGATGTTCAAAGTATATGTTGACACCAGCTGTGTCCTATGAGGGACTTAACTGTGTTTTTTAAAGGCACAAACCTGATGGTGTTTCCTTTTTTTTTCTTTTTGAGGCAATATCTGTATCTCTGACTAATTAAATTCAGATCACACTGAGAAGTTACCAGCTCATTTCAGGTTTCCTTAAAACTCTGATCTTGGTAGTTACAAGGTGGGAATACCCTGATGAGTCTGAAAGTCAACAAGGAAATGGGAGTGTTGGTTATAGGAGCGTAGGTGTGTATCTGATGAGCAAACTTTTCCCTTGAAAGGTGAGTTCCTTGTTCTAATACACCTCTGTAATCAACTCCAGGCTAATTTAAATAGTTCAGTCATATGGCATTAAGGTGTGGAACATCTGGCATTATCTGGCCCAGAGTTCAGTCATTGACCTTTTCCATTGTTGGGTAGTGCTGCTGGCTTGTTCCTGTGGGGTTTGTGAACAGCTGGCACGTGGCTCCAGCAGCAGGTGCTCAGATAGAGCTGCCCACCACAGAAGATGTGAAGATGTGTCTGGCACTTCTCATCTGAAGATGTGCAGGCTTTTCCCTGCAGAGGGTAAAGCAGGAACATCACAGTACAGGTGAAAGTCTCTCCACTCTCTGTTCTTCCAGTTGTCTATGGTTCAGGAATATCCTAAATAGTGACTTTTAGGGCCTCTCTTCTTAGGCTGTTAGATGGCACAGGCTTTACAGTGATTCTGTCCAAGCTATTTTTGTGTTCACCTTTTTGGTCTTTTCATGGCAGCTTATGTTGGATGAAGGCATTTCCTTTTGGCTTGCTTAAGACCATACTCTTCATCATTTTAGTGTTCAGCTGTAACCTTGCATTAGAAGCGTCACCCTCTCCATACAATTAATGACTGTGGACTGTTCTCAGCAAAAAACAATGGGTCCCACATTCTCTTTTCAGACTTAAACCTGCAACAGTGATCAGTCCATGAAGAGATGGAAAGGATGGCCTCTATAGAGGCATGTGTGTAATCCAGGAAGTACAGAATGTCACACCTTGGGTCCAGTTCAGATAGTGTCAGATCAGTAAGATATTAGAGAGACTGTAATAATGTAAGAAATTGTGGTCACTCTTGTGCAAGAGTGTGTAGAATGGTCCTGAGAATGCTTTCAGTATTTGTTGGATGGGAGGAAGCAAGAAGAATTTTGGCCAAGATCTTGCACATAAATCAGACTGCTGGAGTCCCCTGTGTGTATGAGAGTGACACAAGAACAAGTGGTTTGGGCACAAAATGAAGGAAATTAGAGATTAAAAGACACATGAGCATTACAGCATTGAGATTCTAGCATAGTCATCCTAAATCATAACAAAATAAAAACTTCAGATTGTTATTATATAGTAAATTATTGAGTATAATGTGCAAAAGGGGGTGAATGAATGTGTGTCTGCAGTGGTAATTCTTGTAATCTGTCTCCCTTTGACTCCAGCCAGCCAAACAAATTTCAGCTCTGATGTCTTCTGTGGCTGTTGATTAATTTTAGCCTGTGCAATATAAAAATATGAAAATAAGAGCTGGGGATGGTACCTGGATTGAGTTCTAGCTGGTGAGGTCGATAAAAGGCATCTTCCACTTACCCTCTGAAAGGCCTTGATGTGGTTATAGCTCATTTTTTGGAACAAAGTCTGAAACAAGAGTGAGCTGTAAGTGTGCTCTGACTGTCCAGAAGGAAGAGCCAGGGACCTGTGGTTGCTGAGTCCTCCAGGAGACCACCAAGTAAAATCCATGAAAACAGATACTTGGGAATAGGAGAGCTGCAGTGGGTCAAGTTTGTCTGTGTTGACCTGGCACAGAAGATCTGGAGGTGTTTAAAAAAAGACTGGATATGGCACTCAGTACCATGGTTTAGATGAGGAGTTGTAGCATGGATTGGACTCTATGATCTTTAAGGTCTCTTCCAACCCAGTGATTCTGTGAATTCTGTGAAATTTTAGTGTGATTTCTGCCTTCAGAAATCCCAGGTATGAATGCCACAGCAAATTTTTAAAACAGAGAAGATATCAAGTGTAGGTCCTGCTTGTCCAGGCAACCTGTCATTCTACTGCCTTGGTGGGCTGAAACAATGGAGATATCCAGTGTAGTTGCAGATAGCCAGGTCATGTGGGCTTTTGGGTTGTGTGGGGTTTTCATGGTGGTGTTTTGGTAGTTCTTTGGGTTGGTTTCTTTTGGCTGGACTTTGTATTTTCCACTTCTTTTGTCAACAGTAGAGCTGTTAACAGCTCCTTCAATTAGAGCTTCTTTAAGTGGAGGGAAGCTGCAGTTGTGTTGCTCCTTGTAAGCTAAATCTGTGCATTTTTAGCCTTTGCTCAGGGGTCCTGTGGATTTCTCTCGAGTACTTTTCCATGTTGTTTACCACGGTGTTCAGCTCTGGTTGCAGCAGTCCCAGATGAGGCCTCAGTGCTGAGTTGTGAAGACTTAATTCTTTGTCTTTCCTTCAGCAGTGCTTTATGTACACTGCAATGCAGCGTAAGCCAGCACTGCCACCAGAAATAGCTCGTGCAAACATCTCAGCAGTTACTTTGTGAGCCACTGGGGAAGCAGAGCTGTGGAAAAACTATCACTTTCTTGGTGTATTTGGAACGAAATTGATGTCCTGACCCAGTTTTGCAGTGACTGTCCCCCACTGTCCCACCTGCAGAGATGACAGGACTTCCAACCCTTTCACACCACCAGCATATCCATTTTACATGAATACATAAGGCATGAGCTGTGGCATTTGAGGCTTGTTTATTAACTTTGCTATATTTAACAGCCATGGCCATGGGGGTGGTGGCCTCAACAGTTTGGAGGTGGAAGGGGTCATGTGGCCAGTGGCCTCCAAGAGTCCATGGCCCCTCATTTTTATGCTCTGGTTGCTCTGGACTAGCCAGGCTTCTGACCCAGACAGTTGGATTTCTGATTTCATTGCAGAGTGGGCAATCAGTTATGAATTGGTTTTTGTAGCTCCTTGATAATGCTGAAGGGATCCAGATGTGGGATGTTGGAGCCAGGGAGGAAGCGCACAAGTCTCTAAAGCAGCTCATTGAACCTCCAATGTTCATTTCCATCAGCTGCACCCTGGGGGAGGTGTCTGTCTGTCTGTCTGTCTCAATGGCAGGAGAGGGATTCTCCGTCATGTCCAGCATCACGTTCCAGTGCTGCCAGCCAGCACTTGGAGCACTGCACCAGCTGTGCAGGGTAAGGTCACAGCGTACCTGGTGTGTGCTGGCATAAAGAGATTTAGGGTGGAGAGATTTGGTAAGTATTGATTCTGACGTTATCGAGAAGCAAATTGGATGTTCTCAAACTGTGGAAATACGTTGTCTGAAGACAATGTTCAAACTTAAAACACGATTTATTCTGTAATAATTCCAAGCTGGGTTGTGGGAATTCAAACATTTATATTGTGGTGTAAATCAAGCCTGCAGAGAGATGCACGTACCAAATAGCAAATCTTCTGAGGGATAAGGTGCTTATATCCAGAGGTTTCTATCTAATTTGACCCTTTTTAACAGCTAAGGAATTGAAGTTACTGATTCATGACTGGTGAACCTGGCTGATCTATAAACCAGTAACCATTTGTTTTTTGTAGCACATGAAATGGATTGATTTATGTTTGGGGATTTTTTGTGGGTGGCCAGGAGATGTTTGTGCTGTTTGTGCATTTGTACCTGAAGATACAAGCCCTGCCCACCCTGCAGTGTTTGTTTCCACATGTTAAATAGGCTGTGCTCAACTATGAGGAGTAAAACCTGTGTGAAGTAAAACTTGAGCAAAGAAACTGTTATAAAAAAAGAAACTGTTAAGAAAGTTCCTTGAATCTAAGCATTTCTGCTGTGTCTTTGAAGGAGAGGCATTGATTTCAAGTATTCTTAAAATATTTGAGATTTCATTTCCTAACTTTTGTTCCTGTAGCTAGAGCAGGGCAGTTTAGAGTGGTAAATTGGTGAAATTTAAACTAATAAACATTTAAATTTTTCCTACTTTTAAAAATAATATATATTAGAACTCAGTCTGCTTTGCTTTGGGTGGGAAAGGGATAATAAGTGTTTTAAGTTGAAAAATTCTTCACATTCAGAAATATTTAAATCACATCTGTTGCTCAAACTTCTGGTTTTGGGCTTCAATGCCTGGATTTATCCTTAATACCCCAATATGATGGTTTTTGAGCTTCTTTTAAGTTCTTCAAAGGTATGAGTTGAGACATCGGGACAAGTAACAAAGCTGCCAATTGACAAATAGAGGGTTTTTACTGCTATATTATAGTTAATTAAATATTCAGGTCTTGGGCAAATGTTAGTAGGTAGTTTAGTTTTAAGTAGCTAATTATCTGGCATGTTTGCAAATGATTTTTAACTAATAGTGCATGTGGCTGAACTCTAAAATAGTGTCTTTGCATTTCTTTTGTGTGACTTTCATACTAACCCGACTGATGAACGAACGTGCACTGAAGGAATTGGTAAATTGTCCACTGCCGATGGCAAAGCCTTCGCAGATCCCGAGGTTCTCCGGAGACTGACGTCGTCTGTCAGCTGCGCGCTGGACGAGGCGGCCGCCGCGCTGACGCGCATGAGGGCCGAGAACAACCACAACAACGGACAGGTGGACAAGTACGTGCTGGGCACCCTGCTTCTCCAGTTAAATCCAGTTCATTGTACATACCGACCGCCCCTGGTTCACCAGCTATGGGGTTTTATTTCAAATCCACTTAATTGTACATACTGACCACCCCTGGTTCTCCAATTATGGGATTTTATTTCAAATTCACTTAATTTTACGTACTGACCACCCCTGGTTCACCAAATAAGGAATTTTATTTCAAATCAAGTTAATTGTATGTACTGACCACCCTGGTTCCCCTAGTATGGGATTTTATTTCAAATCCAGTTAGTTGTACGTACTGACCACCCCTAGTTCCTTAACTATGGAATGGGATTTTATTTCAAATCCAGTTAGTTGTATGTACTGACCATTCCTGGTTCCCCATCTATGGAATAGGATTTTATTTCAAATTCAGTTCATTGTGCATACTGACCAACTCCAGTTCCCCAACTATGGAATAGAATTTTATTTCAAATTCACTTAATTGTATGTACTGACCACCCCTGGTTCCCCAGCTATGGGATTTTATTTCAAATCCAGTTCTATGTACGTACTGACCACCCCCCATTCCCCAACTATGGAGTGGGATTTTGTTTCAAATTCAGTTAATTGTACATACTGACCACCTCCAGTTCCCCAACTACGGGATGGGATTTTTTTTTCAAATTCAGTTAATTGTACATACTGACCACCCCTGGTTCTCCGGCTATGGAATGGGAATTTATTTCAAATTCAGTTAATTGTATATACTGACCACCCCTGGTTCTCCAACTATGGGATTTTATTTCAAAATCAATTAATTTTATGTACTGACCCCCCCCAGTTCACCAAATAAGGAATTTTATTTCAAATCCAGTTAGTTGTACATACTGACCACCCCTGGTTCTCCAACTATGGGATTTTATTTCAAATTCAGTTCTGTGTATGCACTGACCACCCCCCGTTCCCCAGCTATGGAATGGGTTTTTATTTCAAATTCAGTTAATTGTACGTACTGACTACTCCTAGTTCCCCAGCTACAGAATAGGATTTTATTTCAAAATCAATTAATTTTATGTAATGACCAGCCCTGGTTCCCCAGATAAGGAATTTTATTTTAAATTCAGTTTATTTTACATACTGGCCACTCCCAGTTCCCCAGCTATGGAATGGGATTTTATTTCAAATGCAGTTATTTGTACATACTGACCACCCCCAGTTCCCCAGCTATGGAATGGGATTTTATTTCAAATTCAGGTAATTTTATAGTTAGTAATGGAGCTATTCTGCTGCTAGCAGAAGCAGATTGCATCTGAAGGTGTAATTACTATCCCATCAGGTTATTCACTTCACTGGATAAGAGGAAAGTACAAAAAAATGTTACTTTCTAACATGATGCTCTGGTGTACCAGAGAGCTGAGTTCTTATTCAAGAAAGTTCAAGCTCTTAGCTGTATGTGAGTAGGTGATTGCTCTCTTAATTACAGAAGTTTTTCTGGTTGGAGTATTCATATTAGTGGTCTCTGTGATACTTGACTGCTGACTTTTTGGCTTTGTCTGCAATAGGAATTTGCCTTGGCACCTGCAGTCAGCAGTTTGTCATGGTCACAGCCTCTGTGTCTCTGGCATTCGCTGAAGTGGGAATAGCATCAGAGAGGTTTGCTCCTGTCTTGCAAACACCACAAAAACCAGTTTTGAGCACTCCTCTCTGCATCTGGTCTGTATGAGAGCATATTACCAGTTAGCAACTGATGGGAAGTGTCTATCTCCATTTCACCTGTGGCAATATCGTGTATGTATATAGATAAACTTTAAAAATATATATACATATAAAGGTGTATTTTCAAGTAAAGCTTAGCACTGAAGTCCAGAGTCTTTACTGAAAGGCTTCCTCCTTGCCTAGGAAAGCTGCCCAGCTGTTGCAGGTGTGTTTTAAGCTGACTGTGTGGTTCCTGTTTTGCAGTCGCAGTTTGGCAGAGGCGTGCTCCGATGGGGATGTAAATGCTGTCCGGAAGCTGCTGGATGAGGGACGGAGCGTAAATGAACATACTGAAGAAGGGGAGAGTCTTCTTTGCTTGGCCTGCTCAGCAGGATATTATGAATTGGCACAAGTAAGTAACAAGTACAGTTAGAACTAAACATTTGTGAAGCATTGTCTGAGGGGCTTCTTTGATAGGTAAACATTTTAGCTATTGTGGTTATTATAATTTTTTATTATTTCAACAGAATATCAGTGCACGCAGCTTATTGTGGGTTTCTAGTTATTGTTTGGGTTTCTTTGATGGAAAATGCAGTCACAGATGCCTTTAGGTTGAATGGACTTGTCTGAGGAATGAATCCTGTGTTTAGTGATGTATCTACTTTTCTGGCGTTATTCTAGATGCAGTCCAGCTGTTCTGCCGAGCAAGAGTATCTAAAATAGCAATAAACCCAAATACTACAACTGGTTGCCTTCTAAAAGCTGATGTCTCAGTCACACAATCCTTTTTCTATATCACATTTGTATCAAAAGTGCATTAATTTCTGTTAATTTTGAGCTATATTGCTTCTGTATCTAAGAGCAGCTGCTTTGAAATGTTTAGGTGATAGTTCTCAGAAATGCCCAACTTCACATTCTGGTGCCAAAACACAGGACAGGGAGAGAACTTCTCACCCATGAGCTTGACCTGTGGGTTCCCTGGTCATTATTGCAGGTGACATTTTCTGTGCTGTCATTCTGGTCAGTACATTGCCCTGTGACTTGTGAAAATGTCCATATTTCACTGGAACTTAGATATGAACAAATGCAGAAACTCAGAATTTTCTGCAGCAGAGCCCAGTGCAGGCAGTAACTGTGCATGGTCCTGGGGGTGGCACTGGGCTGTGAGGGACTGTGGCAGCTGGCTGGGGAGCCAGTCTCACAAATCCCATAGAATTAAAACCAAAAGGTTGATGTTACAATCTACTCACTGTAGTGAATTTTTCCCTCAGGTGCTTCTAGCCATGCACGCCAACGTTGAAGATCGAGGGAATAAAGGGGACATCACTCCCTTGATGGCAGCTGCCAGTGGAGGCTACGTGGATATTGTTAAACTCCTTCTTGTCCATTGTGCAGATGTCAATGCACAGTCCTCCACAGGTAACTGGGGAGCAGCACAGTTAGTAAGGCTGGCACATAAGGCACACAGCTCTTCTGAACATCTGTGTTTTTGTCTAACACTTTCATTCACAAGAAAACATGACAGGAACTGTTAGGAATAGACCAGATCTGCAGTGAATGTGTTTGGAGTCTTAACTGGCCGTTATTAAATATGGGTTTTAATATAAATTCTAATGGAAAGCACTGTTCCTGTAAAAACCACTCTGGTGTTAGAGAAAAAGAAAAATGTATGAAGTTTATCTTTTCTCATTGGTATAGTCCAAAATTACCCAGTAAGATGACCATGGGATGCATCTCATCAACTCCAGTTATTTCTGTCTGTTACTTTTTACTAAAGAGGAGTTAAAATTTTTCAGTGCATTGAATGTTCTCTATTTTGCTGGTTCTTGACCACAGCTTAACTGACCTCACTGACAACATTACCTGCAGTTGGATTCTGTTTATTAAGATAGAATTTAAACTTTGTTCAAATTTTCACACAAGTTACGTGTCCAAGCTATGAGATATTCTTTTATCTTTCTGTTTAGCCATTTTAAGCTAAGTTACCTTAAAATTGACTGTAGCATTTAAAACATGAGCCATATGTGAGTGTCTGTCACTTACAGTACCAGAGTTTTTAAATTATAAATTTATTCTCAGCCAGCAGTAGAAGATTTTCAAGGAATTACAGGATACAATCTTAGGCAAAAAAAAAAAAAAAAGAAAGACAAAACAAAAAAACACCCCCCAGCTCTACAGTATCAATTACTCATTGATCTTTTTGTTCATGTTTATTTGATCTAATTTTGTGTGCTAAAGTAGAAAACATAACAGTCAAACTGAAAAAATCCTAATTTGTAATACTGGCTTGGCATTAAAACTTTCATGTTACAGTTATTTGGGGTTTTATACCCAGCCTGGAATGATGGGCTGGAGAAACATTGCTGTGAGGTGAAAAGCTGCTGCTGGTGATGTCCTTGGGTTTGTTGGAGCTGTTAACACTGATCTCCTTCCTGTGTTAGGAGTGGGTGATGGAAAGGGCTCTCATGCAACCTCTCCTCTGCAGGCAACACAGCTCTTACCTACGCCTGTGCTGGGGGCTTTGTGGACGTGGTGAAGGTGCTACTGAAAGCTGGTGCTAACATAGAAGACCACAATGAGAATGGACATACCCCCCTGATGGAAGCAGCCAGTGCAGGGCATGTGGAGGTTGCAAGAGTATTGCTGGAATATGGTGCAGGAATCAACACTCACTCCAACGAATTCAAAGAAAGTGCACTTACACTCGCATGCTATAAAGGTATTGTCTCTTCCCTTGTTTTGTAGTTTTGTTTAAATTTGTTTGCTTGGATTTATCTGACTAAAACTTTCAGCAATACTTTTTTTTGAACGTCTTCCTAAGAGTTTTGTAAAGCTGGATTTTGGTTTTAAGCTCAGTGTCACTAAATCTTCCGCTGTGGTGTCATGGTATTAATTCTGTATTTGTGTCCAGATGTGGTGGACATGTTTGACATGTTGCAGATGAAAACTTGTAACTGGCTGTGTCCAAACTTGTGCTTTGACACATCACCATTCTCTCCTCCTACCCACTACCACATTCCCTATTTCATTGCCAGTTCCCTCACCAACTGTCTGTGAATGCTGAAAACATCTCTATTGGTTCTTCAGAAAATGCAAAGTTGGAATGTGTGTTTCTGTAATTTCTGATGGGGAGACAATGCCTCCATTATTACTGGATTCTTTTCTTTCAGTGTAATTTGGGAGAATGCTATGAATTCTTAAGTGTGATGAACTTTTAGGGACTTTTGACATAATTTCTTTTGCTATTTAAAGCTTCTATGTAAAGTAACAGTGCAGTGGTAATCCACTGTGCTTCTATGGTTTGCTTTCCAACCATTGTTTTTCTACAAATAGAAAAGAAGGATGTGGATTATTGTCATAGTATCTTTAGGCTTTGCCTCTGTGGTTAGGATTGAGGGTACATACTATGTATAACCTATCTGAGGACTTGCATCTGGATTTGTCATGGATTTCCTACAGCATGTGGTAGTTACTTACAGGCAAATGTCAGTAATAGTACCCCTGAATGTGTTGGAGAGTCATTCTTGTTTCTTTCGATCCAGAACCTGATTGAGTCATGGAATGTAAAACCTTGAATCACAGAGATGTCCTGTATTATCTTTGACAAGATAGTTGATTGTTTTCTTGTCAGTTTATGTAAGACTAAGTTTTCCCACAGAGAAGAATGCTCATCAAGAGGCTAAAAACTTAGAAGGGACAATTTCTAAAATGACAGAAACTGTAATAGAGTTTAAATCAAGTTTTGGTAAAGCTCAGTAGAAGCTTTTAAAAATAATGTCAGATAATATATGTGTGTATCTTACTTCTTAGAAATATGTGAGTATTATTAAGAAGCTTAAAGTTAAGTTCAGACCTACATGGACCCATCCCTAAAAGACAATCCCCCCAGTTGTATACTGCCTTGGAACTCTTAAATGATCTGTCACTGTACAGTTCAATAGGGAATAAGCACAGTTTTGTAGCTTGAAGTCACAAGGAAAGGTTCTTGTGTAAACTTGAATTAGACAGGTCTGTCTCCATCTCACAGCTGAGCGATATCTTTGGGAAAGGCTTTCTGAAGGCTGCTGGCTTGTTTGCATTGGTATTTTTTAAAGAGTACTTTAAAAAACCATGTTTGCCAGTGGTAACTTGTAAAGATTCTAACAGCAAACTGTGAAAATCTGAATTATTTCATTAAGTGTATTGTCTGTACTACTAAAAGTTGATGATGTGGAATGCTTATTTATTTTATCTGTTTCATTTGAAGGCCATTTAGATATGGTTCGTTTTTTGCTTGAAGCTGGAGCTGATCAAGAGCACAAAACAGATGAGATGCACACGGCGCTGATGGAGGCCTGCATGGTAAATACCTTTGTTTGTACTGTTCCCTCCTCAGGGAGAGAGGAATGCAAGAGGTGATAAAATAGAGTGAGCCTTGGATAACAAGCTGTTTGGGGGCTGCAAGTGAATTTGTGTGTTGTTACTGTAAAAAAAAGTGCTTACTGTAGCTCCCACCAGCTTCTCAGTCGAACTGCTCATAAAGGAAAAATACTTTAATTTTTGAGGGGATGATGTGTTGTTTTAAATGCTCCCTATGTGAAGTTTTGGTGACTAATCTGCAGTGCAGTGATGTAATACAAGTCACTAGTTTGGGGTTTTGTTTTGGTTTTTTTTTAGTGTGTTTTCCACCTCTGTTTTTATAAATAAGGTCTCTCAGTGTGTCGTGGAATGAGCCTTCCAAAAGTGCACTGAGCTGGATGATTCATGCATTACAATTGTCTGTTCATCACTGCCGGAAGTGTTTTGCATGGAGAGATGATTTGCTCTCTTCTAGGTTTCTGTAAATGAGGTTGTGAGGTTTTTCTTCTGACCTACCATTTTATTTTGAAAAATAATGTAGTCCTTAGTTCTCTAGCAACTGTCCACTTAATTTCAATGCAGCCATTGAGGGAAAACTTCCCTATCCAAGAGCATCATCTTAATAAATAGTGTGCTATTGTGTCAAAGCATATCTGTAACCATTTCTGTACAGACCTTGGATGACCTTTTCTCTCTTCTTCAAGCTGGGGAACTTCTTTGAAGAAAGAACGGGGGCCTTGTTTCCATAGGAAGCACAGCAAAAAGAGGGAAACAGATTTTTCTCCCAGTAGCCTGTACTCCTTGGAAGATAGGCTGCAGTGTTCCTCCAGTCTGCTGAGAGCTGGAGGATCAAGTGTTCTTTCAGTGCAGTTGTGAGGTGATGATGCAAGAGACCAAGGTCAGGGTGTAACTGGGGAGCTGTGTCCAAGTCTTCCATAGTGAGCTGGTAATTGTATCCTTGAATAGCCTTCCCTGGAGGAGAGCCTGGTGCCAGTAAGGAATTCAGAAGGACAGTGGGTGCATGCTGTCACCTAAAGGAGATTGCACCACAACTGCAGACTAAAGGTTAATCAGCCCCACTGTTCTGTTTAGGTTGGGGTTTTTTGTTTGCTTTTTCTTGGTTTCCTGGTGAAACAATCCAAGGGCTGGCTTAATTTGGAGATATGAAGCAGCTCACTTGGGGGAGAGAGTTGTGAGGTTTGCCTGCATATTTTCAGCTCTTTGGTGTTTCAGACTAGGTATTCTGACATTACAGAGTGTGTATTGACATTTGAAAGCAACAGAAAGGAAGATGAGCCTTTGAAGTCCCAACCCCATCCATAACAAGGGATTTGTTTTTTGTTATCATTCAGCTGCACCCTTGCACAAGGGAGCTGTTCCACCAAATTGTTGTGACTGTTCCCAATCTTCATCTCTTTCCATCTAAGGAATGCAGTAGGTACAGGTTGCTGAGATGTCTGGTCTCTGATCACCAATTCTTTTGTAAGTGCCTCAGAGTTTGTTTTAGTCAGGACAGTGCCACACTTGGGTTAATGCCTCTAATGAGGTGGCTGTTGGCTTTTAGGTTTCTCAACCTCTGAGAACAACAGCCTGTGTTTAATGTGCACCCCTGATTGCTGCCCATCTCAGGTTACCTACAACCTGCTTCATGATCAGCTTAAGCTTTCCTCTTTCGCCGATGTTGTGGCTCTCTACCAACTACACCTTCGGTCAAACGTGGATTTTAGATACTTGGTCCATTGCAAGTAATGGAGAGGTTTAAGGGTACTTTCTTGAGAAGTTGGCAGATACACCTATGTTCTTTGCTTGCTCAGACTGCTCTGGTAATCCTAATTTTCTTGTTCTATGGCTTCACCTGGGCATTTTTCAGTCACCTTTAAGAGTTTTTCCAGGTCTTCTCTCCTCCTGTTACCTGCCTTATTGTTACCACTTCAGTTTTTCTTGCAGGTATCTTTCCCAGGATGTAGAAGTTGCCAAGTGGGGCTTTTTTGGGTTTTGTTTGTAGAAGTCATGAATCAACTACTACTACAAAGAATAAGAAAATATTTTTTTCTTACGCTTGTTTTGAGGTTTAGTTTAGGAGGGAGTTTATTACTTATGACGCTTGTTTGCTATCTCTAGTATGTTGTGTCCCAAAGATTGTGCTGCAAATTAAGTCTTGTGCCATAATTCTTTTTTTCCTCAAAAGATATAAATACCACCATATATATCTAGCTCTATTTTCCTTAGATGTAGGTGGAAAACTAAATGTTGGTTAGGTCCAAGTATTACCATTAAACCATGATAAATAAAAAAGCCCTGTCTTTGTAGGATCATTTTCAGGCCTGGTGTGATAATGATTGCAACTACAGCATGAAGTGACTCCAGTTGTGACTCCTGGTTGCCCTTTCTTGCAGGACGGGCACGTGGAGGTGGCACGGCTGCTGTTGGACAGCGGTGCCCAGGTGAACATGCCCGCAGATTCCTTTGAGTCCCCGCTCACTCTGGCTGCTTGTGGCGGGCACGTGGAGCTGGCAGCACTTCTGATCGAGCGAGGAGCCAAC
This sequence comes from Camarhynchus parvulus, assembly GCF_901933205.1. Lineage (NCBI taxonomy): Eukaryota > Metazoa > Chordata > Aves > Passeriformes > Thraupidae > Camarhynchus > Camarhynchus parvulus. The sequence continues at coordinate 2,737,437 of NC_044583.1, read as the reverse complement.
CTGGAGGAGGTTAATGATGAAGGTTACACACCTCTGATGGAAGCTGCCCGGGAAGGCCACGAAGAGATGGTGGCCTTGCTGCTGGCACAAGGTGAGATCCCGTGGCCATGGAGCCTCAAAAGGACACAGTGTGATCCATGGCCAGCAGGTGTCCTGTGCAGATTGCTCTGATACTGCTGTACCCAGAGAGCAGAGCTCAAACACCCAAACTGCTGTGGGGGTGATGAGCATTCACCTCCCCAGCCAGTGTCAGTAATGGCTGCTTTGTTTCCCAGGGGCAAATATTAACGCACAGACAGAGGAAACGCAGGAAACAGCCCTGACCCTGGCCTGCTGTGGAGGCTTCTCTGAAGTTGCTGACTTCCTTATTAAGGCAGGAGCTGATATAGAGCTTGGTTGCTCAACACCTTTGATGGAAGCTGCTCAAGAGGGTCATCTTGAACTGGTGAAATACTTGCTGGCAGCAGGTATGTGTTCAGAGCAAGTGATTAAGCCCACAGATACTATGGACTTGATGTGTTTTGTATGATTTGGAACATCCTTGGGCTTTTGATAGTGACAGTGTTGTAACAAGAAACAATATCCTCAGATAATTTAGCAAGGAGGAAAAAGCATATGTTGCACCTCAGTATCTCTTGATACTGGTAACAGAGGAAAGTGCCTCCTGGAGCAGGTGATCCTGTTCCATATCTAGGAAGCATCCATTCATTAGAAACATTGTTTCCAGCTATCTGCATCTAGGACAGAATTTTAATGCAGATAATGCTTGGTTTTGCTTGCTACTCCAGCTTTGACTACGCCTGGTTATCTGCATTCAGTCTCCCTGAATAACCAGTTCTTTAGGAATGGTGTGCTGGGAAGTAGTGTGCAAGACAGATTCTGGAATGTGCTGAATTTCTGTGATGAATGAGCTTTACTACTACATTACACAGTAGTAAAAATTAAATCTTGCTGGAGTTTGGGGTAAAATGATGCTTCAATGTTCATCTTTCAGTTTATAGACTTGGTAGAGTCTAAAGTATTCTGCTTAAAATAATAAAGAAAAAGGAGCTGTATTTGGGATATCTTCCTTGTTGTGGAAGGTGATTTATTTGTATGCTCTAAGAATAAGCATAAAATTGGCTGGATTTGTAATTTTAGAAAGTGAAGCTCCCTGCTCATCGAGGGACAGTAACAACTGTGCCACTTGGTGCAGTGACACCAGCATGTGACACCTGTCACCAGCTCCCTTGGAATGCTCACTGCCTGCACTTCACTGCTGATAGTGTAGAAAGTTGATTAAGGAGCCTTGTTTTGGCATCAGGGAGTCTCTAATTATACCTCACACCTTAAAAATAAGAAAATGGCTAATCACATTGGCATTTCTTTTTTTAAGAGTAATGTGTTACATATGAAGAGTCAAGTGTAGTTTTCAGAGAGCTGGTGTCTATGAAGCTAGACAAATTATTTCAAAAAAAGGGTTTTAAAGCAAGTGATTTTCAAGAGCAGGAAAGAAGGGAGATTTGTGGAAGTGTATGGCTTTGTTGTATTAATACTAATTCAGTGATGTGCATTTTGTCTGGTCTCCCTTGGCATACAGCTCTGAGTTAAATGGACAGTCTGCAAAACTGTCTGGATTCCCTTTTACTTGATGTAACACCTGAAATCCTTCTTGCTGTAGAGGGACTGCAGGAATGAGCAAACATCTAAGTTTAACTGCTTGGATTGTCAGTCATGCTTTTTCCAAGCCTTGGCTTACCCCCTCTCCTTGGAGTGTTTTCGCTATGAGAGCAATTTTTGCCATGAGAGCAATGCTCTTGGACTGTGGAGGCTGTTGGTCAGTAGGATATAGCTGCTGTCAGAGATTTTTATGTTTATCTGATGTGAAACACTTGATAAGGACATGTCCAATATAAAAAAAATGTTGTGTTTGTAGGAGCCAATGTTCATGCCACTACAGCGACGGGAGATACAGCTTTGACCTACGCCTGTGAAAATGGACACACAGATGTGGCAGATGTGTTGCTTCAGGCTGGTGCTGATCTGGTAAGGCTTCTGCTGCATTTGTGGGCAAAGTGCTTTGGTTTCAAACTGTAAGGACAAGCATGTGTGCTTAGAGAACAGAGTGATGAGCTTAGGTATAGAGATTGATATATGGCTCTGTACAGAGGCGTGAGAAAAGCTTTTATTAGAGCCTGCATATTCTGTTTGGTCTAGAAAATAAAAGTTCTTATGGGTAATCTACTATGAATTTTAAATGGTTTAGCAGTAGGAACTCCTGCTTCTCTATACCAGTGTCAGTCTCCGAACACTTTTAGTCTCTTAATTTGTGCAAATTACTACATAAAAACTCCAAACAAAGCAATGTCTTCTAAATGACCAGCATAATCTGATCTCTTTTCTTTGTTCTAACTCTTGGGTTTAGCACATTGCTTTCCCCATTTTTATTTTCTGTAATGTAAACTAATTTGTTTGGAGACCCAAAACTGCCTCTTCACCAGCTACAGAGATATAACATTTGACTATTAATTAGTAAAAACAATTGATACTTTAGTCTTCCAAAGGTGTTTAGGAGCCTTATGTCAAACAAGGCTCAAGCTGGAAAAAATGTTACTTTGGTTTCCTAGGAGGAGTATTCTCCTTTCCCCCACCTCGCCCCATGTACTCACTGCTCTGTGTTTTATTTTGCTTGGGGGATGGGTTGGGGTTTTGTTTGGATATTCTGAAATTTTTGTTCCTTTTAAAAAACTAAGAAAGCCAGGAAAATTTCTCATTGAACCTGATAAATCAGCATGCTAATGAAGTTACTTAAATTTCAGTCACTAATGAAGTTTTTTTGAGTTTTATTTAATACTAATGCTGTAATTTGGAGTAATTTACAGTATTCTTTGAGACTTTACTCTTTTTGGGGGGCTTGTTTAATTCTTCTGCAGTAATGTCAGTAATGTTCTGCTTAATTTGTTCTTATCAGGGAGGAAAATCATATTTTTGGGGGGGTTATGGGATTTTAGCAGGGATATTGGATGGGGTAGTCTTGGAAAGTTCTGTTCAACCCAGATCATTCTGTGATTATTTTATGAAAAGTGATTCTAGTCCCCATAGAGTTTTGTCAGAATTGGGGGTGACCATTACCACCACGTCTCAGCACAAACAGGTGCTGTTCTGGTCACTGCAGAGAGGAACTGATGCTTCTCAGGGACTGATCCTCTGGCCTAGATATCAAACATGTCATTCAGGAACCAGTGGAGATCTTGAGAGCTCTGTCACATTCACTAAGCAATGTGGCTTTGTAAACATCAGGAGAATTTAAAAAATGATGGCTGGGATGAACTGATGAACTTTCTTCTGTTAGTGGTTGATTTTTCCTTACAGTTCTGCAGTGACAAGTAGTGCTAGAAATGAGCAGTGTTAGAGTGCTCATCTGTCTGCTGGAGAACTGCTCAATCCTCTATGGATTTTTCTCCTTGTGACTAATTGTTCATGAAGTCTGGCATGTTAACAATTCTTGTGTGCTTTTCTGATGCCCTTCTTCAAGGGATCTTTTCCATGTCCTTACAGAGTTAGCCTGTAAAATCTGTAGCAAAACTAGCTGGCAGGCCTGCACCTTTTCTTGTTAATGTATGCATTTTGAAATCAACTTGCTTTTGCCAAATGTATGAATGACTGAATCTGAGGCACATCTGAAGCCTTCAGCCTGTGATCCCATCTGTGCCATAGTTACATTCTAGTTCCCCCATCCCCTCCAGGAGTAGGGACTTCCAGGGTCTCAGCTTGAGCTGCTACCACTGGATCAAACGTAAATTTTATTGTTTACAACTTCTATGGGGACAGAACAGCTCATTTAGATTTTGTGATCTATGTGAGTAAAGGTTTGGACATTGGAACTCCGAAATATAAATTGATAAAAGCATTTTTTAAAAGCAGAAATATGGTTTAGTAACTTCAGGAAAATATATCCGGCATTTCAGTAAAACATCTATTTACCAGTGTGGCAAGGATTGTCTAATATCAAAGGTGAAAGGATAATTTTTCCTAGAAGATTGTTTTTCTTTCCTATTTCTTCTTAATGTCTTTCCCAGCAGTTACCTTCATCTCAAGGGTTGTGTAAGGTAAGATGTGGGAGGTACATAAATGTTCCCACAGGAACCAGGTTAAGGACTGTAAATCTCACAATGAGCATTGGTGATATTTAATGAGAGGTGATATCCTGCTTTTAAGCTGCTTACCTTTCAGTAAACTAAAAGGACCATTCTGAATGCCTGTTCCCTCTTGATGTAGAATCACACCTGGATTAAAGGAGATTCTGGTGTCCCTTTTGAAGGCAGTTCTGCTCCTGACAGGGTGGTTGCACCTTTGTCTGTTTCAGTGTAGCTGCAAACGTAAGAGAGATGTTCTTTTTTGAACAGTGAGATCATCTCAGCTTTTCTCAGCTGGGAAATACAGAAAAGAGTTTTAAATTGGGATTTTTTATCCCAATTTAACCTGGATCCTCTTGCAGCTGTGCTACATAGGAGTTGGTCTAGTGATGGAATTTACCTTTCTCCTACAAGATTTATGGGAGCTTTTATGCAGAAGTAAAGAGATGGAAGAGAACCCATGAGGACAGCTTCATTCTTGAATTTTTCTCATTTTACACTGTCAGGGTCTCCCCAAACCTCCTTAGTACTTGTTAAGATTCCACATCTTGCTTTGCTTAGAAGACTAAAACTGGCTACCTGGCATCACATAATTCTAATTGCAAAAAAACCCCAGCATGCCAGACTACCTTTTAATTCTTCTCCTATGACACAATGCTTTTGCAGACATGTTTCTGTCATGGCAGGGATCATTGTTTTGCCTTCAGGTGATAGCATCCCTCACACTAATGTGGCTCCCAAATTAAAAACTCCCTTTCCTTGATGTGTGTGACAGACTGTGGGTTTATGTATTGTGTATGAGACACCATTTAAACATCTACAAAAGCAGCCCGTCTTCTGGAATTTGAATTCACAACTCTGGGGGTTGCTGTGTTGCTGTTACAGTGAGGAATCCGAGGTGCTGTTATGTTTTTCCCTACTGGTTTTTGAACCATCAGGGGAAGATCAGGGATTTCTGGCTTTTTTAGACTTGGCCCTTAGTCTTGTGTAGATAAAGCATGGTAGGACATGTGAAGCTTATTTTTGTAGTCAACACTTTTTGGCTGTTGCACTCTCTGGATGGTGCAAAGTACAATGAAATTCTTTGTTTTGCCAGTAGTGAACGAAAATCCATCTTGTCTGTAACGAAGATGCTGTGTCTGACCTTTGTGCTCTCTTTGTGGATCTGAATGGCTCATGGTAGGAGTCTGAACTCATGAGAGCTTCATTCTTGGTCTTACCATTGTTCTTGCCTGCCTCATGCCAACAAACCAGTTTTCAGCTGGTGGATCTCATCCAATTTAAGTTCATATTCCAGGTCTTCATGACCAGGAATCTTTGTTTGTAGAGCAAGAGCCATGAGTTCTTCTTTCTCCTTCTGCAGGACAAGCAGGAGGACTTTAAGACAATTTTGGAGGGCATAGAGCCAGGCAGGCATCAGGTCAGGTTGGCCTTTGATGCTTGTAAGCTGCAGCCTCAGGATGCATGCTAAGGACAAGCATGGTTTTAAGGCATCAGTCTCTTCAAAGATCTAGAGACTCCCTGTGCAGACTAGATGGGGCTTGTTCTTGTTCTGTATTTTCCCTCCTATTGGGTTTTCTAAAACTGGTTTTAAAAAACAATATCCCAACCTTCCCAAATGCAGCAGGTTATCTCATTGATAGCAGCCCTCTTAAATCTGTCTCCTCTAAGGTCTTCCATTTTTAGATGTTTACTTTAAACTAGAGGCCTAGTTGAGTTTTCAGGAAGGTTATTTGGGCAGGTAGGTTGGTGACTGCTGGAATGAGTTCAGTCTTGAAAATCAGCAATGTAGGGACTGTAACTTTTTGCAACAAAAGCTTTCTCTAAATCATTTTGTTCAGAATAATATTTAGATTTCTGTTAAATATTCACTGTTGTCATGGATGAGGGAGACTTGTTAAAGAACTGAAAAGTTGGAGCTTTACTTTGAAAACAGATTTTCTTATTGAACATTTAAATAGCATGTGACATGGAGGAAAAAAATCAAATAACTATCCTAGTGATTAATATAACCATGAATATTTGTGAACCAAGAAGAATTGTATGTGGGGAAAGCCCTTATGTAGCTGATCTTGGAATTGCCTAAACCATAAACCTCAAAAGGAAGAACTAAAAAAATACCAATCATTGTCATAAGATGCTCCTGACTCTGCTCTGCTCTTGGAAGTATTGATTTGCCTAGAAAGGAAATAATTATTGCTGACAGGAATCTTATCTCCTCCTTGAGTCCCAGTGGGAAAGGTGCAGACAATGTAAACTCCTGCCTGGTTTGGGTAACACTCTCACTTTCCCCTCCCTTCCAATCTGTTACCCAAAGCCACAGAAAATTCTCCCTGGGTGTTCTTTCTATCCCAACAGAATTAGCAGGAGAGCACATCACCCATGAGTTTAGAGAATGACTTTCCAGATGTGGCAGAGGTGTTCTCCTTTCTTCCTCTTCCTGATTGTACTAATTCCCACATTCCTCAGGGCTGGAGCAGTGACAGGAGGGGGTGCTGTGGTGAGCCCTACAGTGCAGAGAGGCAAGGGAATTGTGTTTGGAGACAGTTTACTGGGTTTAGATAATACAAAGTAAACATCAGGGTGCACTTCATATAAATAAAAGAAAAAAACACATTGTAAAGGTAATGAGGATACTTTGGGACAACTTTCATTTTCTCTGTCCTGATTTTGATTATCTAATGCAGCTGAAAAAGAGATAGATATAGATATATATCCATAGATGGAATCTCTGAAATTTATGTTTATTCTAGGTAAAAAGACAGGATGTGAGGAGACAAAGGCACAGCACTGTCTCAGCCTCTTATTTTGGCTTGTCCTAGATGTCTTCCCTTAAAGCTTGAGTTGATGCTGTTTGATAGCATTATTAGGGCTATAGAGAGTGCTGAAGTCAGAAGGAATTTAATCTTAAAATAAAACATGCGTTTCTATCTTCCAATGTGAAAAATACCATCAGAATGCCATAAGTTTTGAAGATCTACAGCAGGTGGGCACCCAAATGGTTTGGTTTGGCTGGACTGATGGTGTGCATGGTGCTGCAAGGATTGAAAGTGTGTAGTAGCTGAGGATCAAGTTCTGCCTGCTTGAGGAAGTGACAGTTGGTTAAACTGGGCAGAATCCCTGCATTGCATTTCAATGAGGAAGCCTCCTGGCGTCCGTGTTGGAGACTTCCAACAGTGAAGTCTGTTAGGAAGGCAGAATGTTGCAAATAATTATTCCTAACTGCCAGTTATCTGCTACATCTCAGTGCAATACAGGATGCTTTACACTACCTTGAATAGAGCTAAGGTGACCTAAAATAAATTTTGCATTTTGCCATCTTTGCATCGGTAATGGATTTCGAATCGGGTGTGAGATAGTTCAGCAGCAGTGTCCAGGTCCTGCTCAGAGCAGAGTGGTAGTCAGGAATTCTTTGCACCCACAGCTGCTTTGAGAGTGATGTGCTGGTGGAACCAGGGGTTTGCTGTGCTTCAGGCACACAGCAGCATCTGGCTTTTTAGGATCTCTTGGCAGAGGCCGAGGAAGGAAAAACTATGCCAAATACCAGAGTAAGCATCAGGACTTAAGGGCATGCCATTAATTCTTACAATCATAGGGCCACATGTTAACATAATTACCTTTACATGTCCTGTAAATGTTTCTGCCATGCAGACAGTCCAGAAGCAGGTATTTATTGACATCTAAGCAGTCATTGCCCTGTGAGGAGTATCTATTAAATTTTTTTTAAAGTGACTTCAGTAGTAAGTCTGTAAGGTTTGCTGTGCCTGTGTGTGCTAGTGTGTTGTACTGCTGAGTGAGCAAAGAAATCAAAGCTCTAATGTGGGATTTAGCCATGTGTTAAAGCAGTGGTGGACAGTAACACAGAGCTTTTGTGAAGGCTGAGGAGCAGAGCAGGAGCAGGAGAGAGGCAATGGAATCTCTTTAGAGTGAAGGATGTGCTTGGATTGGGAGCCAGTATCCAACAGAAGATCCAGTCAAGAAGTTTCTTCTTCAAGTGTACTAACAGAAAACTAACTTAACATGCAGCTTGCAACTAGAGCAAGCCATATGTCAAAGGACATATGCAGAGTTTTCAGGAATACAGAAACTGTGAAGGAAGGAATTGAGTTGTTCTGTCAAATTTCTTCTTGCCTGACTGTATTTGTAGGTAGCCATGACACCCACTGTCAGTAATAAATGTTAACTTTCACTATCAGGTATACATGGGATTACAAAGTAAAGAGTGAATTTAGAGCTTGGCTTCCAAGATATCTGATCAAAAACCACACATTCCTATTATTGATCAGACTGAATGTTATTTAAATAGGATAATATTGAGTATAGAGAGCACATACAAACACTCCCAGGAAGATTATGTTCTCTCCCCTTGTTCTTTGGGAGGGTTAATATCATTGCTCAGCATTCTTTGTGGTATTGATCATGTCTACATAGCAGGCACATTGTCTAGTTCTGTAGCTGCTCTAATACAGTTGTATTCAACCACATCTTTCTAGTATTCAGACTTTTTAAATTAGAAAATTGTTCCTGATGCTCATTCCCTTTTTGTTGGTTTGTATCATCCTTTTCTCAGCTTTCTGCTTTATTCTACAATCCTCTTAGAGACTTCTTGTGAGCTGCAGTGATTTGTCTCATATTTATTTCTGATCCTCTTCAGTATGTTTTATAAATGTTGTGCGCACTCAAGGCATTATTGCAGTTTTGAGGTCTGGCAGCACATGGCAGCTCTCTGAACTGTGGCTCTGCAGTTCATGGTTATTGGGAACTTCCTGATATTGGGTGACATTTGTGTTAAATCTTCCACCTTTTCTGAGGAGGAAGCAAGGTCTTCCTCTGCTCATGTATGTTACACTTTTGAGCACTAAAATAAAAAGGGGGTTGTAAGGTGTGATTCCAGTATGGATGTTGTCCTAATCCTTTTTAACAGTGTGATTTAGTATTTAAGATAACATGAAAATTGACACCAGTCAGTTTACATTTATTACAGGCTGCTTGTGAGAGATATCTTCTGCTCAGATAGGTAATTCTGGTCCCATCACAAGATACTTCAGCAGCTGAAACAATGGTACAATTTTTGCCCATTTATACATCTTTTATTTCTTCTCTAGGAGCACGAATCTGAAGGTGGGAGAACCCCACTCATGAAGGCTGCACGAGCTGGTCACTTATGCACCGTGCAATTCCTTATTAGCAAAGGTAAAGGCTAGTTTACATAACTAATTAAAAACTTTAAATGCCACTTTATAATGCCACATGTTTGTGATCCATATTTAAAATTATTCTGGTTATATGTATATGAGCATTTGTCAACCCCCTAAAGGTTTTTTGAATTTCATGTAGTTCATGATAGAATGAATTACAAAATATTTTCCTAGTTACTGTTCTTACTCTGTTATATAGATTAGATTTGAAGTATAGCAGATATTTTCAGTTTCTTAAAGAAAGGATTTCCTCCTTCAGAAACGCACATCAAGTACTGTCTGAAAGAGTAGCAACTGCACCACATAGTGATGCTGCTCAGAGCTCAGTGAACATTTGGAATTGTGCTTCTTACACCATGTGTTCCCTCACTTAACGCTTACAAGCCCACTGTTGCTGTTGCAACTGCCTTGTCTTTACAAGGTGAGGAGGAGGAGGATGTGTGGAAGCCAATCAGTTAGTCAAAATCCCTTTGCTCTTTCCCTAGAAGTGTGTAGGAAGTAATTGGATTACAAGAGTAAAATTTGTCTCTGTTCCACAGAATACTGTACTTGTTGATACTTTCTTTTAGAAAGAACTTCTTTGTGTTTAATTCTAAGCTCTTCTCTTACTAGGTGCCAATGTGAACAGGGCTACAGCCAACAATGATCACACAGTGGTGTCCCTGGCCTGTGCTGGAGGTCACCTGGCCGTGGTTGAGCTTCTCCTGGCTCATGGGGCAGATCCTACTCATCGGCTCAAGGTATTCACGGGCAGCTCTCCTGTTCAGAGGTTCTGAGAGAACCACCTGGCTGATTTATCAAGTAGTAAATTTAAGTAATAGAATTATTACGTGGGGATGCTACACTGGGGAGCAAAACTCATCTTCTGGCTTTTTGTTTCCAAAATCTCCCTTCAGGATGGCTCGACAATGCTCATTGAAGCTGCCAAGGGAGGACACACAAATGTTGTTTCTTACCTGCTGGATTACCCGAACAATGTTCTGTCGGTTCCTGCAGCAGACTTGTCCCAGCTCACGCCTCCATCTCAGGATCAGTCTCAGGTAAGCCACAAGAAGTTTTTTTTAAACAGCACCATCAGTATTGGGAAGAAACACTTGCATAGTCATTAATTTCAAAATTAATGTAGACAGTGGAAGAAATTTTAAAACCCTGCTCGCATGAGAATCGTAGAGAGTGAGAGAATTGGTTGGTGCTACTTGCAGAGATCTGAAGAACACATGAGCTTTTTCCTCTTTTCTGCTTCTGGACAGGATAGTTCCAAACCCAGGATTTCAAAAGGATGTTGTTTCTTTCCTGCTTTTGCTTGGTATTTTGATTGAAGAGTTCTAAAGCCTTGTGGTAGTACCCCTCTGTCCTGGTTCAGGACACCCTCACATGGTATTAATGATTCTATTTGTTGTGTAAAAGAAAATATATTGTATAAGTTCAGGATTCTGCAGTCTGAAGAGGCAGCTCCAGGGGAGTTAGCTGATTAAAAGCCTAAAGGAATTAACGGTTTTCCAGCCAACACAGCCTGAGATCTTGCACAGAGTAGTACAGTTAACTTTGACATATTGTCCCCAGTAAAAAAGCAAGGATCAGGTCATACTAAGAAGTAGCATAAAATACACAGTTTGGGAAGAGAGAGCAGGAGTATGCTGTAATTCTGAGCCTGTGTATTAACACTTGAGGAGCTGCTCTGGCAGGTGTTTGTACCTGAGTGTGTCTGTGCCTTTGTTTGAAGGTTCCCCGTGTCCCGGTGCATACGCTCGCCATGGTTGTACCTCCCCAGGAGCCTGACAGGACCCCTCAAGAGAACTCCCCACCTCTCTTGGGAGTGGTGAAAGGTCAGTATGTAGCCACTCAGAGAATATATGTGGTTTGGAAATGGATAGACTGGGGATCATTTTACTAGAGCTTATGCATAGTGTAGTCCATTCCATCAGTTCTTGAACACCTCTAATGAAGTACAACTTAAACCTATTTTATATAGTTCATAGTTTTTTCCTTATTTTCTTGCATTCTAAAGTATAGCAACACTGGTTGTTCTAACCTTATTGTGCTTCTTCTAATTTATTAGAATTATACTTATTCAATTTTTTGTGGAAGAAAATGCTTGTGCTAACTGCCCTAGTGCAGACAGATAAAAAAGCTAATGTACTCCAGGTGTGGTGTTCACTTTTGAATATTGTACATTGATCTTCTAGAATAGTTGCAGCTATTATCCATGAACTTGATGCACCAACTTTTTTCTGTTTCATCAGTAGCAATGTAAACATGTTGGCACCATAAATACCAGTGCAGATCTACTTACAGGAGAGTTTTTGTTGTATTAGTAATAGTTCTCTTCTGAGTGATCCTAACATCAGAGTTTTTGCTTTGAACATGGTCAAACTGATTGGTTAAAACTCCTTGTAGTTATTAAATTGCAATTAGGGAGTTTGTTTAAAGCTGTGGATTCTGTAACAAAATCTGCTATCATATCTGCTAAATCAGCTCAGAAAGAGAAGCAGATTCTCAAGTGCAAAGTTACAAACTGCAGCTTCTAATGATCTACAGTTTTGGATGGGGCTCTTAAGCATTACAGTATCGAAAGCTCTGTTAGCTAGATCTGCTGAAATCCTTTGTTTGAGGAAGCACCGAGCACTTCCAGAGCAAACAAACAAACAGAAACCCCTTGGGGGCACAAATAAAGAGAAAAACATTATGTACCTGCTGGTGTCTGAGTGTGCAGCTGTGCCCCTCTTCATGCATATGCCATGTGTGTGACCTCTCAGATGCACTTGGTGTCTCATTTCCTAGGATGTGCAACACTGGATATTTTGGATTTCAGAAAAACGAATACCAAACAAGTGAAAAGAATATACAACTTCTGGTTCAAATAACCCTCCAAAAAGCTATATACCAGCATGTGTGCCCTTCCAGTTCAATGCTTGTTAGCACTGTGGAGTGGGAGTGTTCTGGGAGCACATTTTGTGGTGCATGGGAATCAGTAAGGGATTAGTTAATGCTGAGTCAGAAGACTTAACTTAAAAGCTGAAAGTTTCATTTTATTTAATCCAATTATGAAAAGCAAATCATTGACTGTAGTTTAGAAACAGTTCTCATTGCAAACACCTTATTGCCAAAGTCAGCACATCCTTAGGTGGGTTTTTTGCAGTACTGTGATGCTGGGGCTGGCACAGGGAGATCTCATTGTTCACAGGGGTTCAGGACATGCTTCATGCATGTCAGCAAAACTCATCTGTGCTGCGTTGTAGGAGATGCAGCAATCCCAAACCTGTCATTAAGCTGATGAAGCATTCCAAAAACTGCAAAGCTCTTGTGTCTCTCAGATCTTTAGGGGGGAAATGGTATTTTTGTGCTAAACACTGTGTGCTCATTGCAGTGCAGAGTCAGTGTGCTGTGCTGAGCTGCCATTTGTGACTTGTTACACACACATGGCTTTAATTCACCAGACCTTCATCACTGAACTTGTTGGGAGGGGAGAGGCAAAAGAGGGGGTGAGTTGAGGTGTTTGTTATTTCCGAGGCAGCAGAGCAGTCAAGTTCTTGCATAACAAAATTGTTTATCTGGGGCAGAACAATTACTTGCCTTCAATCAGAAGCAGCCTCTGAGTTTTTGTATAAACTGAGAACTACTGGGAGGCAGGAGAGGAGTACCTTGCCTCCTTAACCTTAGCACAGCAAGATTTTTTTATGGACCTGTGTGAGTTTTGCAAGAAATGCAATAGTGACACTTTGTTTTCTGAAGAGTTCTTGGCAAGTCAAATGTAAAACTTGAGCACATTTAAGTGTTCCTATTACAATTCAGATATGACATGAGATTTTCAAGAAGAATTTATGGCCTAATTTTTAATTTTATTATTCTTCCTCAGTAAAGCATGGAGGCACATGGAATCATTACCATTTGAATAATTACTTTGGCAAAGGATTTAATATCAGTGTTTAGCAACTGAAAAGATAAACATTTCAGAGGTAACAGTAGAGCTAGAGAGGCTTAGATAAAGGTGACACACCAAGATGATAACTTGGAAAGAAGAAAAATCAGGTGAAAAAGGAGCAGAATTAGTTATGGGATTGACCAGACCTCAGCTCCTCCTTGCTTAGGAAGGATTGTTCTCAGTGCACTACATTTAGCAGGTGTCTGTTGTGTCCATGTAAAAGAAATCTCAGTTCAGCTGCTTTTGCTTCCATGGGGAGAGACAGGAGATCCCTCCTTGGTGGATTCTGCCCTCACTGAAGAGGAGCAGGATTGCTCAGCAGCAGCTGTGGTGCAGCAGCTCAGCACAAGGAGCTTTTTGGGTACAAAACCCAAGTGTGCTGTTTCCACAGGCCCAGGGGCGGATCCAGTACAGGGCTGTGCTGCAGCTCCCGTGGCCCTGCACCTGCTTCCCTGGGAGAGGGGATGGAGCCCAGCCCAGGGAACAGTCCAAGGGAATGCTGCTGGATTTCTTCAGGAAACCAGCTGCTGATAATCCCCTCTACTTTGTGAATGGTTCCTGCAGAGCCTTGTGCAGGGCTGGAACACAGAGCATGCTCTAGATCATCATCAAACGTGCTAGGACAACAAGGGATGCTCAGGGAGCCTGTGGAAAGCAGCAGGGTTGTTTTCTTAGTCAAAATATTTTTACTAACATCAGCTGTTTTTAAACGTGTCAAAGTTCAAAGCAGTCTGCTTTTGGAGAAGGAGGTATCAGGTTTTCAGTAATTTTTTCTTTAGGTTTGTTTTACTTCATTCTTTGAAACTGTGCTTACAAATTAACTAATTGGCCTAAAGTGAGTGCTTAAAACCTGTCAACATGCTGTCATTAGACTTTTTTAGTGTAATTTTTAAGTGGGCAGTTGCTTGCAGTGGTTCTCATTGGGGATGCAGGGTTTTTTAGAATTACACAAGACCAAATAGACTTATTCAGGTGAAAGCTGCCCACATTTGCCTTTGATCCCTGTGAAGGAGACCAGAGTTCCCCTAAGGCTGAGTGGTACTGTTGCAATCTCTAAGCTTTCTCAGCTAGATATTCAATATATGGTATTTCCTGGATCCCCATGCTAAATCTAATAATCTGATGGTGTGGAGAAGGGGAAGAAAAACAAACTCTATGTAAATTTCAATAGATACAAATTCTTTTTTTTTAATCTGATATCTGACTTCTATGCCTAATACTGAGTTATATATCTCAGCAGAGATCTCATGCATTGTGTTATTTAATAAAAATAGAGGCCAGGTTAACAGTAAAACTAGGAAGTTATATGACTGTCATGGAGGTGAAAACATTAGTAAGGCAAATTGATATTCCTGCTTTTCCAGCTTTTGCATTCTGATTTTTACCAGATTTTTCTTCTGCACAGTCCCAGCTGCCTATTCATTGTTTAATGTGCTTCAACATCATCAGATCAATTCTTGCCATTTCCTTCTGGAAACTTCCTGCCTGGGTCAGCAGCTAGCCCAGGTATCTGGGATGAGTTCCCAAGGGAGATTTCACCATCCACGCCTCCTGACTTCTGCACTTTGCTAATTCTTTCTTTGGAGACTGAAATCCTTTTTTCTGCAAATCCTCAGCAGTGCAGGCAGGTGATTTGACACCCAGACATGTGTAGGTCCCCAGGAGCACAAATGTGTAACCATCTTTTCACAGTGGTTTGTGAAATTCTGCTCCTTTGAAGCTTCAGTTGCCTGCTTGCCACCAACTAATTCAATTACATCTCAGCAATTTTTCATACATACCATGAACCCACCAGAGGAAACTTGGGAAGAAGACTTAAGATTAGAGAGTAACTCAAATTTTTGAATGGCTGAAAATTGATTTCAGCTTGGCTTGGTTTCAGCTGTGCAGCCATTGCCTGTTGGATAGCATTGCACCTATTCCCTGCAATTTTCCATAGAAACAGCTGCAGGAGGGATAAAGACTGGCAAAATTCCTCCATGGTTCCAGGAGGGATACTGTGAACATACTCAAACTCATCATTCAGCCTTCTACCAATTAACCTCTTCTTTATAAAGAAGAATTCAGTATGTATGAAAAACCATGTAGCAGATTAATTTTCTTGGGAAATGCAGGCCTTTTATTTTTCCAAATTAGTAAGATTATGTAATATTGTACTTTGCATTTGTGTGTGTATGGAGCAACTGATTGTTTCTCCAGGTCCTTAGAGATGAGTTTCTTTTTGATACAAATAATAGTTAAACTCACAATTTTCATGAAAATTCAATATTGAGCTCATATTATTCATGTTGATGAGGCTGGTGAGTTTTAATTGCAGGTTGCAAATTGAACTCTCAACTTCTGAGTGAAATCAGATTTACAAAAAGACACCTCAAGTGCAAGAACAACAGACAAGCAATTCTGTTACAGAGCACATAGATGACATGGTGATTCATACAGATTTATATAACAGGGTCTCCAGCAGAGATGTATTTGAATGTACAAATGTGTATCACACAGCTGATTTTTTTCTTACTGTCATTTTTTATGCTGGAAAAAATCCTTTGGACTTCACTGTTTGGATTTTGATCCATTTTTTTTTTTCATTTGATAATGACAATAGAAATTAAGGAGCTGTTAACGAACTTTGTCTAATAAAATTAGAATTTTGAGAATAAGAATTTTGTCTAATAAAATATAAAGTCTAATATAACTGAAAGGCATATAAATTAGTTATTTCCTGGGTGAAGTGACATCCTGTGGATTATAAATCACAGCTAGAAGAGCAACTTCCTTGAGAATCATAACCATTCACGAGAAAATACAGTATCAGACTTGTTGGCAGCAACTGTATAAATACTGAATGTGTTCTAAGCAAATTCAAATTAGAAGAGTTCAATTGCTTGAGAAAGCCACCTGAGGACTACAGAACTGAAGGGTATTTTTGCAGGTTCTTGCTCACAGTGTTTAGGGACTTTAAATGTTATTTGCAGCCAAAAGCATTCAAACCTGGTCATGGTGTGCTGTCTGCTCAAGAGACCAGGAATGATGCCTACAAGAGGCTCTGTGGGGTGAGGGGGCTCTTGCAGCTCAGCTCTGTGGGAGATGATTTTAAGTGTATGGGAGCAGTGCAGGAAATTGCCATAGGAAACAGCTGCCCCTTCCTGGGGAGAAGTGGGGATCAGAGGAGTGCATGGGAAGCTGTGTTTGGCAGAGTAGGTCTTACCCTGAGTCATAAATGGTGGTCACAAACCTGGCTGAAGATCTCTGCAGGAATTGTGGTGAAGGCTGTGTTGGACAGGGTAGGGACCAGAACTTGTGGGAATATGGAAATGCAAATAAAAGAGCAATTGGTGATACTGTTCACAAAATAATTGGGGAATCAGTCCCTCCTTTACTCTGTGGCTTTCCTAGCATGCCCAGAACCACTCTGGGTTTGCTGATCAATTTTTTTCCTGTGACCATGGTACTGGATGGCAGGTGGTATCTGTGTGGCAACATCTGGATTTCAGTCATCTTCAGTCTAAATAACTTCCTTTCATATCAAACAAGTCTTCTAAAAGTGATGACAATAGTGGCTTTAGAGGCCAGATTGACAGTTTAATGTTGCTAGGTGTAATTTTGGTAGTAGGTTGATTGTGTAGATGACTGATGCTGCCCCTAAAAGATAAGTGTACAAAATAAATTTTTTTAAAGGTTGACATGATTATGATCTGGCCTGTGATTGGATTCTTAAGTCTTACTGAATTTATGTATTTCAAAAGTGGAAGTGTAAGGTGTGTGTTCATAATTATGTACTAAAATGGACACAGTATTTTCAGCATTTTGTAATACAGACGAGATTTGGATAAACCAGGAAATGCTACTTTTTAATACATCTAATATTTGCATATTCAAAGCTACCAACAGTGTAGCTTCTCCTCCTCTGCTTTGACCTGACTCTTCTGGTGAGCATGTCAGGTTTAGCAGATCTTTCTTCCTACCCCTCATCCTCTTCCAATAGCTCCAGTTACAGCTTGCAAATGTTTTCTGGCATAGAAAGGGTGATCTGGAACCTGAAAAGTGGCCCTGCTATCTAATTAGCAGCTGATTAATGTAAATTCCTATGCCTTTTCTGGAACTTGAGAGCCCAGCTGGTCTCCTAACACCAGTCTTCACAAACTGTCCCACCTTTCTGTGATGATTCCTGGTTGGAGCTGCTGCCTGAGCCCATCCCTGGCTCCTCAGCCAGCCCAGCTCTCCAGGTGGGGTTTGTGCTTCTGCACTTTCCTTCCTCTTGTGCTCCTAGAAAAGCTTACCCATGACAGGTTTGTTTTCTCCCCAGCTCAGACTTGATTGAGAGGGACAACATTGATACTTTATTATATAGGAGGCTCTTTGAACTGCAGCTTTTCTTTCCTGGAATGATAGAAGGTGTCCAGAGCTGCTGGGCTGTGGGACTGCCTTGAGTGAGGATGGGAATGATAAACACAGGACCCTTAGGGGTGACAGTGAGCAGGACAGAGGGTTCCCACCTCAGCTGAAGGCAGAGTTCATTTGCACTTTGGTTACTATAGCAATGCAGCTCAGCTTCCTTTCAAAACAAGGATATAGACAAGCCTTTCGGAGATTTCTGGTGAGTGCAAATGTATTTCTCAAGAGTGGTCTCACAAACCTGTTAATTACACTTGTTAAAATTAAAGGATAACCCCTGAATGCATGGCAAAGCCAAAGAGGCCATGGGTTAGAGCAGGCTCGAGCTAAAGAGCCACCAGCCAGCCCAGAGCCAGGGATTGCTGAACTTCCCCCAAATTCCTTATTGTATGCTGAGAAATTGTCTGGGGACTCACTCCTGGTTCAGAGATAAAGTAACAGTGGTGGGGAGAGGTGCTGAGCTGGAACTGCTGAGCTGCACAGAGTATGGAGCTGCACAAGGAGCATCCTGAAGGGTGGCCCCAGGGGCTGTGGGATCCTGGGCTGTTTTCTGGGGTTGTTTAAGGGTGGCTGTGGGATTCTGGACTTTTCCTGGGATTAGTAAGATTCTTCTTGTTTCTCATATAATTAGATATGGTTTGCTCTCCCAGGAGTCTGCTGAAGGTGTGCAGTACAGAGTTGGTCCAATTCTATTTTCATATTTGTTCTTTCTCTTTATAAGAGAAAAAGCTCATGTTTGTTTGGTTTACAATTAGTTCCTCCAAAAAAGATTAATTCCAAAGTGAGGTGTATGTGACTCTTGTTTTGACAGCAATGCAAAGTGAAGTTATTTGTGAATTAGTGTATTGGTGAAGGATGGCCCAGAGAGAAATAAATCTGTGTTTCAGGAAACTCAATCCTTCCAGGGCTGGTGACTGATCCATGGCTTAGTTCTTGCATCCAGACTTTCACTTAACTGTTTAATGTTTAGGTAACTTTGTTAAACCATGGCTGAAACTGTACATCATTTTAGTTCCCCTTTTAATGATTAATTATGTGAGTCTATGTAAAACTTCAAGTCTTCTTTCTTTTTTTTTTTTTTTGAAGGCTCCATATATCAGTGTTTGGGCAAAGCAAATGAGTATTAGTGCAGAAAATTAATCAGGCTAAAACTTTCACATTTGTAATTAAAGTCTGGCACTGAAGTAATAATTAAAATTTCAGCACTTAATAGATTTCTTTCAGTAAGATGTGACTAGAGTTTCCCAGATGTGGCTTCTGGGAAAGCAGCCATGGGTTGCTTGAGGGCAGTCAGTAATTGGGGCAGGGCTGCCCAGGTTTGGTGGGCCTTGGTGAGGGTGATTTTTAAAGTCTTTATAATGAACAGAATTGTTCATTTGTTACTGGAAGGGGAAGTGAGCAAGTTGTTAGTTTGGTCCCAAAATTTTTTAAAAGATGCTAAAACTTCACGCTCCACTTGAAAGCACTAAGTTTGCAGTGACAGGTTCTGCTTGTAATATGAAGGTGAATGCTACAATGTTTGGAGGAATCCTTATTCAAAGTATCATCTTACTGTCAAGTTAGCTCTCAACCATAGAGTCTTTCTGTTCCTAACCTTGCTGTTGGAAGTCAGCCTCTGGAAAATGCTCTTACTTTAAGCTCTGCACACACAGAAGAACTTGGGAACTCAGTAGATCATGTAAATTGCCTTGCTGTTCTTGCTGATTCCCCTTTCCAAGCGCATTGTCACCTATGTCAGAAATTGTCAAGGTTCCTTGTAAGATTAAAGTAGCTGTGCTCAAAGGGATCATGTGAGGATCAATATTGAAAATTCCATCTACCTGCTTTGTCCTTTCTTGTCTTAACATGGAGTGTAGGGTTTACCTTTCTGTGCTTTGACAGATGTGCAGTGTTAGTTGTAAAGATTTTTTTTTTAATTTTATTTTTTTATTATTATTATTTTTGGTGGGTGAGAGGGGAGGTTTGGGGTATCTTCAGCATGGCATTTTTTCAAACATTTTTCATGTGCTTAGGTGCATCCAAGCAGAAGTCAAGTTCCCTGCAGGTAGCAGATAAGGACCTACTGCCACCTTTTCACCCATACCAGCCTTTGGAATGCATAGTAGAAGAGACTGAAGGCAAGCTGAATGAACTTGGACAGAGAATTAGTGCTATTGAAAAAGCACAACTTAAATCATTGGAATTAATTCAAGGTGAACCTTTAAATAAAGATAAGATTGAAGAACTTAAAAAGAACAGAGAAGAACAAGTACAGAAGAAGAAGAAAATATTGAAGGAGCTGCAGAAGGTGGAAAGGCAGTTGCAGATGAAAACCCAACAGCAGTTTACCAAAGAATATTTGGAGACCAAAGGTCAGACAGACACACCACCTGCCCTGCAGCAGCAGTGCTCACTTACAGGGGTCTTCCCAGAAGTGGAAGCTGATAAGGGTCTGCCAGAGGATAACTTTTCAGGGTTACCTCAGGTTGACACAATCTTGTCTAAAGATGATGAGCAACACCAGTCTCCATCACCTGCTGAACAAATAGAGTTTGTCCCTATCCAGCCTTTGCCAGCACCGCAATGTAATTTTTCTGGTAACTTAGGTTATAATGGGACAGAGTCTCTTGAACTTCAGAAAGCATTAGGGAATCAGCAGAATGTAGGACAGCAGCAGCAGATTGCTGGGCAGGGGCTCTTAGTTCAAGAACCAGACGGATTAATGGTTGCCACTCCAGCACAGACGCTTACCGACACTCTTGATGACCTAATAGCAGGTGGGTTAAGAAATATACCTATTTTTGCATTAATTTGTGTGCTCAGTTTCCCTCTCTCTCCTTCCCTCCAAATACGTCTTGGGGTTTTCCAGTTTGGGAATACTTGCTTAAGAATAAAGTTCCTGATTAGTGCTATTAATCCTAACAGTGACTTCCAATTCTAACATGATACTTTTAAATATCTTTTTTTCCAAAGTGCAAAACTTCCTGTACTGGACACCTGTTTTTGGCCCCTTTGGCCTCATCTTTTTCTGTGCTTCTTTAAAAAGCCTCATCATGAGTAATTAGTAGTGCCCATTAGGAAACCCAAAAGCATGACAGAATTATATCTTCTGTAGAATTTTCTGTGCAGGCTTATCAGTGACTTTCTTCAATGTGGTGGCCATCTCTAGAAAGAGCCAAATTATTGTCACTTTTATGGACAAACATGTCCCTGTCCTTGCTGCTGGAGCTTAAGGGACACAGCCTGGAACCCACGCACAACCCCTCCGTTCTGTGATGGCTTGTGTTTGCAGAATCCCTGCTAAACCCTGGGTGTTGTACAGGAATATCTGCTGGTTAGATGTTCCACATGGCAAAAACGTGTCCTCTTAGCTGGATGAAAAGCAAAAACCCCAACATCCTTCCACGTGTTGGTACGGTGTGAAGAGGAATGGGAATGCCCACACATCGGGCTGTGTGAGAGCCCTTGTGCAGAAAGAGGGATCACTTTGGGTCACTTCATTTCCTGGACTTGACTAGGATTGAGGTTTGCTGCTGGAGGTATGTAGGATATAGCCAGTGTTGTTTGGTCTGTAGGTTTTTTTTTTTATTCAGTGTTTCTCAACTTTTCTTTGTATCTTGTGCCTGTACCCCTGCCCATTATTTTCCTGTCTGTCTCGCCCTGCCCTTTTGTAGTCACTGCCGTGTCCTCTGATGTCAAGGCTGTAGAAGTGTGCAGTGAGATCTTTGGCCAGCCATTCCTGGGAGCTTTTGGAATGGTAATTGCATC
This sequence comes from Camarhynchus parvulus, assembly GCF_901933205.1. Taxonomy (NCBI): domain Eukaryota; kingdom Metazoa; phylum Chordata; class Aves; order Passeriformes; family Thraupidae; genus Camarhynchus; species Camarhynchus parvulus. The sequence continues at coordinate 2,716,063 of NC_044583.1, read as the reverse complement.
AAGCTCATGCAAGTGAAGAGTACTTGAGACTTTGCCCAGAGTTGGTGGAGCAGTGGGGTGGTTTTACCAGCTCCTGTCCTCTCCTCACTGTAATTCCAGTTGTTTTATACAGCATCTATTTTAGTTCCTCCTGTTCTGAGCCTCCCTCCCTGCTCTGTGGTGCTCTTTAGAATACCTAGCCAACATTAAAACATTCTCAATTTTTGTTACTCAGAATTTTAATACTGGAGTGTATAATGAGGAAAATTTGAATGGCTAACACAAAACATAATCAACAAGGGGATTAATCTTTGGAGTAGTTGCTGTTGCTGAGAGTTGAACATGTCTGGCAGAAGGCCATGGAGTCTGTACCCTCTTGTGGTCAGCAGCTCATTCTGCAGCCACAAACTCAGTGTCCCCACTGTGAGAAGTGCTGCAGTCCAGCTGAGTGTGAGAACTGTGCTGCAGGAAAAAGATTGCAAGCAGCCAGAAAAACTGTATCTTAAAAATAATTATAAGAAGTTGAATAGACATTGGTTTGCTTTCTGAAAGCAGCTACTGGTTTTGCTAAGTAAAGACATTTTTTGCTAAGACATGAGATTTACTTATTTCAAAAATCACTACAAATAGCACCATCTTCTGCATTAGAAATGACATTTACAGAAATACAACTTGAGGAGTCTTTAGTTATTGAGTTCCAGAGGCTTCTGCAAAAAGTAGTATATTTTCTTCTGAAATTCATTAGTCTCTTTCACTTCCCTCCAAAAACATTGTCAGAAGATAGATATCTTTCTCACTTTGTGAATCCAGACTGTGTAAAAGTGATCTCCGTGTAAATTATAATCCTACTATATATCAGATTTATAGCCATGTAAAAACAAATGGTAAATTTATCTACTCATACTCTGAACTCTTTGATCCATATGTAAAATACATTTTTCTGACAAACCCTATAGTCCTTAATTTTGTAAAGAATTTTTGAGCAATAAAAGCTGTTACAAGATCTGTTTTTACATGCCCACTACAGATGCCAGGTAAAATGGTTCAGGAGCTTGTGCCTGGGAAGCCTGGGTTTTAGGGAGCTTGTTCCTTCTGAGTATTTCAGTTTGGGTGGGAACTGCTTCAGAAGAACAGAAATTATTTTTCCCTCTGCCCTGAAATACCTTTTACTGTTGCTCTTAGCAGTGGTGATATCCAGAGGAGGCCACAGAGCTGCTCCAAGCACTGGAGTCCCTCTGCTCCGGACCAGGCTGGGAGTTTTTGGGGTGCTCACCTGGAGAGGGGAAGGCTCCAGGGAGAGCTCAGAGCCCCTTCCAGAGCCTAAAGGGGCTTCAGGAGAGGGACCTGGGACAAGGGTCTGGAGGGACAGGACACAGGGAATGGCTTCTATCCCCCAGAGGGCAGGGATAGAAGGGATATTGGGAAGAAATTCGTCCCTGTGAGAGTGATGAGGCCCTGAGGTTGCCCAGAGAAGCTGTGGCTGCCCCTGGATCCCTGGCAGTGTCCAAGGCCAGGCTGGATGGGGCTTGGAGGAACCTGGGATGGTGGAAGGTGTCTCTGCCCATGGCAGGGGATGGAATGAGATGAGCTTTAAGGTTCCTTCCAACCCAAACTATTCTGGGATTCTGTGATGTGGGAGGCAAATATTTCCAAGTCTCAGCTAGGACCAGTTGTAAGGGAGAATTTCAATTTCTATGAAGCTACAAATTTGTATTTTGTTGACCAACTGGCCAGTGACAATATACATAAATGGAGTATTTATCTTACAAGTATGCTGGCAGGATGTGTCAGCTGTGAGGTGTTTAGGTGGTGGATGTCAAGGTGCAAAGTGGCAGTGAATCATGGCACACATCCCCTCTTCTGTAAAACTACACAGAAGTAACCAAGTACCTTTTAGAAAGTCAGCTAAAACCTAAAAATGAAGCAGGTCTTTTCACTCCAGAATGTTTTGTTTGTAATGGAGTTTATTTTGATGTGCTGCTGCAAAAATCTTGCACCTAATAGTACATTAAAGATGTGACTTACTACAGTCAAATTTTTAACCAGGTTTACAAAAGAGACAGACTTGGTGCAGTTTAGAGTGGGAAACCAGAAAATTAATTTGGAACACAGATATCATTTTCATTACTCAGTATCTATCTGGTTTCTTGAAGCCTCTTGTCTTGCATATTTGGAGTTTCATTTCAGTTCACCTGCATTTTCCATTGCAAATTTCTTAGTTGTAGTATCTGAATTGGGGCTGTTTGCTGGTTTAGGGTATTAAAGATGAGGAGCTTTTCTGTGTTGCTGGGCTTTGTCTCTAGTTGGAATATTTTTGTTTCTCTTTGTTTTGCTCAGCTGGTATTTTTAGTCAAGAGACTGTGTGTGCTTTTCTGTCCCACTCTTGTCCTGTGAGCTGATGTTTCCAAACTGAAATTGCAGGTGTGTTCTGAGAATCTTTGTTGTTTGGTTCTGACATTCTGGTTGTAGTTGATGATACAGAATTATGATATTTTAAGGTAAGGATTTGGGAGGTGACATCTGAGTTACTGTGCTGAGGATTGGTGTTTGGAGTAAAACTGATTACTGGGACAGTCTGGAGTGAGGAATGAATGGTGAGCCATGAAAGGAGCTGCAGTTACCAACATGCCAAAGCCTCTGTGGTAGCAGGTTACCGAGAAGCTGCCTGGACAGGCTGAAAGACTGCTCAGGCTTGAAAAAGGATGATTTTCTCTGTTCTGAAAATCCCAATTCCTTTGAGGAAAGAGGAACTGAAATCTAAGTCCAGTATTTCTGTATGCCAGTGCTTGTGTCATGACAGCATTTGGGTAGCCACAGTTTCAGCCTACAGCTGAAATCTCATCCAGAGCTGCTTGCTCCAGGTACTATCAATGCTCCAGAGTTGTATTTGGATAAAAGACCAAGTTCTTGCTTTCTTTATTTACTTATGTTTCCTTTGATATTTTTAAATGACTTTGAAAATAGTCATCCATGTCTTTAAAGACTAGCATTCAGCGTCCTACTCATACAAACACAGACCATTTGGAACATTGCAAACCCTTTGCAGGGCATGGGAAACCTGGATTTTGTCATGTGTAGGGTAATTTTTTTTTCTATAAGGAAATATTTTGAATACTGAAGTCTCTGGACATGTCTAAAACCTCTGCCACAAAACTGGTATTTCCCTGGAGTCGAGCGCAAGCCGCGTCAGTGCTGCTTTCACTGCTAAGCTGTGGTACCACAGACATTCCCTGTTAATGCCATGGTGGAACCATTGCTGCAAGGTCATTTTCAGGTTTAAAATCTGTATTTTGCTGTGTAACTAGAGCTGGGATAAATCCAGCTCCATGAAACTGGAGGCAGAAGTTCTCAGGCTTTTTTTGCTCCACAGACCACAAATTATGCTGCTGCTCTATGGGTCCCACTTGGGTCCACACTGAGGAAATAAAAAACAGCATTTTGAAAAATCTGCCATTTTGTAAGCTCAGTAGTTTTACAGGGGGTGATTAATTGGTGGGTGTTGTAGGAATAGTTTTTAGATTTTATTTTAAAGCATATTTTAGGATATCAGTGCAGGGTTTGTCTTCATTTCTACTGCCTTTGGTGTTCTCTCTCATGTTTAATGTTATTACTGTGCACATGAAGTGTGTAGTGCACACTTGTATACTTCAAACACAAGATGAAAATCTAAAGTATGCAAGAAATACTTTGATATTTTCAGTCATGGTTGTGAAATACAGAGAATTTGTAGGACCTGTGACAGCAACACTGAATACATTACTTTAAAACCCTTAATCTGGCTCCAGTGGAGTCCCTCTGCACACCCTGCTCTGCGTGCACAGCACATGCATGTGGTTTTATGTGTATCTGTAGTTGCAAGAGCTGAAAAAATTGAGCCAGTGTCTTCCATGAGGAAGGACCAGTTTGATTTAACATAAATCCTTAACAGGGTGATATGGTATTTTGGAAGGAGTCATCTGTAGAAATCCAGTTATTTCAGTGCATTGAGCAAGAAAACAATCATATTGCATTAATTAATGCTCATTTGCTGCTGTGAGTGATAATCCATAGTGAGCTTTTGTATTTGTAACTTTTAATACAAATCTGGTTTGCTCATGAAGGTTGTAACAGGAATTCAGATCTGGTACTTCATTGCCTAAAGGTGGTGACCACATGTTAATGCTGGTTTTGCCTATGCAAGGAGAAATGTTTGCTTAGAAAATACAACTGAAAATGGAACTTCCCCAAGTTTCAGTGAGCCCCCTGCCATGTTTCCAGAACCCAGTGGAAGTGACCCACCTTGCTGTGCTTCAGTCTGTGTTTCCTCTGTCAGGCTCTGGCAGCTCTGTAGGCTGCATTAATGGTGTTAATGGTCATGTTGGGGCTTTTCCTATGGCTTTTTCATCTACACCATTTTCCTGTGAGTAATTGCTGGTGTGTAATATGTCAATGAAATGAGGAAGGTTGAGCTGGTCTGCAAAATTTATTCTCTAGGTTATACACAGGTTTGAGTTCATCCTTCACCTTCCCTTAGCACTTGGACAAAAGCAAAATGCTGCTGCTGCTTGTTTCCTACCTGTAGCTGTTAGTGTTTTCCTTTAGTTGCTTCTTTCCAGGAATGCTGCTAAGTACTGTGTGTTTTGGAATAACTAAAGCTCACCAGGTGTTCCAGCTGATGAGGCTACACAAAGAGACATTTGGCAATCCAGCAGTGACAATACTTGTGAAATCCAGCTGCTCTATCAGCAGGGATTACTGAAGCTAAAACACACATCGAGTCTGTGTAGGTGTGTTACACCTTCCTGGCAGGGAATCCCAGCTGATTACAGGGATCCAGCCTCCACTTGGACTCTCATCAGGTTACAGGAGTTCTGGCCCTGCAGTGGATGTCCAGTGAGATTTCTCTGCTTGTTGATAAAACTAGGTGAAAAAAATCTGATTCTCAATTATTATTTTTTTAAATAATTGTTAAAAAAAAAAAAGAAGATAAAGTTGCATTCCTTGTGTCCCTGAGCAATGCTGAATCTTCGGGATGACATCTTTTACAGGCTATGCATCAATCAGAATAAATTTTAGGGAGCACAGACAGTTTTCAGCTTTCTTATTTTTGTTGACTGCCCCCTCCTGTCTGCTTCCCTTCCACTTTCCTGGGTTGGTTTAACTCTGAGACATGATTAATAGTGAGTTGCTGTCAGTCATCTTGCTCTGCAAACTTTCTCTGGAGGCTAAGCGTGCACTAACCTTTATGTGAAAAAATTTGGGATTGCAGAAGAAGACTACATTTTTGAACATTAGGTTTGTGTGTTAGTGATAAATAATTTGCCTGCTTAAACTGAGCTTATGATTGAACTCTTTTTAACAGTGAAGGTTACAATTAGAAAAGGGTAACTAATCACCTTCATAATTCATACTTGTAATGCATACAGACTAATACATAAAATTGTTTTCTAACTTATCACAGTTTGGAGACGATGCTTACACTGTTTAACTGCCACAAAGCCGCTTTTTGTTTTTAGGAACATTCAATTTGCTTCCCACGTTACTGTTCTGATATTAGACCATTGCAGTTTTATGGAACTTAATATTTTTCATATAAAATGAGACATTCCTAAGAGTGGATTAATAACCTGGTGTTCATTTTCAGCTGTGAATAGCAGAGTGCCCAGTGGCTCCACCAGCTCCTCGCACACTACCGAGTCCCCGACGCCCGAGCCCTGCCCGCAGGCAGGCAGCAATGTGCCCCCGCAGTCCGTGCTCCCCATGTACCCATCCGTGGACATCGATGCACATGTGAGTAATCCAGCTAAGCTTTGAGTTGATTGGCTTGGAAAAAAATTCTAGTGCTGTTGGAGAAATATTCAAGTGTTTTTATTTTTTATTTCTGAATATCTGCCTCTGTTTTTTTCCTGTGTGTGAAGACTGAAAGCAATCACGACACTGCGCTGACCCTGGCGTGTGCGGGAGGGCATGAGGAGCTCGTGTCTGTGCTGATCGCCCGTGGTGCCAATATTGAGCACAGAGACAAGAAGGGTGAGTGAAAGCCAAAACACAATTTGACCATCAACTAAAGCTTGAAACAATGAATTTCAAAATGTGAGCTGAATTCTTGCACTTCACATAGTGACATTGGTCATACAAAGCCATTGAGCTTCTGTCTGCACCTGAGTGGGATCTTAAGCAGATTTGTGAAACATGAGGCACTTCTGTCCTTATGACTCACCCTCTACAAATGATCTCAGCAAGCTGGATAGAGGAGCTGATGGGGGCAACCAGCCCATCTTGGCTGTGAGAGCTGAGTGGTGGCAGTTGTCAGGCTGGGTATTATTGTTCTCAGGAACAGAGTTCAGCAAAATCTCACGTCTTTTAGAGCTGAGGGAGCAAAACCACCACACCACCTGTGTGGAGCTCACATTGACCACTGGCAGTCAGCAACACATGCAGGGCAGGTGTGGTCACTGGTTGGAGCTTAATTTAACAGTAATTATGCAGAAAGCTGTGACTTCTCCAAGGAGAGAAGTTGGTCAGAACTTAATCCAAACTGATCACTGCAAGCACTGTTTAAATTTCTTTTGAGCAGCCCTTGGCTGGAATCAGAGCCTCAATGTGACAGGGTCAGAGGAGGGTTGGGAAAGGCTCTGAGATTGTGGCATTCAGCAGGAAACCCCCAGTCTGAGGAAGAGATATGATCAATAGAAGTCATTGTGAATCAACCCATTTGTGCATTTCTGCTCCTTAATAATACTTTTGAGATACTCAAGGTTGCTTTTTAATACAATCTCATGTCACTAGGTTTTACACCCTTGATTCTGGCTGCAACTGCTGGACATGTTGGTGTTGTGGAAATTCTTCTGGACAAAGGTGGGGATATAGAAGCGCAGTCGGAGCGCACGAAGGATACTCCGCTCTCCTTGGCATGCTCCGGTGGACGCCAGGAGGTACAGACACATCCTCAAAGGGTTGTTACTTGCAGATGGGGGCTTTTTTGTAGTGTTGGATTTCTTCTGTTCTCCTTTTCTTCTGGAAAGTTTTTCACCTGTTTCAGTATAGCTAATTTGAGGCTTTTTCCTCTTCTGAGAAAGGAAGAAGAAATTTAAGACTTTTTTCTTCTCTCCTTTGCCTATCCCAGTTTTGTTAGTTAATGGTCACAGTCACTTGTGATTTGTGGTCTTTCAGTCAGTGTATCCTCACATGGCAGGTACTTCTGTGAGGGAGGCAGATATTTCTTGAATAACTTTATTCACTGAGCACTTCCCTTATCCATCTTCCCTGTTCTCAAACCTGAAACAGCCGGTGCAGGTAGACAAGGACAGAAACTGGGATTTTGTGTGGGCAGTACATGGCTTTAGTGATAATGCACAGGGCTGATAAGTGCAGATGCAATGCAGGACACATTGTACCCATATTTTAAGGGTTTTTCAGGGTTCTATCAGATTTGTGTGTGTGTGTTGTTATCCAAATAAGATTTGTGAAATTCTTCCTATTTCAGTCATGTGCATAGTACCTTAGAAGATGGCATGGAGATGGCCAAGAGCTCTGTAGTAGATTAATATAAGGATTAAAATAGTTGGCAAAATTGGAAAGTTTCCATTTTACTTTTGAATTGCAGATCTTTAACAGTAAAAGTGCTTCTCATAAAAAAGGCAAGATCAGCATGGCCTGTAGTAGTAGCATTATATATTGAACAACTGAAGTTTCTGTTCTTCCTCTTTATTTTTTTTCTTTATGCCAGAATCTATCTCTTATGTTTTTGGCTTGGCAAGGAGCCTTTTTTTCTGGCTTGTTTGGAAATCAGCTAGCTTATGTTAATAATAAATTGAGGCCCACTAGAGCATATCACCAAAATGGTTTAATTTTCTCTCATTTTATTTCTCTGAAGCAACTTCTGATACAGGAGTCCTTCCTCCTCCTGGTTCCTTTAACATCAGTCACTGTGATTTTTACCACTTTTTTTTTTTTTGAAAGTTCATATAGTCCAGATGGCCAAATTTGGCTCAAGTGTCATTTGAATTCAAATTGTGAGATGAGTTTTTCTGAAAGAGATGCTCAAACATTGTGAGACATTATGGGAGTGGGATAGGTCCATTGTTTGCAAACTTCAGATTCCCAGGAAGAGCTTCACTTTAAAGCCTTGCAGTTTTATTTAGGTAAAACAACCTTTCTGGCAGACAAGTGCTCGGCTGCTGTGGTCATGGGCTGTGGGGGCTGGACAGAGATAGGGAAAAGTCAAGCACAAGAGGGTGGAGATTTTCCTATGGAATCTTGTCTGTTGACAGAGGAAACTGGTAGCACATTGGAAAGTCTGTGATAACATCCTCTCATTCCCTGGAGAATAGCAAAGGCCACAATACGTCTGTTAATAGTTGTCCTGTCTTTTCAGGTTGTTGATTTGCTGTTGGCTCGGGGAGCAAATAAAGAACACAGGAATGTGTCTGATTACACACCGTTGAGCCTTGCTGCATCTGGTGGCTATGTTAATATCATCAAGATTCTTCTCAATGCTGGGGCAGAAATTAATTCCAGGTAATGTACCATGTGAGCAGCTGAGCTTCAGTGTGGCACAGGCACTCCCTGTTGGCTCCATCCTGAGGCACTGGTTGGAATCTCAGGTGTTTTCAGACCTTCTTACAACAGTGTTTTTACACTGATGACATCTTCTATGTTCATATTATCTTAGTGCTTTTAAATCCTTTAACTATCACAAACTTCATCTGACTTGTACCTTAATTTTAAGGGATTGTAGTTTGCAAACCTATTCTTTCCTTTTTCCACCATTCTGAGGTCTGAAAGTCAAATTATTTCCAAATAGAACGATCTCAAGAAAGCAGCCAAGTGCTCAGGGCAGCTCTGTGTTTGAAGATGTCTTTTCACGTAGAGGAACAAATTTACACAGCAGTGTCTCTTAAGCCTGCTCTGTATTAGTTTTAAGAGAACTTACATATATTCTAACACTAGATAGAGCAAGAGGACTCTCAATTAGAGAAAGTTAAAGGTGCAGCTGTGCTAGAAGCATGTTTTTCATTGAAAAAAATCAGATGTAGCTTAAAGCTTATGTCTGCTTCAGCCATCAGATTATCTAATAGCTGAAATATATTTTCCTGGTTTATAAATTGCAATTGTCTATTGCATATAGTCACTCTGGTGGTTTCTCCTAATCAATTAAAAATGCTACTATTTCAGGTCAGTGCCTATATTTTTAGTGTAGGTTATATGTTCCTTTCTGACTTAGAACAAAACATTTTGTCCCTCTTGGATACACGTATATTTCCCAGAGCTTTTCTTCTGCCGTGAGCACTGCAATTTGTTTCTTTCCCTCAGGACTGGCAGTAAGCTGGGGATTTCTCCTCTGATGTTGGCTGCTATGAATGGCCACGTCCCTGCCGTGAAGCTGCTGCTTGATATGGGCTCTGACATTAACGCCCAAATCGAGACCAACCGCAACACAGCCCTCACCCTGGCCTGCTTCCAGGGCCGGGCAGAGGTGGTCAGCCTGCTGCTGGACAGGAAGGCCAATGTCGAGCACAGGGCAAAGGTAAGTGGGGGACTTGCCTTTCCTTATGATTTATTGCCTCTGAGTCATCAAGTTTCTTCAAATTTTCCTGTAACTTTGAGCTTCTCTGGGCTCAGAGGAGTTATTACATCAGAGCTTAAATGTTCTGAAATGAGTGTGGTTTCTTTTAAAAATTAAAAAAGCATCAATGATGATGTATTTTTTTGCATTAGGGAAAAACTGACTGGTCCTTCTGAGTTTATAATGAAACTTAGATTGACTCTTGTCTAGACTTTTTTCAGGTTTAAACTTGACGTGATACTGAGTAACAGAACAGATACAGATATTTTTACATGCAAGTGAAGTCTAGGCAGGAAGAGAATAGTGTTGCTTGTGATTCTCATATAGAACAGACTTCTTGTCTACAACCAAAGTAGTGCAGTCAAACTTTGTAAAGCTTTTACGTTGCTGTAGAACCCGTGGCTTCAGTACTGTGACCTTCTGTGCCTCTGAAATGCTCCACAGGTCCCATCCTTTGGTGCTCTGGGACAGCTTTGTGTCTCCTGCCATAAAGCAAGCTTAAAGCTTGTGTAGACAGCCAGACTGATTTCCCCAGCACAAAGGAATTTTTGGTAACTCCTAAGGCTGCTGAAATAATTGCTGTGTCTGTCTACCCCGCCTGCTTCTGGAATGACTGTGGCTGGAGAAAAGGGGATATGGATAAAAGCCAGCTCTCAAATGGTCAGTTGGGCATGTTAGCAGCTGGTGTAAGTTTTTTTAACAGTCTGACCTGGCAACTAAGTTGGGCCCAGATCAGTCTCAGTGCCAAGGGAGGCTAGAGAAAAGCTATAAAGCCAGTTTCTGAGTATTTTTGTAGAAACACTTGTGTCTTCATTTGAATCTGTTCTAACCTCTGTTGTAGAGATCTTGTTATAAACTTTGCATTTGCTGTTGAGACAGGTATCTGGTGGTGCTTAGTCAACAGTTTGCTTGGGTTTGTATAAATCAAAGCCCAAGAGTGTTTGGGTTTTGGGTTGGTTTTGTTTGGTTGGTTTGTGTGTGGGTGTTTTGTTTTGTTGTTGGGGTTTTTTTTGGTTGGGTTTTTGGGGTCTTTTTTGAGGAAGAGACTGCTTGAAGTTAGGCTCCTAAACTAAATATAAGCAGCTACATAAAAATCTGATTTCCCTTTGTAGGAATCATTTATGTCTTATCTGAAGTATGTTGTGCAGATTTCACAGAGTAACTCGTTCTCTTTGCACAGACTGGTCTCACACCTCTGATGGAAGCAGCTTCAGGAGGCTATGCAGAGGTTGGAAGGGTTCTCCTTGATAAAGGAGCAGATGTGAATGCCCCACCTGTGCCTTCCTCAAGAGATACGGCTTTAACGATTGCAGCAGATAAGGGTCACTACAAGTTCTGCGAGCTCCTCATTAACCGGTAAATCACTTCTTCTCATTAAGTGTTTAAGGCCAGAGCGGGTGGGGCTCTGAGCAACCTGATCTCTTGGGTGGCTTCCCTGCCCATGGCAAGGGGGTTGGAACAAGATGAGCTTTCAGGTCCCTTCCAACCCTAAGTAGTTATAACTAATGATTAGTGGCACATTTTTTCTGTATTCCTCTGTGGCAAGGGTGCTCTTGGTCACATTACCTCATGCACCTGAGAGCAAAGGGAATGGGAAACTTTGAAAATAGGGTGTTAAATCTGTTCCCTACTCTGCAGTGTTGTCCTGGAATATCTTGCCATTGCAGTGTTAATTAAGCCAACCAGGCAGCTGGGACCAGGGGCAGGCAGACAGTGTCTGGCTTGGACAGCTTGTTTGTATATGAATCCAGCAAGTCCCACGTGAGCATTTCCTCACTGTCACTTGGGGGGCAAAGCCTGGAAGTAGCCCTTGAGCTTTTTAAGCATAAACCAGTGTGTTGCTAAAATCTCAAAGGGCTGCTTTGTCCTGTGGGTAGTCACCACACTGATCATTTAAAGGTTGCTGGTTGCATATCTCTGGTGCAGTAGATGACATGAAATGAGTGTTCATTTCTGTCAAGGAGGTTTAAATATTCCCCTTGTCACTACCCTGCAGATGAAACAGCAAATTTCAGGGACAGAATTTCTCATATCTTGCCACTGTATTTTAGTTATTGAAGTTCTATATCCAGTTGTACTGTGATATTTGTGATAGTCTGTACTCTGTTTTGTGATCTTGCTCTCTGACTTGCACCTTTGCTCATGCCATGTCTCTGGGTTTTGCTTTTAGAGGGGCACACATCGACGTTCGCAACAAGAAAGGAAACACGCCGCTGTGGCTGGCAGCCAATGGGGGGCACTACGACGTGGTGCAGCTGCTTGTGCAGGCAGGGGCAGACGTGGATGCTGCAGATAACAGGAAAATCACCCCTCTCATGTCAGCATTCCGCAAGGTAGGAGACCAACTTCTTGTATGTTTTCAAAATAGTGCCTCTTGTTTGGTCTTGAGGTTGAATGCTTGGGTTTGGAAGAATCAAATATAAGATAGCAAAATTGCTACTTCGATAAAATACCTGCTCCGAAGTTGTAGTTACTGTACTTCACAAAGATCCAGTTCTTGAGAGCTGAAAAACTTTGTTCCATAAATGATGTTAGCTTTATCATTTCCAGTTGTACACTGTGCAAAAACTTTGACTGTTAGAGATTTCCATATTTCTGCAGTCTGTACTGCTCATTTCAGTCCTGCTTTGGAGGTGAACACAATACCAGTCTGCAATAAGCTGTCCTGATTCCTTTGTGCTTCTCTCATTCTGTTCCTAATATGTTGTGATGGGACACTCTTTTGTCACCCACTGCCTTTTCTTCTTGGCAGGAAGAGCATTGCTTTGGGATGGTTCCATCAGTTTGTGGTGTTGGATGCAAGGAGCATAAGCAGAGGAATTTATTAACCGTAGCTGCTTTGCCTTTAACAAAGGAGCAAATAACTGTGCAGCTTTTTTTACAAACAAAAGTGCTGAGCTTGCCCCTGTTTTGACACTGCCTTGCTTTCACATAACTTCAGAAGCAACAGTTGGGTGTTTTGTGTGGTTGCACAGTTCTCCTCACCCTGGGAGCAGAGGAATGTGCATGCCAGGATAACATTCAGGTGGCTCAGTCTCCTGATCTGACTTGGCCTGTAATTGAACAGTCTAAGTCAGCTCCGTGGGGTGAGTGGCAAGAGAGTGGATTGGGTGACAGATGGTTGTCTTGTGTCTTGGGTTGTTACTAAAGCCATGAAGATCTGCTTCTGGTCCTTGTATTTTAAAATAAAAAGTAACTTGTGGAAGAGTTTGTCTTTGCCACCTTGAAGCAGAGCAGTGGCTGTGCTGTCAGCACTGAGCAAGCAGTAACTGCCCTTCTTCCCAAACAGCAGCTTACCAAAAATGTTCTTGCTTATTTTCAATGTTTTGCATTGAACTGAGAGATACCAAACTTGTATTTTGATGATGAATGTTGACTATTGTATACAAAAGATTAGAATTTTCTTTGGTGTTCCAGGGGCATGTGAAAGTAGTTCAGTTCCTGGTGAAAGAAGTGAACCAGTTTCCTTCAGACATTGAGTGCATGCGCTACATTGCCACCATCACAGACAAGGTGAGTGGGACTTGGGGACAAGATCCTGGCCTGAATTTCCAGCAAAAATATCCATGGGCAATTCTTAAGTATTCAAACACTGAATGTACGTGTTTGCTCACATACATCTGATTTGGAGATTTGTGCATGTCTACTTTTAAATATAGCACTTAAAAAGTAAATCAGCATTAGATCCTATTCTGTGAATAGTTTGTATGTTTATGAATACAGGGGTGTAGCTACATTTCTCTTCACAGAGAAAAGTAAGGCACAATTCTTCCCAATAATATTTCTGGGATTCACATTCTCTGAGCTTCAGAGAAAGAAAACACAATTCTTATTATTTGCTGTGCTTGTGTTTGTGCAAAAGTAGAATGCAACATGGAGATTGTTTACCTAAAGTCCTGGTGTTTTGTTTCCTTGGCCTATCAGGGCCAAGTGTGTGTGTGTTGTGATTGTTGGCTGGCAGTCATGAGATTCAGTGCAGTGTGTGTGCGTTTGTGTATAGGGTTGAGTGCTTGGCAGATTCAGTTTTAGATGTATAGAATAATATAGTATGATAAAGCTATTAATTAGCCTTCTAATATCCATGGAATCAGATACATCATTCTCTTCTCTTGTCGGGGCCATCACAGCATTGCTATACAGGGGAGCTAATCTCATTGTAGAGCAAGCCTCACTCCTCAGGTGTTGTTTATTACAGTGGTAGTAAGACAAGTTTGCATTTCAGGACCTGTTGAAAAAGTGTCACCAGTGTGTGGAGACAATTGTGAAAGCTAAAGACCAGCAGGCTGCAGAAGCCAATAAAAATGCAACTATACTGCTGAAGGAGCTAGACCTGGAAAAAGTGAGTACATGATTGCTGTCATGTATCAGTGTTTGAGCTGTGTGTGAATCTCTAGGCTGCATTTCCTTTAATGCTTCTTGTGGCAGTCAGTCTTCATGCTCTGACTGTGTCTGTGTTCCTTCCCCTAATGTGTCATCCAAGTGAGGCACATACTGAGGGGGGCAAATCAGAACTGACTTCTGCTTCAGCCACTCCATTGTCCTTTTTGGGAAAGCTTGGACTTAGCAGTAGTTCCTTAGCAGTAGCTCTCTAGGATCACCTCAGCACAGAGGATGTGTGATTAAGGGAGGTCTCCAGTCTCACGGTGTATTTCTATGGGTGTAAATCATGTCCATAAGCATTTTATGGACTTATGCTCAGGGGAGTTGAGCAGATATGAAGAAAATCTCCTTCTCCATCTGCTGAGAATACTGTAAATTATTCTAAAGTAACACACTCTAGAGTGGGCTCTCTTAATGGAAGTTCTTACAGTTTTTCACAAGTTCTGCATTGGTTTATTAAATTTTCCAGGTTGTGGACTTGTTGAACACACATCTGTTGCTGTGCACAAACAGTGCAGCAGATGACTGATTCCATATATGAAAAAAAAGGTTAAAAATAGAACCATTGAGTACTGGCTTTTGAATCAAAGATATGGACATCACACCAAAAATATCACTGAGCTTATTAAATGTTGGAGAAAGGACTGAGAGGATGAGAGATTTTTCTGGTCTTCCATTAAAACTGTATTTTTTTAATACTTCTGTTTTGGTTATTACTTTGTTATCATTCCTTAGAAGTTTTGGGACCAGCTAGTCCTGTTGTTGCATAAGCTCTGTCCAGTTTCTGTGTAATGATTCAGTATGTGCCAAAGTCATTCTAGTTCATTGTGCTCTCCTTTTTCCTTTCCCCCAGATTTCTATACTTATAATTTCTGAATTATAAGTATAATTTAGTCTGTGTGAAAATGTTTAAATATGGATTCTTTTCTCCTACATAGTCAAGAGAGGAGAGCAGAAAACAAGCTCTTGCAGCCAAAAGGGAGAAAAGAAAGGAAAAGAGAAAGAAGAAGAAAGAGGAACAAAAAAGAAAACAAGAAGAAGATGAAGAAAACAAGCCTAAGGAAACTCTGGAACTGCAAGAAGATGATGATGAAGAAGAAAATGATGATGAAGGTAAACAAGTGTTTCTATAAAGAGTGTAGTTGTGGGGGGTGCTCCCTTCTAACCGTGAAAGTAAAGGAAATCTGAACGCTGGTCTTTCATATTTGACAGTGTTGCATGGCTGCTGCCTGGCAAAACTCCTTTGCTCATTTTTTCACCCCTTTCTTTGTTCACAAAAGAGTTTCAGTCTTGGGGGATTTACAGCTGAATTTGGTGCTAGTCTGACAGCTCAGCAAGGAACATAACTTCAGCTGTGGTGTATTCAGTGAGGGCACAGATTTCTCTATTTTGTGGGTTCTGATGGTATATAAACTGTTTTTCTTTCAGTGGAGCAAGAAGTTCCTATAGAGCCTCCAAGTGCAACTACTACAACTACAATTGGAATTTCTGCAACTTCAACTACCTTCACAAATGCCTTTGGGAAGAAGAGAGCTAATGTGGTGACTACCCCCAGCACAAACAGAAAAAATAAGAAAAATAAAACAAAAGAGACTCCTCAGAATATGCAGATAATTTTGCCAGATCAGCATATATCTCTAGCACAGCAAAAAGCAGATAAAAATAAAATAAATGGAGAGCCAAGAGGTGGTGGTGCAAGTGGGAACAGTGACTCAGATAACCTGGATAGCACAGACTGCAACAGTGAAAGCAGCAGTGGAGGGAAAAGCCAGGAGCTGAACTTTACCATGGACACGAACTCCTCGGAGCGGCGCTATGCCTCACTGCTCATCCCCTCTCAGGAAGATAAAAACAGCACCTCAGCTTCCAAAACACCAACCAGGTGAGACTGCTCTGCTCCTTCCCTGCTGTTTCACAAGGTTCCACCCATGCCAGTGTCAATGTTCTGCTTAAGCTCTACACCAACTCTACATTCCCAGAGCCTAGAGAGACTGAGGCTGCTTTAATTGCAAAGCTGTGCTAAGTTTGTTGAACACAACCTCTTTAAATTCTTGTTAGAAAAAGATTTTTGGCATTGTTGGCCAGTTTTTAATACTACTTGAGTGAAATGGCCTTTTCTCTCTGCACTTTTTAAGCATCCATGTTGCATTGTTAGCTTTGTTAGAATAGATCTTAAAGTGAATATGCTGGGAATTTAATAAGGAAGTGCCAGCTTTACTAATCATCCACACACAGAAGTGGTTTTGTTACCTTTTGATTGTTTTATGGTTTCATCATTAACTCATTTGACTTGCAATCTCTTTCTTTTAAGGAGAGAAGAAGATGATTCTGAGCATTTCACCTGCCAGGTTGATGGCCAGTTTGATATAACCTTGTCAAGCCAGAGGTGAGAGTCACAGGAACTCAGGGAATGTAGGGGCCACATGAATGGTTCAAAGGGTCATTCAGCTGCCTGGGGATGTGCTGATAACTTACACAACACCACTTTCTGAAGAGGTCATTGGTCTGAGTCAGAAAGCTTAGATCCCCTGTGGGTCTGTAGTCTTTGTTTGTTTTTACATCTAAGTAATACAAGTCTGATCCCCCATAGTTTTGTTTTCTCTTTCCATTTTCTGCACTAAGGGAGGTGAGAGAGCAGGGAGGTTGATCTGCAGGACAGTGGGCTGACAGAGAGGCCAGCTTCAATAAGAACACAGACATTGTGGCATCAAGAAGGGCAGTGAGACAGGGCTGTTGTCAGACTGACTGAGACACTTGTCTGGGAGTAGGAAGAGAGGATATTTTTGTTTTTCCTACTTTTCCCCAGATTCAGGTTAGATGCAGAATGAGTGGATTCACCAACCCTTGTGGTTAGAGAGTGTGTGTTTTGGGCTCCCATTAGGAGTGTTAAAAATTGAAATTTGTCTCTGTTCTGTTCTTTGAACATAGATTGTTTCTGCCTTGGACCTTTCATCCAAGGTTTGCTGCAAGAGCCTTGGGGTCCTGTGCAGTTCACTGCAGCAGTACAAGCTAAATGCATCCTTCTGCCTCTTTGTTAGAGGTGGTTTTTCTGGAAACAGTTCATGCTACTAGTTTTAAGCTGCAGGAATGTAAACTGTATGCTGTCATTTTATTCTGTAATTTGCAATTTATTCTGAATTTCTGTTCCCAGACTTGATGGTGAAGGTCATTCAAATTCTTTGTCGACTACTTATAAGTCTGTTTCCCTGCCTCTGAGCTCTCCAAATGTAAAGCTGAATCTGACCAGTCCAAAAAGAGGCCAGAAAAGAGAAGAAGGCTGGAAAGAAGTGGTTAGAAGGTAAAGACTTTAATACTATGTTTTAAAACTGTCTGTGAGCTTTTTAGCTTGTAAATTATTCTCAAATACAGACTGTCCAGCAAGATTATATATATCTGAAGAATTAACTTACAGGAAAATCTATCCTGCTTGCTCTTGCAGTGCTGGGAAAACTAATTGCAGCCCTAATTTTTAGTAGCTCCTCACTAACTTAATGTGAACATGACATAAACGTTGTATTTGGCATCAGAAAATAAAGACAAACTGTGACTTTAGTGGAGCAAAGGATGTGGGGACAAGATAAAAGGGGAAGGGAGCAGAGGGCAGTGAAAAGCTCTACAGCAGATGATTGTCCATGAACTAAAGGCAGAATGGATGTGAGTAGAGGTGAGAAAAATGATCCCTTCAAGGCCAAAATTCACTGTACTTTGGGCAGTGACCTTGATCACTGATTCAGTGGAATATTGTGTTACCTGACAGTGAGTGCTTGGAGCTACAGTGAGATTTAAAGTTTTACTGTAAAACAATATTTTCTTTTGAAAATGTACTGGGTTTTACTGTATGGCCATTAACACCCCAGTATCTCTAATCTTTATCTTTTCTACTGCTTGGAACTAGAATGATCATCTGGCTTTGAGGTTTTTTTTGTTCTTTTTATCAAAAAGGAATACAGCACAAACATACCAATGTTAGATGCTTTGAGTGCACTTAGGAAACCCTCCTGGTTTTGTGTTCAGCAGTGGCAATGACAAGATGTGCTAATTTTGGAGAATTTTAGGCTATTTGCAAAGAATGTAATTGTATAGTGCATTTGGATTAGTGGAAGCCACAGAGTGTTCTTAATAAAGGTTAAAAAGGCAGTTTAATATGAAAATTTATGTTTGAACTCTCAGAGTTGGTTTGGTCTCTGCCTTTTGATGTGGTCACCAATGGGGCTCTCCACAGTGACGTGGCCTTGCTGGGTGTGTGGTGGCAGCCTGGTCCTCACTTGGGGAGTGATGCAGGCAGGAACCCCTCAGACAGCCCTGACCCCTCTGACCTGGGGCTGCTCCTGCTCTCCTGGGCCTCTCAAGTCTCCTTGGCTCAGCTCAAGTGTTCACATGGGTGTTGCCTCTTGAGTTGGCCTTGGCAGTGTTCTAGACATGCATCCAGAGCCTGCCCTGTCTCTTCTGAGGAATGCCCTAAGGAACATCCCATCCAGGGTTCTGCACTGGTGTTTGCTGTGCCCTGACTGATGGAAGCATGTCCTGCCAAAGAGCATTGTTGGTGACTGTGGATGTGTGGGTGCAGTGCCCAGGAGCTCCTTCTGCTAAAGCCTCTCTGGCCTCAACAAGAATTCTTCTTCCCTCTCCCTGAGAGTGACCCCCAGCCAGGAGGGATGTCTATCAAAGTAACCAATGCAAACATCCCTTCTGCCCCTGACAGGCAAGTGGGCAGAGTTTTGAAAGACCCTCCCCCCAGCAACGCTCTGCAGCCAACGCCAATTGAGCAATTTCAGCTGCAGAGAGGAGGGCGCTGCTGCTCCGGAGCAAAAAGGTACTTTGGGGACACTGCTCTAGGTGAAAACCATCAGCCTTGGGAGGGAGGGAGGGAAACAGCTGTGGATGATGGGTGGGAGGAGTCTGGACACTGGAGTGGGCTCTCCTGGAAGAGAAAACCTCCTTGAGTGGCTGTCAGAGGTCCCCAGTGGGCTGGGGTGGAAGCAGACCAAGATGCAGTCAGGAGCCCTGTGAGCAATACAGGTGATCTTGAAACTTAGGTGAGCATGGAGCTCTGGTTTGGGGAGGGAGTAACTGTGATGTCTGTCTTGAGAAGGGAACCTTGGAAGTGGAGGTGGAGAAGCGAACTCAAAGCACAAAACAGCCTTGGGATAGAGCTGGTGCATGCACTGGGGGTTCTGGGGATGGGAAGGGTTGTAGTGTGCTGTCCTGGCAGGAATGGGGGAAAGAAAAAAACACCTTGGCAACATGAGGTGTTGCTTCAGAACATTTCCGTGTGTTTAGATGTTTAAATTAAACAGGTTTCCTCCAAGTCCTGTTAAGTGCCAAATAATTCCTTGAGAATCAAGTTACTTACAAGTTTCCAAGACTGGAATAGCTAGGTGAAGCTGGCAGCCTTTCCACAGGGTGGTGGGGACCTGTGAGTGCTGTGATTTCTGAAACCCCTTTGAATCCCCTCTGATTGTTCAGCATTGAGCCAGTGCACATCAGTAGCAAGCCTGAAAGCAGCTTATGGGTGCAAGAGGTCCCACACACCTTAAAGTCTGGGGGCAGTGGAGGCCTAGAGACCTCAGTTGAGGTCTGTGTGCATGCAGAGCTTGTGTTCAGACACTTCCAAAAACTGTGTGCTTGCTCTGACCCACCAGTACCATATGAACCAGTAAAACCCTGAACTGACTGACCTTGGTGGCAGCATTGTGGCCTGACAGTGAGCCTGCTTCTGCAAGTCATGCTGCCATCACAGGGGCTTCCAGCAGCTCCCTAAATCACAGCACTGCACACCTTCACCTGCTTTCACCCACCATTGTTTATTGGTGACACTGCACTTCCAGATCTTGAGGTCTGAAAGAGGTGGATACTGAAAGGTTGTGGATGCAGGTGGTACCACAGAGCTGATCACTGGAAAGCCATCTTCTCCTTGGTATAACCAGTCCCAGTAGTCAAGCCGTGGGCTTTTATGTTTGAAGCAGTACTGCAGTACTGATAAGCCGAGGATTTGTCTCACTTTGGGAGAGGTACCCAAGATAAGATAAAATCCAGAATGGGTTCTGAAGTAGTGTGAGGCTCATATATTTGTGTTACAGTAGTGGTGGAACAAATGCTACTGGAGAATCCTTGTCAGGTACTGGGGATGATGAGTAATTTAAGTGGGGGGCTTTGAGAGAGGCTCCAAAGGGTGAAGAAAGGATCAGCAGTAAACCTCTTACTACCCTTAAGAATATTGCTTCAGCCATTGTCAGACAGCAGAGGAGTTTTGTCTGTCTTTGAAGTTTGAATGCATTTCACAGATTTCTGATCTTTGTGATATAGGTCAAAGAAATTATCAGTCCCAGCTTCTGTCGTATCTAGAATAATGGGAAGAGGTGGGTGCAACATCACAGCAATTCAAGATGTCACTGGTGCCCACATTGATGTGGATAAGCAAAAAGATAAGAATGGAGAGAGAATGATCACTATAAGGTACAGTATCTCAAAATGAAAGTCTTGAGTTACTCCACAGTGTCATGTATTGAAAAGCTTGTTTGCTTTCTAAGGCAGGATCTATTTACCTTCTTTGTTCTACAATAGCACATACATTCCTGCTGCCAAGATATGCTGACAGTCAACTTCAAAGATAATCCTTAAGATACACAGAAGTCAAGAAATAACTTACTGCAGTAAACTTACAATAGAGTTACAGATCAGAATAAGATTGAAGCTACAGAATGTTGCACAAAGTGGGGTTTCCTTTTGCAGGAGATAAATCTGTTTGTGTTTAATCTAGGGGTGGTACAGAGTCCACGCGATACGCAGTGCAACTCATCAATGCCCTTATTCAAGATCCTGCCAAGGAACTGGAAGACTTGATTCCTAAAACTCATATAAGAACCCCTGCTTCGAGTAGCAAATCAATCCATGCAAACTTTTCATCTGGAGTCAGCACTGCGACTGCTTCCAACAAGAACTCCTTTCCCCTGGGAGCACCACCTCTGGTCACGTCGCAGTCATCAACACTCTCGACTTTCCAGCCTCCTAACAAATTAAACAAGAATGTCCCAGCCAACGTGCGCTCGTCTTTTCCAGTGTCTCTTCCTCTCGCTTATTCTCACCCTCATTTTGCCTTGCTGGCTGCTCAAACTATGCAACAGATCCGGCACCCTCGCTTACCTATGGCCCAGTTTGGAGGAACCTTTTCACCTTCACCGAACACTTGGGGACCATTCCCAGTGAGACCAGTTAACCCTGGCAGCACGAACAGCTCTCCAAAGCATAACAGCTCGAGTCGTGTGGGTAGTCAGAATGGCAACGTTCTGCAGACAGAGTCTCCCGGGTTAGCCACGTCCACTTGTCCCGTTACCGCCTCGTCTGCAGCTGCTTCCACGCAGCCTCTGTGTGTGACCAGTAACAGGACTCCCTCCTCGGTCAGGAAGCAGCTCTTTGCCTGCGTCCCCAAGACAAGCGCTGCAGCAACGGCCATCTCAACTGTGACGAGCACCTGTAGCACTCTGCCCTCAGCTTCCTCAGCCCCCGCTAACAACGGGCAAGTGCCCACGGCGTTTCTGCCATCTACTGCTCCGCAAGCGCAGCATTCTGCCCTGAAGGCAGACTCCTTCTCAGCTGTCTCTGCACCCAAGGAGAAGGTGCCCACCCCCGAGCAGCCTCCGACCAGCGCGTGCCCGCCAGCCTCAGTCACAAGCAGTTGCAGCGTGTCAGCCAGCAGCAGCTCTGCGGGCACCGAAACGCGCCCAGCCGGCAGTCCCGCACCACCCAGCAGCGCGCAGGATGAGGCTCTGCCAACCAGCATGGCCGAGCTCAGCCCTTCCATGTCAATGCCTTTTTCATCCAGCTCAGAAACTGCTCCTTTAAGCTTAGCATCGCCCAGGTCAGTTGTTGCAGATAATCAGGACAACAGTAACTTACCTCAAGTAGCTGTACCAGCACCTCGAGTTACTCACAGGATGCAGTCCAGAGGTTCTTTCTATTCAGTGGTACCAAATGCAAACCTCCATCAAGATCCTCAGTCTATTTTTGTTACGAATCAAGTTCCTTTAACACCTTCTCAAGGTCCACCTGCTGCAGTGCAGCTTTCGTCAGCCATGAACGTTATGAACGGTTCTCAGATGCACATTAACCCAGCAAACAAATCATTGCCTCCTGCCTTTGGGCCAGCAACGCTCTTCAATCACTTTAGTAGTCTTTTTGATAGCAACCAGGTGCCAGCTAACCAAGCGTGGGGAGACTGTCCACTCTCTACCCGAGCAGCAGCTGACCCATCTTTCACTGTTCAGTCTACCTTTCTGAATAACTCTGTGCTAGGACATGTGGAAAACGTTCATCCCGACAACTCCAAGGCTCCTGGTTTCAGGCCACCTTCCCAGCGGGTTTCAACTAGTCCTGTAGGTAAGTCATTAAGATCATGTTCTGGACAAAATCATTTCTTCAGCCGTTGCACTTTGATCATCATACTGATGGAGAAATAGTCTACAATGACAGCTGGAGAATGTTCATGTAATGAGGATGGCCTGTTTTTTCCAAGTGCTCTTTAAAATGCTGATTATTTTTTTTCTTCAGCTCTTCTGGGCTGTTAGGAGTTGGGAAGATTGCAGATGTTGCATTGCTTGTCCTGTATGTGAGACAGCAATGCTCCCACCTGCTTGTAGTGTAGCATCAATTTTAGGTTTTGGGTTGGAATGGAGCACAGTGTGGGGTGACACCAAACCCGAGGACTCCTGCAGGTTCCAGCTGCAGCAGTGACTGCATACAGGTGCTCCATATTGTATGTGAGACTCCAGCTT
The DNA here is from genome assembly GCF_901933205.1 of Camarhynchus parvulus. Lineage (NCBI taxonomy): Eukaryota > Metazoa > Chordata > Aves > Passeriformes > Thraupidae > Camarhynchus > Camarhynchus parvulus. Next base: position 2,693,386 of record NC_044583.1, on the reverse strand, counting down.
GACTCAGTGAGGGGAAACTCTCTGTGCCTTTTGGTTCTTGATATGGCTCTGGGATTTTAATAAGCTTACTTTGTGGAGCTTATTGGTGTGCTGCTGTGTGGGGTGTTTTATTCAGATGTTCAGTACAGCAGTACTAGCACATCCGGATTTGTTTGGAATGGGTTATGAACACTGACATTGAGCTCCCTGCCCTTGCTGAGCTCTGCCTACAGGATTTTTATCTTCTCAGTGTTCAAACTATGTTGCAGACAACCAACTGCGCCCATTAGGGTGAAGGGACCCTCAAGAGATCTCTTCTGTGCCACCCCTTTGTGTTTGCCATGGTGGCTGTGGGGTGCCCTGGAGCTGGGTATCTGGAGAGCCTTGCTCTGGAGTCATCCTTGGCCACACAGTGGGTGTTGGGTGTTTGGGCTAAAGCTTCAGGACTTTAATGCTGGGCTGGGACAAGTCAAGTAATTAGACTTTCAGATTAAAAGAGAAGGGAGCATTTGGAAGATGTGATGGTAAGGAAAGTAGATCTTCAGCATTCCCTTTCCTCTCAGTTGCTTGACAGACGTGCAGGACTTCTGCAAACCAGAACACTTCTCTCTTACTGCCTTTAATCACAAAACTGGGGTGTTTGCTGTGACTGTACTTTTCTCAGTTGTTAAATTTGGGTTGTACTGCTCTGCAAAGCAAGGGCACACCTAGAACTCTGTGCCACATCCAGCCTCAGTGCAGTATGCAGAACCAGATGTGTCAGATGAAGTAACTGGACCTTGTTCATCAGAGACTGTTACTAAAGAGCTGCCAGACCCCCAGCAGGCTCCAGTACCACTTGACAGTGGCTCAGCTTTTCCTCTGCAGTGCTCTGAACTGGGCTTGGCTGTTGCTAAAATAATTCTTGGGGAAGTAAACTTATGGCAAATGGGATTTGCTGATTTCCCTGATGATGGCATCCTGCATGTGCAAACATGGGTGACAGGGACTTCCCACAGCAGCAAAGTATTTTGCTGTTCCCTTATGTTAAGATCATCTGTTTGTAATGGGGGAAAACTTCTTGTATTTCTACTTTATATATCCTTGTATACTTTATATATCCTTAAGTGACTGTAAGTATTTTAAAAACAGTGTAAATCTGTTTCTGCCATTACAAGGGTTAGGTAGATAGCCAAGGAAAACTCACACAGTTGACTTTGGGAGAGATATGTGTGAAGTTCTCAACTGAAGCTCAAAAATATTTGGACAGAGCACACTTTTCCTGAGTTAGGATTTGATTAGGATATTGCAAAGTGAAGAAAACCTGCAAATAGGAAGTGTGCTGCTAAAATTGTGTTGGGCAGGAGGTGACAGATTAGTCAAGTTCTAAGTTGATTCATTTAATGTCATTTTACTTCCTGCTGCTTTTGATCACCTTTGTTTCAGAATCTAGATGTCTCAGGAGTAGGGGGGTTAAGGGAGCTTGAGGATGTTTGGAAGGTGTGATAGAGAGGAAAGGAGTGATGAGGACTTCTCTGTTGCCTTCCCTCAGAGCTAAGTGTGGTCTGCCCACCCCTCTCATTCTCCAGCTTGTCCCAGGGGAATGTACCTTGCCCTTGGCTCAGGCCCCAGGGTTGGCAGAGCTGGGGACTCCCATGGCTGTTTGCACAGGGCTTGGTGACAGGGTTTGTGAGGTTTTGAGAAGGGGGAGAAGGGCTGGTTGCTGCTCATGCTCTGCCCAGCAGCAGCACAGTGGACAGGGAGCAGCCAGGGCCTGGCCTGGCAATTCTGGGTGGTCAGAGGGGTTGGGAACAGCCTCAGAGCAGGTGGACACCCATCCTCTGGTCTCAGCTGGGGGAGGGACACCTGAGGGAGCAGAGGTTTGCATTTGGTGCCTCTCTTACACAGTTGGCCCATGGCAAAATTTTCCACAAATCAATATTTCTAAGGGATCACCTCTAAACTGATTTGGTGAAGATTTAATATAGTTTGGGTGTGCACTAAACCAGCTTCTTCTTAACAAGTTGTCACCTCAGGGTGGAGTTCAAGTAGTCTGTTTTTCCTGTTCATGGGTGAGCTCAGCTGCAGCTCGAGTTTTCTCTGATTCACCAGTTCCTTTGAGGCACAGATATCTCTGCAGATCTCACTGGCTGTGGATCCATTCTGGAAATGGCCTATTTGACTCACATTTTTAGGTCTCTTGTCCTGGCAGTTTGCAGTTGAGGGCAGGCTTAGCCCAGCCATGGGAGGAGGCTGTGGAGAAGACCTAAACTAATCTGCTTGTTACTTCTGTCCTCTGCATGTTAAGGAGTCTGAGACCTTGCTTCTTAAAAGAGATCACAAACTTGAAATATGCCAGCTTAGGAAGCAGGACATGAGTATGGAACTGCATGAAATGGTTGAACTCTGTTTAACACTGAGTAACCAAGTGTTGTGGCCCTTTCTGTAAACATGCAGGTGATGTTGCAGTAACCAACATCTACCTGGGATCTTTGATAAACTGATTTTTAAGCAGAGTTTGTGTGAGATCAATACACTCCTCTCAAAGGTCAGTTATGCATTCAGAGAGCAATGAGGAGTTTGAGTTCATAGCCTGGGTAAGTGCAGAGTATGGTATTGCAGAAGATTTTAGTATTAGAAAACCTGATTTTTTTGGTAAGTACACAAATAGGAAGCTTGTTATTGCAGTCAGGATTTGGTAAGTTACTGTTCAGAATAACCATTTTTAATATTAAGCAAAGTTTTTCATCCACTTTTATGAAGGACAAGATAAAGTTTAAAAGTTTTCTTTGTGACCTGACTCCTGGATTTTTGCATCTCTGGCTGTCACACTCCCTTCAGCCCATGGAGCATATTCAGCAGGGCTGAAGTGGTCCTGACTGTCCAGTCATTGCACTTTACAAGCTGTGTCCCCAAAAGCTGTGTACCCACCAGCCTCCTGAGCCATCAGAAGACAGCTGGGCATCCCTCTCCTGCAGGAGAGCTGCTTTTGTCCCAATCCCTGCCTTGTTCTCTGTCTGGGAACCCAGCAGCACCCAGGGTATCAGCAGCTCTGTTGCCCTTCTGTCTGGGGCAGATCTGGGTGGTTTGCCAGCCAGCTGGCAGTTTGTGGTTTGGTGTGTGATGGAATCAGTGCCCGGGGGGGCTTTTGGCAGCCAGGTTTGTGGATGGAGGGGTGCCCAGAGTGTCCAGTCAGTGGCTCCACAGCTGCCCAGGGAGGGCCTGGCTGCAGGCACTGCTGTCAGCTCAGGCCTGAGCTCTGTGCTGGAGCCAGGCTGCAGCTCCAGACAGATTCAGCTCAGCCACACTGCAGCCACAGGCACTGGCATCCTCCTCAGAGTGTGGAGTTTGTGCTGTGACAAACCCAGGAAGACTGTCCTCCCATGCTGGGGGTCCCTCAGCTAAGCAGCCCATGTTCCAGCAGCAGGGGGATGTGTTTCTCCTTGGCTGTAAGGGAGACTACTCAATTTAACCTTTGGGCTAGTGAGAAAAATACCTCCTTTAACTCCAACAAATAATTTCTGTCCATGTGAGCAGGTTGGATCTGGCACTTCTGGAAGGAGTAAATCAGGTTGACTTGGTTGATAATACTGGGGGAAAAGACCTGGCTTTCAGGAACTGTCCAGGCACTGAAAGGTGCCCCTCTAGTTTCTCACCTAATGTACTGCCTGGCAGCACTGCTGTTTGTGGTGGGGTGTGTGTAGAGATAACCTTCAACCTCACTCTGCAGCAACATAGGCTGGTCCTGGTTGTGGTCATTTTGAAATGTTTAAGTGGTTTTGAAACTAATCTTGTTTAATAGGCCCTTGAAACTAAACCCTAAACTCAGGTGAACATATGGCCATGCCCATTTCTGCTTTCAGGTAATAACGTGTGATAAGAGCTTTTACAGCATTTTGGATAAGTACTTAAAAGCTTTGGCTTATAAAAAAACTGTAATTCACCCTTGCTAGTAATTTTTGTGGGACTTTGAGCTCTTTCTCCAGGTCTCTCTTCCTCTCACATGTCCCTGGAGGAAGCAGCCCCCTCCCCTGTGGTGCTGTGCCACGCCAGCCCTGTCTCTGTGGCCACAGCGTGCTCTGACTGATCTCTACATGAAGGTGTCTATGGGATGGCAAAGCCCATCCTGCAGAGAACTGCTTCCCTGCTGCTGGATTCCCCTGGGACTTTCACAGAGCCCTGGATCCCTGTTGGATTTGGGTGGCTTTTTGTAAGCAAAGATTGTGGCCACTCCCAGTTTTCCTGCTCTGACCTCCCTGCTAAGATCATTTTCTTTCAGTGACCAAAGGGATGGCTGTTTTTGTTAAAACTTGAGGCCAAACCAGAGAGCCTCCAGAAATGCCTCTGCGGTTTCTAAGGGAGAATCATGCACCTTACCATGTGCAGATGCCCCCTACGGTGATGAGATGCTTTAATTATATTTGGAGCACTAGCTTTCTCTGGTGCTTTGAAGCAGGTTCCCAAAGAGAGATATTTAATCGAATTTATGTTTATTTCAGGCTTACCCTCTCTAGATCCATCCAACAGCTCTACAACTTCTTCTTCAGGTCCTTTGACAGGCTTTTCAGCAAACATACAAGGAGCACGGGTTTACCTTCAAGGGCCAGCGCCTGTTGGGACTCCCAGCTTTAACAGACAGCATTTTTCACCACATCCTTGGACAAGCGCAACAAATTCATGTAGGAACTTCATGGGTCTGTCTTAGTTAACTATAAATTCATAGCTATTGTCTTTAGTAGATTTCTAACTTGAGGGGAACTTACCCAGTAATGCACAAAATGCTTTCCAATTGCTTTTAGCAGCTGTGAGGATGGTGTGCAAATCCCAAGCTGTGCTTTTTTGTGGGGCTTTTCCCATGCCACTAGTTCTGGTAGCATTACTAAAGGTGTATATGGGCAGAAAAATGAGTCACTGTAGGTTCTTGAGAGGAGAGAGCAATGAAGCTGTGGGGGAGTGGAGGTGATTACACCAAGCTAAAGATGCCCCTCTAAGTAGTATGAGTGCAATATTAGGTGAAAATGTCATGTTTGCCATGGTTTGAAGTTATACTTGCCTTTTTTTTTTTCTTTTTTTTTTTTTTTAATTGGGATCTGGAATTATACTTAAAATGTTCCAAAATCTCTAAGCATCATCCAAGGTAACAGTGGGTTTTCCTCCTAATGGAAAGAACATGGAAGTAGCTTTACAGAAAATATGGGTCTTTGATTCAGAGTCTTAGCTGAAGAGGTTTTTCATGTCACTGCATGCAACTTCATTGCCACTCTGAGTTTAAGAACCAAAATGTTTAAATGAGTGCTCAAAGGAAGTTGGATTTACCAAGGAGAGTCAGTGACGCTTCTGAACTTGGCGGGACTTTATGCTCTTGGGTCACACCTGTGGCTTTGGGAAGCTGTCTGATTTCTCTTCTGCTGGAAGTGGTGGATACCAAAACCAGGCTGCTTAGATATTTATGGTATTTGGCTGATGTTTTCACCTCTTCCTGAAACTCTTCCATGTTTCTTATTCTTTCTTGTAATTAATTTAGATACACCGCTATGTCATGAGAATATCATGATTCTGATGGCTGAAAGCATTTGTGTTATAATGTGGATTTTAGAGTTCAAATAATTCTTAGATAGAATTTCTGTGAAAAACTTGAATACTTGCCAAAAAAAGCCTTTAAAACATTTTATCGTATGCTTTGAGATAATATTGGGGAAATAAGTGGGATGGCATTTACGCTTGCTACTTTGTGTGTCATTAAGCAAGAGAAATACTCTCTTCAGCAGGTGAATCTCCTATCCCATCAGTTTCCTCAGGATCATCTTCGCCCCTCTCAGCTGCTTCTGCCCCTGCTAACTTGGGCCAGCCAAAATCAGGTAACACCAACCCGGACAGGAAGGTGCCGCCTCCCATCGGGACCGAGAGGTTGGCCAGGATCCGCCAGGGCGGCTCCGTCACCCCCACGCCCCTGGGAACCAACTTCACTGCCCCCGTGGGCCACAGCGGCATCTGGTCCTTCGGCGTCAACAGCGTGTCTGGTGAGTCTGCTGCACACACGCTGCAGGGCTCTCGGAGGGATGTGTCTGCAGGGAGGGTTGGAGAGGAGGAGTAAAGCTCCACAGTCTGTACTCCCTTGTGGAACATCCTCAGGGAGAGTTGCTGGCAGTGGTGGGAGAGCACAGGCTGATGGAAACGCTGTGGTTTGCCCTCCTGGTGCTGGTGGTTCTCACCCGCCTGGATCAAGGCACCAGACACTTGTGAGCCTGAAATGGTGCAGAGACCTCATACAGAGTCCTCTGAATGATCCAGAGCTTAGAGTAAACAATTTCTATCTGTTAAGGGGGCTGTTTCCAGGCCTGACTGTTAGCTCTCTCTGTCCAGGTTTCTCTCTTGTTTTCCACTCACATTTTACAGTGTCAGCCGAGGTGCAGCTGATGCACCCAGGGACACAGAGCTGTGGATGCTGGTTTTTGCACTGATTTCCTCATGACTCTTGAACAGTATGGGATAACTTCTGTTCCAGGCAGCCTTGGTTCCCAAAGAATGACTTTGAAACAGCTGAAGTTTTACGTTCAGTTTCCTGGTAGTTGGATTTTGTGGAAAGGAGGAGGTGCAGCATTTGAGGTGTAGAGTGTTTCCATTGGTAACTTTCAATACAAACGTTTGAGTCCTGCATTTGTTATATGCTTCAGTGAAGCCCTCCACACTTTGGTTAACTCGTGTCTCAGCATTGCTGTGTGTTTTCAAGAAAAGCTTGTATGTGCTTACAGGTAGTGTTGGGAGCTCTGTTGGATTCTAGCCATTTTGCAGTGGACATGTGGAACTCACAGTTCGTGGTAGTCCCCATCTTCTCCACCCTTGTCTGGATACCTGAGATCCCTCTGTGGCTGTGTGTTTTCAGGGTGCCTTTGGGTGGCCTTAGGTGTGTGCAGCTGCTGAATTCTACTCAAGTGTCTGCAGTGAGTTTCATCAGCCATTTTTCATCTCTTTGCAGAAGGCTTGTCGGGTTGGTCTCAGCCTGTCATGGGAAGTCACCCAATGCATCAGCAGCTGTCAGACCCGGGCACGTTTTCTCAGCATCAGCCAATGGAGAGAGATGATTCTGGAATAGTGGCTCCCTCGAATATTTTCCACCAACCTATGCCAAATAGTTTTGTGGATTTTTCTAAAGTAAGTTACAGAGAGTTGGATTTATTAAATGACCAGTGCCTGACTTTATTGCATCTCCTGTTCTGCCTGTTCACCCTGTGTGTGTGTGCCTTTGCTGCCACTGCTTGTTATCCCAGTCCTGAACCTTCTTTCATCCCAGAACTGACCAGAAAAGGTGCCCAAGCCTGGAGGCAGGTCTAAACAAAGCCAGAGTCTGTAGGTTGCAGATATTCTCTGGTCAGTAGCTGAATGCCTTCATCACCCTTCAGTGTTTTGTCTCTCAGAAGCTCAGTGTCCTGGAAATATTTCACAAAGCTTGCCCAGCTCCTGAGGGTGATTACAAGTTTGCTTAATGCTTTCAGCACAAAGCATGGCCACAATGCCCCATACCTTCCTTAGGGAAATGGCAGGAGGAGGGGACTCCCAGCATGTTTCAGAAAGAGCCATAGCATGTAGTCTTCCCATCTGTGTGGCAAAGCAGAGCCATTTACACACAGGAATAGAATTCTCCTAATTGCAGAAAGGTGCTCTGTAACTTGCTCTTTCTGAATAGGCAGAATTATTTTAGATGGCCATTAGGAATAAGGGAAGATCTTCAACCCAGTCTGGTCAACTCAGTGCAGCCCTGTATGCACAGTGGCTGTCCTGTGCTGCAGAGAGGAGGGAACAGTGAGGTCACAGTGTTCAGCTGCCCTGGCTTTGTGGGCTTACCTGAAAATTCTGTGTGTGCTGCAGCCTTTGCTAGGTGTAAATTCAGAGAAATGGCTAAGCTGGCTGGAATCTCCAGCTCTGAAATCACTGTGTTCCACATTCTGCCCCAGTGTTCCCTGACAGTGCTGAGATTCCTGCCAGTAGTGGAACATTACCTATGGAGGAGACCTGGCTCTGTCTGCTCCTACATGTCCCTTCCCCATGTCCCTCACCAGAGCTCTCTTGTCCCCTCAGGGCCTGCCCATCTCCATGTACGGCGGCACTCTGATACCCTCGCACCCTCAGCTGGCAGATGGCCCAGGAGGGCCCCTCTTTAACGGGCTCCATACTCCAGATCCTGCCTGGAATCCCATGATCAAAGTTGTCCAGAACTCAACAGAATGTACTGATGCTCAGCAGGTAGTGTGGCTGTCTTCTCCCACCTGTGTTTTCCTGGGGCTTTATGTGGTGCTGTGAGACCCAGTTTTGGCTGGGTGACACGTTTGGTTTTTTCTGTTCCTTGAACCTAGGATTGAGGTTGTTTGCATGACTTTTCCCTGCAATGTGTGTGTATGTGCATGTGTTCATAAAATATCCATGGTGCTGTTGATACCAAACCTTCCAGGTAAAACAAGCAGCATTTCAAGACTGCTCAGCCAGGTAATGGACTGGTACAAGTGAGAGGGTTTATTTCCATACTCGGCACCTTGCAGGTTGTCAGTCAGACCTTGGCCAGAGCTGAAGAGCTCCTGCCTTTGGACAGTCTGGTTTATTTTGAGGGAAGCCTTATGCTCGCCCTCAGTGGTAAAACACTGTTAAAGGAACCTTTATTTGTTTTTATAATAGATTTGTCTTTTTATTTCTTGCTGTAGATTTGGCCTGGCACCTGGGCACCTCACATTGGAAACATGCATCTCAAGTACGTCAACTGATTTAAGGGGGTCTGTCCTTTTATAGCCTGGTTTGGGAATCTTTATGACCTTGAAGAACCCTGGGGATTGTTTTCATGTGCCTAATTAAGAAATTTTCTGTGGGCTGTAACAATGGAATCTTGATTGCCCGTTGTATAAGAACAAATTGACTTACCTATACAAACTGATTCTGTTCTCCAGTTAGTTTAGCCACTTCAAACTTAAAAATCAGACAAAACTAGTGCTTTTTGGCTAAACACTACTGAATGCTCCTTGTATGCAACAGAGAACTAGCTAATGACATGATTTTGACCTTTTAGGATGGTATAATTGTTTACAGACTTACAAGGAAAAGCTGAGTAAATTTCATGTCGTATAGTGGCTCTACTTTATGTAGCCTGTATTAATGTGAAATATTTACCTGAATACTCAATAAAAGGCAAACAGCATTTATAGGTTGTGTGTGAGAATTTTGGAAAGGGCTGTATGTTATTGTCCCCAGCAGCTGCTGCCGTGCCTGGTGACAAATCTCCCCAGGGTCACGTCCTGAGCACGTGGAAGCAGTCTGGTTTGGGAGAGTTTGGAGCCACAGGGGTCTGCAGAGTTCTTGCTCCTGCCACTTGTGAGCCTTTTATTGGTGTGAACCTGCTTCTGTGTTATGGTCTTTTCCTTCTGGATTAGTTCTGCTGCTTCTGGCACTTCTGGCAGGTGTCACCTGAGAGATCAGGTTTTGCCCAGGGCTGCAAAGAAGAGCTGACAACAGTGACAGGTGAATGCAAGGTTGTTCACCTGTCAGAAGCAGATCTTAGAAAAGTGCTTCCCATTAGAGGCAAATGTAATAGGTTCAGTTGTAAGCTTCTTGTGATGCTGTGAATCTGCTAAGAGCTCCTCAGGCCCTTTCTGTGAGGAAAAAGAGGATTTTTGCATGCTGCTTAAGATGTACGTTAGCTCCTGACCCAGTTCTCCACTTTCTGCACTTGGACTGTGCTTAGTTCTGCTTTTGCTTCAAAGCAATGCAGTAACTACATGGAATCCATTACTAAGCAGGAGATTCCAATGCACGTAATGTCTAATCCAATGGATCAATCTCAGACCAGGTGGAGACTTCATCTTCTTCCACCTTATCCAGACAAATCCTTACATGCAGCAGCAGAGTTCCCCATAAAAGCATAAAGAAGTACTGAAAACCCAAAGTGCACAAGCAGTATCTATGTACCACAGGCAAATCAACCTTGGAAGCACTACTGGATGGTTCAGATATTGCTCTTGGTGTTTGAGGATGAAATTTAAAAAAAATATTGAACTGCTGCTGCCCCAGTGATAGTGCCAACACCAAAGGAGATACACACAGAATGAGTCACAGAAAGGTTTGTGTTGGAAGTGACCTTAAGGTTCACCCAGTCTGATGCCCTGACATGGGCAGGGGACACGTGTCAGCAGCAGCTGTATTGGAAACAGTGTTGTGGTGCAGTAGGTGTGTGCTCTCTGGGGCAGGGGCAGGGGCAGGGTTTCCACTTCTGTGTGGTCCTTGGCTGCAACAAGCAGTGCCACCTCCTCCTGCCCCATCCTGGGGAGCCACTGTCTCCCCATCCTGGAGGGCTGCAGCTCCAGGGCAGGTGGCACAGTGTGCTCCATGACACCAGGGGGCAAGACCCAGCATGGGGATGGGGATGGGGCTGTACCTGGAACAGCCTTGGCCACCCCAGCCCTGCCTAACGGAGGCAGCTCTTTGCTGCACAGGTCCCTTGCTGGGTTCTTCCCTGCACAGCTCCTTCCCTCTGAGGACATGGGCATTTGCTCTGGGCACCAGATCCAAGTGGCCCCTGCAGCCTCCACTAAAGTGGAAAAGGGAACCCCCAAGTTTTGTAGGAAGATCCTGCTCGAAGTTCAGACCATGACTGCCCCGTGGTTACAGGGGGGTACAGGCAGAGGCAGGGCCTTGTGCTTTTGGTGGCAATGCCAGGGGCTGGTGAGTGCAGTGCTGGTCCCTCAGGGCAGGCTGCCTGGATCCAGAGAAAACGTGGGGGTAACTAATGCCTGAGGACACTAACTGTGTCCACTTGAGCTCACCAGCCCTGGGTGGCAGGGCTCCCCCAGACCTGTCCTCCTTCCCTCTTCTGACCCTCTGGGTCAGCCATTGAGCAGGTCCTTTTCCTTTGCTGTCTGTCCTCAGGGAACCGTGTGCCTCATTCCTGAGCTGGCCATGTTTGGGTTGAGCCCCAGGTGCCCACCCTGTGGGCACTGACTCTGTCTGTGCCTTCAATTAAGCTGCTCTGGGGTGAGAGCCCAGCCTGGTGCTGTGGAGCCATGCAGGTGTGGGCTCTGTAAGATGTTTGCAGTGCCCAGCAGGAGCTCCGGGCTCACTGGCACCTCAGGCAGCAGCTCTGGGCTCCTGGAACCCTGGGCTGCACCCTCTGCCAGAGCCTGGCAGGGAGCTGGTGCTGGGCTGCAGGGAGGGATGCGCAGGGGACAGGGGACAGCAGGGCTGCAGACATGGCACACAGGCTGGTGCCACCTCAGGCATTGCTGGCAGGCAGTTGGAGCATGGGGAGGAGGCAGCATGTGCCCCAGGTGGACACTGCACACCCAGCAGGCTGGAGGAGAAGATGTCCCATTGAACCCAGCTGTTGTCCTCCTGCAGGGAGCAGCAGGGGGCTGGCTGAAACAATGGGTACAGGTCCCCAGGGTGCCCATCGTGGGATACCCAGCCCTTGCTGCTCCACCCTGGAACAGAGTGCCACACAAAGCTGTCACTGCCTGGCCAGCAGGCCGGGGCCTCGTTGTGTACCCCAGGACTGGCCCTGCCCTGCAGGCAGCACAGGGGTGGCCTGTGTTGGCCTTGGGAGGCTGGACCCCCTCGTGCTGCATCCTGCAGAGCTCTGGGAGCCTGAAGGAGAGGAATTATGTGGGGAATGGCTGCTGAGCAGGATAGGTGTCACAGGCTGCCTTTTGGGAAGCCAGATGTGGTGGCTCCCGAGCCAGATGTGTCCATGAGCCATGGCCGAGCACTGGGTCCCACCCCCTGCTCTGGGCCGAGGTGCTCAGGGCAGGGGTGGCCTGGCCAGCAGTGCCTGACAGCCCCCTGCTTTTGGCAGGTACCCGCATCATCTGCGACCGCAAGTTCCTGCTGGAGTGCAAGAATTCACCCGCGGCCAGGACCCCTCCCTGCTGCCTGCCCCAGACCCCCGGTGTCACATCCCTGGCCCAGTCCAGCCTCGTCAAGCTGGAGGAGCTCAAGGAGCGGAATGAGAGCGAAGAGGCCATGCCAGGTGAGCAGCCCAGGGCCACAGCCCCTGCCCATGGACCACCTGCCCGGGGCATGGCACAAGGCGAGATCCCAACCTGGCCCCACTTCCAGCTCCTGCTTCCCTTGCCTGCCCTTGTCTGCCGAGTCAGCCCCATCCTAACCCTGGTCCTGTATCCATCCGTGACCTTGCAGATCAAGACCAGTTTGAGATGGACATCTGAGTTTCCATCTCCCCGTCTCCAGGCCATGGCTGGGCCTGTTCCTGGGCCTCGTGGAGGTGCTGGCACCGTGACCAGCTGGCTGCAGCCCTCTCTGATGCTGGGGATGGACGTGTGACACCTCAGGCTCTAGCACAAGTGGCTGGTGCAATTGCCTAGGAGCTCATGCTTGATCAATAAACACCGTGAAACCCCTGTGCTAACATGGTGTGTGTCTTTGTCAGGGCTCAGCGGGGTCCTTACCCCCAGGGAGGGGAGGTGAGCAGCACCAGAGGGTGCAGAGGGTGACCCTGCAGGTAGTGAGGGCCTGGGGCTCTGTTCTCAGCTGTGGTGGAGGCAGGTGGTGAGGCCATCCCATGAACACGAGGAGAACAGCACAGTTAACACCTGACTGGGCATGTGTCTATCCCTGGACCTCCCTGAGGTCACCCACGTCTCTTGGGTTCCAGACTCTGAGCTGTGCCCAGATGGGAGCCAGGGCTGTGGCTGCAGCACAAACCCTGCTCACGCCAGGGGCTGTCGGTACATTGGCCTCTGCAGCCAGCCCAGACCCCTCCTGCAGCAGGGCTGGGCCAGATGAGGGGCAAGCTTTGCCAGCCAGTGCAGCAGGGACACACACTACTGCCTGCTCCAGCCAGATGCTGAATTCTTCCCCTGACATGCCCAAGCCTGATGAAGCAGCCATGGCCTCACCCAGCATTCCCATCTCCTGCTGACCCTGGGAGCCCCAGGACCTGTCAGTGCCAGAACCCTCGGGGAGACTGTGGGAGGGGGCAGGTTGGTGCTGTTTATTAAACATAATGAATCGCCACTAAAATGTCGCAATGATTAAAATCCCCTTTTCCTGGATGAGGATTGGGAGGCAGAGGGGGTGCCCAGACTCCCTCCAGCAGCAGGGGCCCTGTTCCTGCCGGTGGCTCTGGGTAGGGACTGCCCTGCTCACAGTCCACAGCCCCATCCCTGCTGTCAGGGCTCCTCCTGCTCTGGCTCGGTCGCGAGTTCAGTCACAGGCCCAGTCACGGGCTCAGTCACAGGCTCAGTTGCAGGCTCGGGGTCAGCGCTGCCATCCATCTGTCCGGTGGGCAGGTCCCGCGTCTCAGCGATGAGGCGTTTGACGCCCACCATCCACTGGCTCACCTCGTTCACGTGGTCCACCATAAGCGAGCGGTGGATCTCATCAGCTGCATCCCAGTGCTGCTGCTGAAGCTCTGCCAGGACAGGGGGACAGCCCCGTCAGGGGCGCAGGATCCGCCTTCCCGCGCGTGCCTCTGCCCCAGGGCCTGCTGCTGGTGCGGCTGCAGCCCGCTTCACCCCATACCTTGCACCAGGAGGTTCATCCTCTTCCTCACTGGTGCCGACAGCTTCCCCTGAGCCCACGCGTCCTCCAGCACTGTCAGCCGCCGCCCGATGTCATTGCACACTTGTTTCTGGAAGCAGAGGTGAGCTGGGAGTGAGGGGGATGTGGCCCCGCCAGCTCTGGGGAGCCCCGGGCAGGGGCGGCTCTCTTCCCCCCTCAGGTCTCCTGGAGAGCGGCAGCCCCTGCCTGGCTGCCCTGGCTACTGTCCCGCCGGCACCGCGGCTCAGGGCAGCGGGAGGGGCCGCAGCCTCACCTGCACCGTGGCCCGGCAGGCGTCCAGGGCTGCCCGCAGCGGGGCAAGGACGGTGTCGGCGGACACGCTGCACTCTTCCTGCTCCGGGCACGCCGCGCTCGGCCGGCCCTCGGCCCGCGGGGCAGCGCCGACAGCGCCCTGCGGGGGCGGCCCCAGCGCCCGGGGCGGCGGCGCTGCGGGATCGGCGGGGGTACTGGGCGGGCCCGGGGGGCACCTGCAGGGCAGAGGCGCCGAGCCCGTCAGCTCGGAGCCGGCTGGCACCGGGCCCCGCACAGGGGGCCCGAGCCCCGGCTCCGCCGCCCCCAGCACCGCGGCTGCGGGAGCCTGGCCGCAGTTCCCGGCGGGCTCGGCCGGGCCGGGCCGGGCAGGGTGAGGGGCCGTGGGGGCCCCGCGGTGCTGACCTGGGGGTGCCCCCGCGGGCGGAGGGGGGGCCCGGCGGGTGAGCGGGGTCCGGCGGGAGCCCCCGGCCTGCGCCTGCAGCCCGTATGAGAACTGGGGGGTCGTTCCAGCCGCGCTCCTGGTTCCCTGCAGCAGCGAAGGGCGCCGTGAGACCGGAGGAGACCGAGGAGCCCCCGCGCCAGGCGGGACCCCCCGGCACGTCCCTCCCGGCGCTCCCCGCACCCGGAACGACTCCGGCGTCCCCCCACACACGGAGCCCGGCGGAGCCGATCCCCGGTGGCGGCCCCGCAGCCCCGCCCGGGCAGCCCCGCGGTGTCCCGGGACCGGGACCCCCCGGAAGTGCCGCGCGCGCCCCGCGCCCCCTCACCCGGCTTCACGTAGGACTCCGCCATCCCGCCACGTCACGCCCGGCCCCGCCCCTTCCGGCCCGTGAGGCGGGGAGGGGCGGGAGGGGCGGGGCCGGGCCTGTCCCCCGCCCCGCCGGGGCCGCGCTCGGGGCCGGGGCCGGGGCCGGGCCGGGGTCGGGGTTGGGGCCGGGGGCTCCTCCCCGGCGGGTCCGGCCCCGGCCCCGGCCCGGCCCGGCCCGCTACGGGCTGTGCAGGAGGGCCCGGCGAAGGCGGAACACCTCCAGGAAAGAGAAGAGTCCCCGCTTGCGGGCCCCGGCCCCCGCCCCCGCCGCCGCCTCCCCCGCCTTGGCCGCCCCGCGGGCAGCGTCCCCCGAGGCCGCCGGCCCGGCCCGGCCCCGCCCGGCCGCACTCTTCGCCTTCGCCCCCGGCGCGGCGGCCACGAGGCACTTCTGGTACTGCACCTGCGGGGACACGAGAGGCAGCGCGGGGCACTCGGCACCGGGGACAGCCCGGCCTACCCAGGGCTGGGCGTGCCCGGCCGCGGTGCCGCCGGTGCTCACCATACAGGCGGCCTGCACCGCCTCCGAGATGGTGCCGGCGTCGGGCTCGCACCAGAAGGCCGCGCACTGGAAGCGTCGCCCCGTATCCACGATGAGCGCGAAGGTGTGCGCGTCCCGGCCCACCCCCAGGAAGGTCACGTACCGCACCTGGCACTCCCAGATGTGCGCCGCCTCCTCGGGCTCCTGCGGGGACCCCGCGGGCCTATCCAGCCCTGGCCGCCACCCGGGCAGCCCTGCCGCCCCCCAGGACCGCTCTGCCGGGGGCAGCGCCGTGCCCGCTCCGGCCGCGGCCTCCTACTGCCTCCCCACCTGCGCCGGGTGCACCCTCATGGCCGTGTCCGACACGTAGATCAGGGAGGGCGTCCAGTTCTCCCGCCCAGGACGCCTCGTCAGCTTCTCGATGGCCTCATTCAACACATCCATCCCTGGGGAGAGGGACACCCCGTCCCATCGGCCCCGGCTGCGGGCGAGGGCCGGGCAGAAGCTGCCCAGCGCCAGGGCAGGGCTGCTTGCCCGCCTCCGGCACGGAGGGGCTTCCTGGGCGTCCCCCAGCGGCGCTTACCCATGGCCCTGGGCACGGGCAGGCTGCCGATGTACAGCGCCTCGTAGGTCTGCATCGACTGCCTCACTGCTTCTAGGATATCCACTGCCAGGAAGGGAGAGCGGGGCTGCCCCTGTGTCCCCCGCTGTGTCCCCAACATCCCCAAGGACTCCAGGGGAAGAGCCGGACAAGCTAGAGGGCTCTGGCTCACGGGCGGACTGTGGGCAGGGGGAGCAGCCGGCAGTGCTGGGGGAAGGTACCTTGCAGCGGCAGGTCCTCGGCGGAGATGGGCTCCAGCGTGGCGGCGCGGGGCAGCCTGCTGCTCGCTACGGCTCGCTCGGCCACGATCTGCAAGAGACGGGGATCCCGGAGCCTCCCCTCACCCCCGAGATCCCCAGCCATGCTCACACCCTCTGGGGCCTCTGCTTCCCACCTTGGAGCACATCTCATGCAGAGCCTTGGCGATGCCTTTGGCAGGCACATTGCAGTGGAAGACGTGACACTTGAGGACGCAGGTGTCCTTGTCACTGGCCACGAAGGCGAAGTCTCTGCAAGGCCAGGAGCAAGGCAGTGAGACCCCAACAGAGGCAGCCCCCTGCCTGCACTGCCCCCCAGCCCTGTGCCCCCTTACCTGTCCCTGCAGCCGTGGTGGCAGTGGGAGGGAGGAGAGGGGACAGGTCACTGCTGGGGTGCCTCCCCCCAGGTGGGCAGAGCCACCCCCCTGGCCCTAGCTCTGCCCTGGCCCCTGGCACCTGCCGTTGTCGCAGCCAACGCCCCAGACACGGATGTTGAGGATGGGCTGGCGGTGGATGAGGCTGCGGTCCAGGGGGTCCACCAGGCTCATGGTGTCCTTCTTCAGAATCATCACTAGGTCCTGGCCCTGCAGAGGGGCAGTGGTTCCCTCAGCCTGGCAGACAGCCTGGGCATCCCCAGCACCCAGTCCCTGTGTAGGCAAACCCCTACCCCACCAGCCTGCTCTGCCCGACTGTGGGGTCAGCCCTGCCCTTCCCAGTTACCATTCCCTTGTGTGAGGACCCACCCAGGCACCCTGGCTCTGTTCCCAAGGAACGGCCCTGTCACCTGCTCTACACCTGGGACCATCGGGGGGATGCCCTCTGTAGAGAGTTGACTCTACCACCTGCTCCCATCCAGCACGGTCCAGCCTCAACAATAGCGGCCTTGGGGTGGGACCCTGCCTGGCAGCACCATCCCAGGCTCTTACCTCGCCCTGGTTCTCCGCAGAGCCCTGGCCCTTGCTGTTGGAGAGCTGCTGGATGCAGTTGTTGACGGCGATGCTGCTCTTGCCAGGTGCCAGGTCCTCCTCGGGGATCTCCACCCAGCCCAGAGAGCGCACAGCAAAGCACTGAGCAGAGACATGAGGGGCTTCAGTGCCCCTGGCACAGCCACCTCTGTCCCCTCGCCTCACCATGCCACAGTGGTCACCCCTGCTCTGGGTCCCATCCACGTCCCTGCCAGCTGCCACCCTCCTCCTCCTCTGCCAGCACAGCCCACGATGCGGCAGTGAAGCTGGCGGGTGCAGTACCTTGGAGCCGGGCTCTGTGCTGTGCTGGAAGTCATCTCCATGCCAGGACAGGGAGTGCCTGCAGAGGGATGGGGCAGTGAGGGGAAGCTCCCTCTGTGTGCTCCTGGGGCATCCAGGGAAGCATCAGGATGCCCTGGAACCAGCAGACCCCCATGCCACCAGCTGGGAAGCATCCCACGGGGGAGCCCAGTGTGGTCCTGCTGGTTTCAGCATGGGGCACTGCTCTGAGGGGAGCACCAGGGCCCAGCACCCAGCACTGCTCAGGGATCAATGGCAGCCCACAAACAAGCCAGCACAAGAACAGCCCTACCTCCGGGACAGCGAAGCCATGGGGCTGGGAATGGGCCGGTCCTTGGCCGAGTGCTTCGCTGCAGGGCCCTGGCATTCCTGGGAGAGAAGAGGAAAGAGGTGAGAGCTGCAAGAGAGGCAGTCAGGAGCACCAGGTAGGAGCCCTCTCTCCCTTCCAGGACTGCAACAAGCTTGTGAGCATCCTGGGTAGTGAAAATGAATCCAACTAGTATGAGCTCCAGGATGGGGCCTGCTGGAGCCTTTCAAAGGGCTTAACCCCAGACATGGATGGGCTGAGCAGGACTTGAGGGTCACACAGACAGCGTGCTCCAAGGGGAGGCTGGACCAGTCATGCTCAGAGGGCCCTTCAGCAGGGTTCTGCCAGGGGTGGAATCCAACACCAGCCCTCACGCCCCTGCCCACATTCCCTACCCTTCCCTGGAGTGCGTCATCTCCATCAGCCTCCGTGTGCCCTCCTGGGCCAGTGCTGCGTGCAGGGTGCTGCCACTGTGTCGTGCCTGTTGGCACATGCCAGTAATAGGTACCCAGAGAGTCACAGATTTTCCTCCAGCCTGGGGGGAGGTCAGGGTCTGTCTCCAGGCTCTGGTCGCTCCAGAGGTTGTCTGTGCAGAGAGGGAGTGTGTGAGATACGGGGTGGGGAGAAAGATGCCGCAGTTGCCCTGAGGAGCCAACAGCTTTGCCCAGCAGCAGAAGGGTCCTGCGGTGGCCTCAGGGTGCGTAGCTGGATGCATAGGCTGGGAGAGGAGCCTGGCGAGGGAACATGGCACGGTGCCAGCGAGGCTGCAGCAGAGGCAGACCCCAGTGCAGGGAACTGCCTCGCTGGCTCCCGGGGGGACAGCGGAACCCCGGCAGGGCACAGCGAGCAGAGGCAGCCTGGGCCTGCCAGGTGGGAGCCCTGCGGGGCACCAGGCTCAGGCTTGGCCCGCAGCTGCCAGCCCAGTGTTCCCCTGCCCTCGGGCGGGAAAGGGACCGGGACGGACGGCGGGGTCCGGGCAGAGGATTGTGCCCCGGGGGCTGCAGCCGGAGGGTGCGATCGCCGTGGCCCCCGCACCCCCGCCCTGCGCGGGCACCGACTCCAGCCCGTGGCGCAGCGCGGCCGGAGCGAGCCGGGCCGCGGGGGCGGCGCGCTCCGACCGGCCGGGCTGTGGGGCCGGGCGGGGCTCCCGGGGCTGGGAGGGTGGGGGTGCTCCGGGGCTGGGGAGATATGGAGGTGGATACGGAGGTGCCCCCGAAGCGGGTGGGCTCCCAGCGACCTTGGCGGGGCGGGAGCGGCGGGGCCAGGCCGGGCCGGACGCCGCGGGCCCCGATCAGCACCGCGGACAGCGCCGGGCGCGGCCGCCGCTCCCACCCTCGGGGCCCGGCCCCGTAACTCGGCACCGGCCGCACAACCCGACCCTACAACCCGACCCCGGCCCCGCAACCCGACTCGAGCCCCACATCCCGACATCAGCCCCACAACTCATCCCCCGTCCTGCAACCCGCTCCCGAGCCCGCAGGCTGTGCCCGTGCCCGCCGTGCCCGCGCTGACCGTCGCAGTTGACCAGGACGATGGCCAGCATGTAGTCCTTGCCCAGCATGGCCCCGCCGCCCGCCCGGCGCGGCGCCCCCGCCGCCGCCTGCTCAGGCCCGGAGCCGCGGCGGCTGCGGCGGGAGGGGCGGGACCGGGGCGGGCCGGGGCGGGGGCTGCAGAGAGCCGGGGGGGCGCGGGGGACCGCCCGGACGGAGCTGGGGAAGGGCGGGGATGCCCGGGGCCCTTGGGGTGTGTCTGTCTCGGGGGAGAAGGTGGGATCATCAGGAGGGAAGGGGCTTTTGGGGCTGGAGAGGTTTCAGAGTGCGATAGACAGCAGAGCCAGGTCAGCCCCTTATGCTCTCAGGTTCGTTCCCTTTCCCTCCACTCGCTCTTAGGGTTCCTCCATTCCCTTCCCTGTCGCCACAGATCACCATCATTCCTCTCCACCCACGCCTATCCCATGTTCATTCTCCATTCATGCCCAGGTCTGTGTCCAGCCTCCATCAGCCAGTGCTGAAGGCACCCAAATGTCCGTGCTGGTTACCTTCCCCTTCTCACCAGGGGCCAAGGGCTTTGCATCTCCAGTTTGAGACTTCTTTCCATTCTACCTTGGCTAATGATCAGCACACAGGAACAGAAATTCTGGAGACATTTGTTGTACACCTGAATTCCCCATGGAGCTCCTTGAGTACTGCTCAGGAAAAAGTCCTTCCAAGCTACAGGTGCCTGATAAAATATTCCAAGATAGGTTGCTGTAGGTGGCTACTCCAGACAGTCCTTCATGGCCTCTCCACCTTTTCTTCTTCAGAGCAGTTTTTGGACGTGCAGAATGAATTTTCCATGCTTGGTCCCTCTCTTTTTTTGCTTGGTCTCATTCATGCATTCCATGGGTAACATGCCCCTGATTTTGTGAGACACTCTCCTCTCCTTTATGCATTTTAACCTTGCTCACCTGGCCTGAGAACAGCACCAGCTCCATAATCCAGTTTTTCAGTTGTCCACAATAATTTGTCTCCTCTTGGCAGCTGTTATTTTTTCTGGATACAGGCTTTTTCTTCTGCATCTGTCCAGAGCAAGTCAGATTTCTAACACTCCATTCAAGCCCTGTGTCCTTGGGACATTATTTGCCTAACCCAACCCAGCCCACACAGCAGGGCAGGGGAGGCTCGTGGCTCCCTGTGTTCAGATGTGTCTGAGGGGTCACAGGTCCCACCTTGACTTCTGCTTTCCCCAGACTTCCACCTTTTCCAGTTCCCTACCAGGACCAAGTTTATTATGGTGTTCGTAGTGCTCTGGTATCCTCTGCTGCACATCTCTCCTTGTCCTTATCTCAACACACATTTCACTTTCAAAAACCACACCCAGCTCATCAGACAGGAGACAACAACCCCAACACAAACTGTCCCACTCCTCCTCTGACTCATCCAAGCCCACCAAGGTGAAGACAACTCTCTCCTGGCAATGTCATGAAGCTTAAGGGTGATGATGGCCCTGTTGGTATCAGACTTAGAGCAAGGGAGGAGAATTTGGGGATGGTGCAGAGCAGAACCCATGGATTGTATGAAATGGCAGATGGGATGTTTCATTGGAGAGGGAAAGGGAGGGACCAGGAGAGGAGAAGCATAGGAAGGCAGAAAGAAAAGAGAGGAAATGTTCTGGTGATGTGTGGGCAGTGGTAGCTATACTTGCCAGCCTCAGCAGCATGTTCCAGCACCGCAGGCTGTCCTAGACCCTCATTAAATCATCTTTCTTCTGTGCACTGGTTCTCCCTGTTCAGAGCTGTCTGTGTGAGTGTGGGGAACATTCTGGTGGTTCACAAGAGCAAAAGGATAAGGAAAGTGTAAGGATAAGGATAAGGAAAGCCTATACCCATTATATTTTTCAGGGAAAGGTGTGAGACATCTTGTAATTGTACAACTCATCATTTTCTGGTGTTGGCCCTGAAGAGTGAGAGATCTGGGTTTGGTTTGGTTTGGTTTGTGCCTGAAGTAGAAGTACAGTTGCAAGTGTCATTTTTGGTGCTGGGTTAGAACCCAAAACTGTTCTGGCCTGCATGATGAAATCCTGGAGAAGGGGAATAAGATTTCTCTCTATAAAGATTGAATTTGATCTTCCTAGTACAAACACCACCTAGATCTCTTCACAATATAAGGGGGATCTCTCAGTGCCTCTGACACTTCCCTCAAAAAGATAAAAACCACTCACATGCTTCCTTGGAGCAGTCTGGGTTCTCAGATCTGTCAGCTGCAGATCAAAAGTCTCCTAAAGAGGCTCATTACATGAAAACACTCCACAGCTGCAATCAGATCCAGATCTCAGCAGGTCCAGCTCAGTTTTACCTAAGAAAACAAAATAGATAACTTGACTCCAAATCAGATCTTTTTTATGTGCCATATTTCCAGAGCATAATCATACAAGCTTTCTCTCTGCACAGTTCCTGGGACAAAAGAGAGAATCCCCCTCAAAGAAAATATCCACTTGCCATCAGGTAATTTTTCTGGTGCGTGTCTTCATTCACTCTGGAGAAGGAGGTTTCTGATGTAATCAGAAATAATTTTCAGGTCATGAATCAGATCAATAATTTTCAGGTTATGAAAACCCTTCATAAAGAAATCAAGTGAAATATTAGGTAACAATTCTACTTTTCCTCTACCTTCCTCCCAGCTATTGGAAAGCCAAGATCATGTTATGCAGCCCAGATTCAGTTATCTGTAGTTACCAAATATCCCTGTCCCAACACCCCACCTGGCAGAAAAAACCACAGTTTAAGCTGTTTCTGTGCTTCCACCATCACTGATTTCCATCTCAGTTGTGCAAGTCAAGCAGAGACAAAAGGAAGAGGCCACAAGATGAACTAAGACTGGTCCAAATCAACCCCCTAAATCTATGGAACCAAGAAAAAAAAATCCCAGGGTATCACATTTGAAACTGTAATTCCAGTAAGCCTTATTTTTTTTTCTTTTCTGTTTTACTGCCTGGTTCCGGTAAACAGCCCTGATTTGCAGAGCTGCTGTGAGCTATTGGCACTGTGGATTTAATTGGTACATGCAGTTCCATCCTATAGCCCACAGAGCTCTCTGGAGCACTGCCTCTTCTCTAAGTTTTTTAAAGAAATGCTGTTAATGATCATTTCACACCTCTCTTATGATACAGGGTGCAGAAGTATCCATAGTCTCGATTTCTCAAGCTGCTTCACACACACTCA
Source organism: Camarhynchus parvulus (assembly GCF_901933205.1). Taxonomy (NCBI): domain Eukaryota; kingdom Metazoa; phylum Chordata; class Aves; order Passeriformes; family Thraupidae; genus Camarhynchus; species Camarhynchus parvulus. The sequence goes on along the minus strand of NC_044583.1, from coordinate 2,671,207 downwards.
GATAACACATTTAAATTTTGCTGTCACCCACTCCTAATCCATCTCAGGAAGCCTGGGGGTAGGGACTGAGGATGAGGAAATCCATTCCTGCCAGTTTGAAGCACACACACTCTGGAACACAAACAATTCATGTGAGGAACCAGTACTTCTCAAAGGAACTTAAAATCAGCAGCTAAAATGTTGAGTGTTAGTGAAGCAAATGCTGCTCTTGGCCTCATCTAATTTCTTGGAGACAGTTCTGATGCTTCCCAGAGCAGCACCTCAGGCCCCAAACAGCTTTAGGTTAGTGCAGAAATCAGAGTCAGAGCTCTGCAGCTCTTTAACCACTGGCTCAGCAGTGCCCATTGGCTGCTTTCCTTTGCTAACTCACAGGATTCCTTCTAGAGATGTGACATTATATCAAGAGATTCTAAGCATATTTTGACTGCTTTAAACTAAAATCTAAATGACCTCCATTGCAGCAGTACTGCTCTCTTATTAATTAGTTCCAGCACCTAATAGTCATGATGAGAAAAGACTTGAGGTACATGCTAAAAAGCATCACAAGGAAACATATAAACCTTAAGTGGTATAAATATATGGGGGGAAATGTTGCATCAGCATCAAACTTCCACTTCAGAAACATCTTTTGTCTTCATTTAAACTAGATAAAAAATAGTGCCTGGTGTTATTACTTAGCATTTTAATAAGAGCACTATTTAATTTTAATTTTCTAAGCTGAAGACTATGCAATATATTTCTATTCAGCAGTTTATGAAGAGGAAGCTCCACTGCCCTTATTGTAAAGGTAAAACACAGATTATCACCTACATTTCTGCATGTTTAAGCATTTGAACAGTTAACCAGCCCACTGAGGCAATGTCTGAAATCACTGAAGTTTCATATTTTGTATTGCACTAGGTTTATTCTTTTTTCTTTGGTTACTACCAGAGCCATCAAACAACAAAAAATCTGAGTTTCTTTTCATTTTAATGATGAAAGTAGATGCTTCTTTTACTAAAAAGGTTCAATTCATATTTACTATCTGTGCTCCCAGTTTTAACCCTGCTGGAAGCTTCTATTTCAACAGCCCAATGCTGACATGCACAACCTTTAGAAAAGTGTAACTGCAAAGTGAAATGAATGTCTAAAAATGTAATTAAACATTCTAAATGAAAAAGATCAGCAAATGTGGTTTTCAATGCTCTTCTTTGCCATTTTTATCTGGCATTAAGGTTGAAAAGTACCTCCAAAAATCATTGAGTGCAACCTGTGACCAACCAGAGTGGAGCACTGAGTGCTGGGTGCAGTTGTTTTGTGCGCAATTCCAGAGATGGTGATTTCACCCCTGCCCTGGACAGCCTGTTCCAGTGTTTATCCATCTTTTCCATGAAAAAATTCCTCCTGATGTCCAACCTGAACCTCCCCTGGTGCAGCTTGAGGCCATTTCCTCTTATCCTGTGCCTTGTTCCCTGGGAGAAGAGTCTGATCTCCACTCACAGGGAGTTGAAGACAGCAAGAAGGTCCCCGAGTCTCCTTTTCTCCAATCTGAGCCCCCCCAGCTCCCTCAGAGGATGGACACTGTCACAGACATTTCTTTTATGAAAAATCCTCTCTTAGGATTTTCCTGCTGGAGCTGAGAAGTTCAGCAACCAGACATAAACAATAGGTTATCTTCTGCTGTGGAATGTAACAGGTCTGCCTGGATTGGCCCAGTTTGGATGTTTGGAGTTGGTGACCAATCCAGAACTGAGATTTCTTGGACACAGTCCGAGAGAGCTGGTTTGTTATCATTCTTTACTTTTCTTAGGTAGCTAGCAGCTTCTGAAAACTCTCTTTTCTTTTTCTTTTTAGTATACTATAGTATATGTATATATCATAACTTAATAAATCAAGCCTTCTGATCATGGAGCCCATCTCATCTCTTCCTTCACCCCAAAACCCTTGTGACAACCGTCAACAGGACACAGCAGATCCTTCCCCACCTCCATTCCTTTCTCTGGACATGCACCAGCCCCTCAAAGTCTTTCTTGCTGTGACAGGCTCAGAACTGGATGCAGCACTCCCGGTGTGGACTCACCCAGGACGGAGAGGAATTCACTGGCCTGGTCCTGCTGGTCACACTACAGCAGGAATAGGCCAGGTGCCCATGGCCTCCTGACCCTCTGGGGCACATGTGCCTCATGTTCAGCCACTGTGAGCCAGCACTGCCCGGGCCTTTTCCATCAGGGCAGCTTTCCAGCCCCTCTGCCCCGAGCCTGTGCTGTTCCCATGCACTGCCTCACCTCGCCTTTCAACCACTCCCTCAAACTGCCTTATGTACCTTGTCCCTCCATTGATTATGGGCCTCACCTGCCTTCTCCTCCCTTCCTTGCCTTACAAAGCTCTCACTTGCCTTGTCCACCTTCCCTTCCCTTCCCTTCCCTTCCCTTCCCTTCCCTTCCCTTCCCTTCCCTTCCCTTCCCTTCCCTTCCCTTCCCTTCCCTTCCCTTCCCTTCCCTTCCCTTCCCATGCCTCGATTTCCTTTCCTTGCCTCGCTGTACCAATCCCTCCCTTGCCAGCCTGTTCTACACCTCGTTTATCTGACCCTTCCCGGCCCCGCCTGGGGGTACCCGCACCCACGGGAAGGGCTCCCGGCCTCGCCCTCCGGCCCTCGCCCCTTCGCCCCCCCCCGGCTCCCCTCGGCCCCTCCCCAAGCCCCGCCCATCCGGACCATGGCAGCACTCAGCCCTGCCAATCCCGGCTCGCCTTTCTTCGCCTCGTCCAATCACAGGCGCCCTTTCAATCCGCCCACCTTCCAGCCAAGCTCTGCCCTCTCAGCCGCGGCCCCACCCCTCCGTTCTCCTGAGGTGCCGCTCTGGGAGACGGCGGAGGCGTGGCCTCGCTGCGGCAGCCTGCGGCAGGTCCTTCTGGGCTCGGGAAGGGCCGGCGAGAGCTCCCCATTCAGGTCCCGGCTCGGAGTTCCCCCCAGGAAAGGAGGGGACGGCAGGGAGTGGGTGTGACCGCTCCCGGAGCGGCGGAGGCAGGGCCTGGGGGGAGAGTGGAGCTCGGGAAAATGAGCGGGATGGGAAAAGGCGGGCCGGGATTGGCTGGGCATGGCCTGTGGCTGTGATTGGCTGGGCTGGACACGCCCTGTGGCTGTGACTGGCTGAGCCGAGCCGCGCTGTGCCAGCAGAGGGCTATAAATAGGATGCACAGGGACGCATTAGTGGAAGAGCAGACGGGAGTGGAGGTGGGGCCACAGTGGCGGCCCGAGGCAACATAAGAACCCGTCATAGAGCTCCCATCTGGGCACAGGGCAAGGGAGGGGTTGGCAAGGTCTGACAAGGAGGGCCGTACATACCCCTTCCTTGACTTAATTTTCCTTGCCTTGCCTTGTTCTGCGTCTGCCTCCATGTTCTACCTTTTCATAGCCCTTTCTTACTTCGCTTCCTCTGCCACTCCCCTGTGTCTTGTCCTTTTATGCACAGAAAAGATGTATTGTTTCTTTATTCTTCTCTAACCCTTGTTTACAGAGGCACAGGTTTATAAACTGACCTCCCTGAAATCTAACCTCGGCCCTTTTCCCTGGGAAACAAAAATCACCGTCCCTGGAGACTGATGGCAGATTGCAGGAGCCACCTCGCACTACCAAACCAGCCTGAGTTGGCACTGGTGCCAGCTTGGATCTGGGAATCATCCTGCGTATTGCGGAATTTCAGGAGCCAGCCAGCAAGTCCAGGCTACAGGCCCCTGAAAACAAACCTCAGCCCCATTTGCTGGGAAGGAAAACTCTCCTGCCCCAGTTCGTGATGGCAGATTGCAGTAGCAACCTGGCACTGTCCAACCAGCCCGAGTTGGCACTGGGGCCAACTTGGGTCTGGGAAGCAGCCTGAGTATTGTAGAATTTCAGGAACCAGTTGGCCACTTGCGGCCACAGGCCCCCGAGCAAAAACCACAGCCCTTTCCCTGGTAAAGAAAACTCACCAGCCCTGGTTCTTAATGGCAGATTGCAGGAGACACTTGGCACTGTCAAACCCTCCCGAGTTGCCAGTGGTGCCAGATTTGGTCTTGGAACCATCCTGTGTAACGCGGAACTACAGGAGCCAGACAGGCACTCCCGCCACAGGCCCCAAAATACAAATCTCGGCACTCTTCCCTGGTAAACAAAACTCATCTGCCCAGTTCTTGATGGCAAATTCCAGGAACAATTTCGGACTGTCAAATCAGTCCGACTTGCCACTGGTGCCAGCTTGGGTCTGGAAACCATCCTGACTATCACGGAATTTCAGGAGCCAGCCGGCCAAACGCAGCCACAGGCCCCTGAGACAAAAACTTTGCCCTTTTCCATGGCAAAGAAAACTCACCAGCCCCAGTTCTTGATGGCACATTGTAGGAGCCACTTGCCACTGTCAAACCAGCCCGAGTTGGCAATGGTGCCAGCATGGGTCTGGGAGGCATGCTGCCTATTGCAGAATCTCAGGAGCCAGAGAGCCCCAAACACACACTCCGGCCCGTTCCCTGGGAAACAAAAGTCACATGCCTCGGTTGCTGATGGCAGATTGTAGGACTCGGCTGGCACTATCAAACCAGCCCGAGTTGGCACAGGTGACAGCTTGGGTCTGGGAGGCATCCTGCCTATCGCGGATTTTCAGGAGCCAGCCGGCCACTCTAGGCGGCAGGCCCCCAAACACAAACACCAGCCCTTTCCCTCGGAAATAAAACTCAACAACCCTGGTTCCTGATTACAGACTGTAGGACTCCGTTGGCACTATCAAACCAGCCCGAGTGAGCACTGGTGGCAGCTTGGGTCTGGGAGGCATCTTGTGTATCGTGGATTTTCAGGAGCCAGCCGGCCACTCCAGGCCACAGGCCCCCAAATATAAACAATGGCCCTTTCCCTGTGAAAGAAAACTCACCAGCCCCGGTTTCAGATGGCAGATTGTAGGAGTCCGTTGGCACTACCAAACCAGCCTGAGTTGGCACTGGTGACAGCTTGGGTCTGGGAGGTATCTTGCGTATAGCTAATTTTCAGCAGCCAGCCGAGCACTCTGGGCCACAGGCCCCCAAACGTAAACACCAGCCCATTCCCTGGGAAACAACACTCACCAGCCCCGGTTGCTGATGGCAGATTGTAGGAGTCTGTTGGCACTATCAAACCAGCCTGAGTTGGCACTGGTGCCAGCTTGGGTCTGGGAGGCATCCGGCGTATCGCGGATTTTCAGGAGACAGCCGGCCACTCCGGGCCACAGGCCCCCAAAAAAAATCACCGGCCCTTTCCCTCGGAAACCAAACTTACCAGCCCCAATTTCTGATGGCAGATTGTAGGACTCCATGGGCAGTATCAACCCAGGCTGAGTTGGCACTGGTGCCAGTTTGGGTCTGGGAGGCATCCTGCGTATCGCGGATTTTCAGGAGCAAGCTGGCCACTCCAGGCCATAGGCCCCCACACATAAACACCGGCCCTTTGCCTCTGAAAGAAAACTCACCAGACCCAGTTCCTGATGGCAGATTGGAGGCCTCCGTTGGCACTATAAAACCAGCCTGAGCTGGCACTGGTGCCAGCTTGGGTCTGGTAGGCATTGTGCCTATCGTCGATTCTCCCGAGCCAGCCGGCCACTCCAGGCCACAGGCCCCCAAACATTAATACCAGCCCTTTCCCTGGGAAACAACACTCACCAGCCCGGGTTCCTGATGGCAGATTGTAAGACTCTATTGGCACTACCAAACCAGCCTGAGTTGGCACTGGTGCCAGCTCGGGTCTGGGAGGCATCCTGCCTATCGCAGATTTTCAGCAGCCAGCCGGCCCCGGGTCCCCAAAATGAAACACGAGCCCTTTCCCTAGGAAAAAAAACTCACCAACCCCGGTTCCTGATGGCAGATTGTAGGACTCAGTTGGCACTATCAAACCAGCCTGAGTTGGCACTGGTACCAGCTGGGGTCTGGGAGGCATCCTGCGTATTGCAGATTTTCAGGAGCCAGCTGGCCCCAGGTCCCCAAACCGAAACACCGGCCCTTTCCCTCTGAAAGAAAACTCACCAGCCCCGGTTGCTGATGGCAGATTGTAGGACTCCATTGGCACTATCAAACCAGCCTGAGTTGGCACTGGTGCCAGCTTGGGCCTGGGAGGCATCCTGCGTATCGCGGATTTTCAGGAGCCAACCGGACAACCCGGGCACAGTCCCCCAGCAAAATCAGCGGCCCCTTCCCTCTGAAAGAAAACTCACCAGCCCCGGTTCCTGATGGCAGATTGTGGGACTCCGTTGGCACTATCAAACCAGCCTGAGTTGGCACTGGTGCCAGCTTGGGTCTGGGAGGCATCCTGCGTATCGTGGATTTTCAGCAGCCAGCCGGCCACTCCAGGCCACGGGCCCCCAAATATAAACACTGGCACTTTCCCTGTGAAAGAAAACTCACCAGCCCCGGTTCCTTATGGCAGATTGCAGGAGTCTGTTGGCACTATCAAACCAGCCTGAGTTGGCACTGGGGCCCGCTTGGGTCTGGGAGGCATCCTGCGTATCGCGGATTTTCAGGAGCCAGCCGGCCACTCCAGGACACAGGCCCCCAGACATAAACACCAGTCCTTTCCCTGGGAAACAACACTCACCAGCCCCGGTTCCTGATGGCAGATTGCAGGAGTCCGTTGGCACCATCAAACCAGCCTGAGTTGGCACTGGTGCCAGCTTGGGTCCGGGAGGCATCCTGCGTATCGCGGATTTTCAGGAGCCAGCCGGGGACCTAGCGCCCCAGGCTTCCAAATACAAACATCAGCCCTTTCCCTCGGAAACAAAACTCACCAGCCCTGGTTCCTGATGGCAGATTGTGGGACTCCGTTGGCACTATCAAACCAGCCTGAGTTGGCACTGGTGCCAGCTTGGGTCTGGGAGGTATCCTGCCTATCGCAGATTTTCAGGAGGTAGACGGCCAAGGGTCCCCCAACGAAAACACTGGAACGTTCCCTCGGATACAAAACTCACCAGCCCCGGTTGCTGATGGCAGATTGTAGGACTCCATTGGCACTATCAAACCAGCCTGAGTTGGCACTGGTGCCAGTTTGGGTCTGGGAGGCATCTTGCGTTTCACGGATTTTCAGCAGCCAGCCGGCCACTCCCTGCCACAGGCCCCCAAACATTAATACCACCCCTTTCCCGGGAAAAAAAACTCACCAGCTCTTGTTCCTGATGGCAGATTGTAAGACTCCGTTGGCACTATCAAACCAGCCTGAGTTGGCACTTGTGCCAGCTTGGGTCTGGGAGGCATCCTGCGTATAACGGATTTTCAGGAGCCAGCCGGCCACTCCAGGCCACAGGCCCCCAAACATAAACACCGGCCCTTTCCCTCTGAAAGAAAACTCCCCAGCCCCAGTTCCTTATGGCAGATTGCAGGAGTCCATTGGCACTGTCAAACTAGCCTGAGTTGGCACTGGTGCCAGCTTGGGTCTGGGAGGCATCCTGCGTATTACAGATTTTCAGGAGCCAGCCGACCTCTCCGGGTCACAGGACCCCAAACAAAATCACCGGCCCATTCCCTCTGAAAGAAAACTCACCAGTACCGGTTCCTGATGACAGATTGTAGGACTCCGTTGGCACTACCAAACCAGCCTGAGTTGGCACTGGTGCCAGCTTGGGTCAGGGAGGCATCCTGCGTATCGTGGATTTTCAGCAGCCAGCCGGCCACTCCAGGCAACAGGCCCCAAAATATAATCACTGGCCCTTTCCCTGTGAAAGAAAACTCACCAGCCCCGGTTCCTGATGGTAGATTGTGGGACTCCATTGGCACTACCAAACTAGCCTGAGTTGGCACTGGTGCCTGCTTGGGTCTGTGGGGCATCCTGCGTATCGCGGATTTTCAGGAGCCAGCCGGCCACTCTGGGCCACAGGCCCCCAAACATAAACACCGGCCCTTTCCCTCTGAAACAAAACTCACCAGCCCTGGGTCCTGATGGCAGATTGTAGGAGTCCGTTGGCACTATCAAACCAGCCTGAGTTGGCACTGGTGCCAGCTTGGGTCTGGGAGGCATCTTGCGTTTCACGGATTTTCCGGAGCCAGCCAGCCACTCCGGGCCACAGGCCCCCAAACATTAATACAACTCATTTCCCGGGAAAAAAACTCACCAGCCCTGTTCCTGATGGCAGATTGTATGACTCCGTTGGTACTATCAAACCAGCCTGAGTTGGCACTGGTGACAGCTCGGATCTGGGAGGCATCCTGTGTATCGCGGATTTTCCGGACCCAGCCGGCCACTGCAGGCCATAGGCCCCCACACAAAAACACCGGCCCTTTCCCTCTGAAAGAAAACTCACCAGACCCAGTTCCGAACGGCAGATTGTAGGAATCCATTGTCACTATCAAACTAGCCTGAGTTGGCACTGCTGTCACCTTGGATCTGGGAGGCATCCTGCGTATCACGGATTTTCAGCAGCCAGCTGGCCACTCCAGGCCATAGGCCCCAACACAAAAACACCGGCCCCTTCCCTCTGAAAGAAAACTCCCCAGCCCCGGTTCCTGATGGCAGATTTTAGGAGTCCACTGGCACTATCAAACCAGCCTGAGTTGGCACTGCTGTCAGCTTGGATCTGGGAGGCATCCTGCGTATCGCGGATTTTCAGGAGGCAGCCGGGGACCTAGCACCACAGGCTTCCAAACAAAAACATCAGCCCTTTCCCTCGGAAACAAAACTCACCAGCCCTGGTTCCTGATGGCAGATTGTGGGACTCCGTTGGCACTATCAAACCAGCCTGAGTTGGCACTGGTGCCAGCTTGGGTCTGGGAGGCATCCTGCCTATCGCAGATTTTCAGGAGGCAGCCGGCCCAGGGTCCCCCAACTAAAACACTGGCACTTTCCCTCGGATACAAAACTCACCAGCCCCAGTTTCTGATGGCAGATTGTAGGACTCCATGGGCAGTATCAACCCAGGCTGAGTTGGCACTGGTGCCAGTTTGGGTCTAGGAGGCATCCTGCGTATCACGGATTTTCAGGAGCCAGACGGCCACTCCGGGCCATAGGCCCCCAAACATAAACACCGACCCCTTCCCTCTGAAAGAAAACTCACCAACCCCGGATCCTGATGGCAGATTGTAGGAGTACGTTGGCAGTATCAAACCAGCCTGAGTTGGCACTGGTGCCAGCTCGGGTCTGGGAGGCATCTTGCGTTTCGCGGATTTGCAGCAGCCAGCCGGCCACTCAGGGCCACAGGCCCCCAAACATTAATACCACCTCTTTCCAGGGAAAAAAACTCACCAGCCCTGGTTCCTGATGGCAGATTGTAAGACTCCGTTGGCACTACCAAACCAGCCTGAGTTGGCACTGGTGTCATCTCGGGTCTGGGAGGCATCCTGCCTATCGCAGATTTTCAGGAGCCAGACGGCCCCGGCTCCCCCAACTAAAACAATAGCACTTTCCCTGTGATAGAAAACTCACCAGCTCCGGTTCCTAATGTCAGATTGCAGGACTCCCTTGGCATTATCAAACCAGCCTCAGTTGCCACTGGGGTCAGCTTGGGTCTGGGAGGCATCCTGCCTATCGCAGATTTTCAGGAGCCAGCCAGCCCCGGGTCCCCCAACTAAAAATCTGGCCCTTTCCCTCGGAAACTATACTCACCAGCCCCAGTTTCTGATGGCAGATTGTAGGACTCCATGGGCAGTATCAACCAGCCTGAGTTGGCACTGGTGCCAGTTTGGGTCTGGGAGGCATCCTGCGTATCGCGGATTTTCAGGAGCCAGGCGGCCACTCCGGGCCACAGGCCCCCAAACATAAACACCGACCCCTTCCCTCTGAAAGAAAACTCTCCAACCCCGGATCGTGATGGCAGATTGTAGGACTCCATTGTCACTATCAAACTAGCCTCAGTTGGCACTGCTGTCAGCATGGATCTTTTGTGAAAGGCATCACTAGACCGTCCGTTGGCAGATTTTAGGACTCCATTTTCAACCAGCCTAGCCGCTGGGAGGCATCCTAGCGCCCGCACGGGCTTCCAAATACAAACTTCAGCCCTTTCCCTCGGAAACAAAACTCACCAGCCCTGGTTCCTGATGGCAGATTGTGGGACTCCTTTGGCACTATCAAACCAGCCTCAGTTGGCACTGGTGCCAGCTTGGGTCTGGGAGGTATCCTGCCTATCGCAGATTTTCAGGAGGTAGACGGCCCAGGGTCCCCCAACGAAAACACTGGCACGTTCCCTCGGATACAAAACTCACCAGCCCCGGTTGCTGATGGCAGATTGTAGGACTCCATGGGCACTATCAAACCAGCCTGAGTTGGCACTAGTGCCAGTTTGGGTCTGGGAGGCATCTTGCGTTTCACGGATTTTCAGCAGCCAGCCGGCCACTCCCTGCCACAGGCCCCCAAACATTAATACCACCCCTTTCCCGGGAAAAAAAACTCACCAGCTCTTGTTCCTGATGGCAGATTGTAAGACTCCGTTGGCACTATCAAACCAGCCTGAGTTGGCACTTGTGCCAGCTTGGGTCTGGGAGGCATCCTGCGTATCACGGATTTTCAGGAGCCAGCCGGCCACTCCAGGCAACAGGCCCCAAAATATAATCACTGGCCCTTTCCCTGTGAAAGAAAACTCACCAGCCCCGGTTCCTGATGGTAGATTGTGGGACTCCATTGGCACTACCAAACTAGCCTGAGTTGGCACTGGTGCCTGCTTGGGTCAGGGAGGCATCCTGCGTATCGCGGATTTTCAGGAGCCAGCCGGCCACTCCGGGCCACAGGCCCCCCAAAAAAATCACCGGCCCTTTCCCTCGGAAACATAACTCACCAGCCCCGGTTCCTGTTGGCAGAATGTAAGACTCCATTGGCACTATCAAACCAGCTTGAGTTGGCACTGGTGCCAGCTTGGGTCTGGGAGGCATCCTGTCTATCCTGGATTTTCAGCAGCCAGCCGGCCACTCCAGGCCACGGGCCCCCAAATATGAACACTGGCACTTTCCCTGTGAAAAAAAACACACCAGCCCCGTTTCCTAATGGCAGATTGCAGGAGTCCGTTGGCACTATCAAACAAGCCTCAGTTGGCACTGGGGCCAGCTTGGGTCTGGGAGGCATCCTGCCTATCGCAGATTTTCAGGAGCCAGCCGGCCCCGGGTCCCCCAACTAAAACACTGGCCCTTTCCCTCGGAAACCAAACTTACCAGCCCCAGTTTCTGATGGCAGATTGTAGGACTCCATGGGCAGTATCAACCCAGGCTGAGTTGGCACTGGTGCCAGTTTGGGTCTGGGAGGCATCCTATGTATCGCGGATTTTCAGGAGCCAGCCGGCCACTCTGGGCCACAGGCCCCCAAACATTAATACCAACCCTTTCCCGGGAAAAATAACGCACCAGCCCTGGTTCCTGATGGCAGATTGTAAGACTCCGTTGGCACTACCAAACCAGCCTGAGTTGGCACTGGTGCCAGCTCGAGTCTGGGAGACATCTTGCGTATCGTGGATTTTCAGCAGCCAGCCGGCCGCTCCAGGCCTCAGGCCCCAAAACATAAACACCTGCCCTTTCCCTCTGAAAGAAAACTCAACCACCCCAGTTCCTTATGGCAGATTGCAGGAGTCCATTGGCACTATCAAACTAGCCTGAGTTGGCACTGGTTCCATCTTGGGTCTGGGTGGCATCCTGAGTCTCACAGATTTTCAGGAGCCAGGCGACAACTCCGGGTCACAGGACCCCGAACAAAATCACCAGCCCTTTCCCTCGGAAAAGAAAACTCCCCAGCCCCGTATCCTGATGGCAGATTGTAGTAGTCCGTTGGCACTATCTAACCAGCCTGAGTTGGCACTGGTGCCAGCTTGGGTCTGGGAGGCATCCTGCGTATCGCGGATTTTCAGGAGCCAGCAGGACACTCCGGGTCACAGGTCCCCAAACACAAACACCGGCCATTTCCCTCTGAAAGAAAACTCACGACCCCGGAACCTGATGGCAGATTGTAGGACTCCATTGGCACTATCAACCCAGCCTGAGTTGGCACTGGTGCCAGCTTGGGTCTGGGAGGCATCCTGCCTATCTCAGATTTTCAGGAGACAGCAGGCCACTCCGGGCCACAGGCCCCCCAGAAAAATCACGGGCCCTTTCCCTCGGAAACATAACTCACCAGCCCCGGTTCCTGTTGGCAGAATGTAAGACTCCATTGGCACTATCAAACCAGCTTGAGTTGGCACTGGTGCCAGCTTGGGTCTGGGAGGCATCCTGTCTAACCTGGATTTTCAGCAGCCAGCCGGCCACTCCATGCCACGGGCCCCCAAATATGAACACTGGCACTTTCCCTGTGAAAGAAAACACACCAGCCCCGGTTCCTAATGGCAGATTGCAGGAGTCCGTTGGCACTATCAAACAAGCCTCAGTTGGCACTGGGGCCAGCTTGGGTCTGGGAGGCATCCTGCCTATCGCAGATTTTCAGGAGCCAGCCGGCCCCGGGTCCCCCAACTAAAACACAGGCCCTTTCCCTCGGAAACCAAACTTACCAGCCCCAGTTTCTGATGGCAGATTGTAGGAGTCCATTGGCACTATCAAACCAGCCTGAGTTGGCACTGGTGCCAGTTTGGGTCTGGGAGGCATCCTGCGTATCGTGGATTTTCAGGAGCCAGACGGCCACTCTGGGCCACGGGCCCCCACAAGTAATCACCAGCCCTTTCCCTCTGAAAGAAAACTCACCAGCCCCGGTTCCTGATGGCAGATTTTAGGAGTCCGTTGGCACTATCAAACCAGCCTGAGTTGGCACTGGTGCCAGCTCGGGTCTGGGAGGCATCTTGCGTTTCGCGGATTTTCACGAGCCAGACGGCCCCGGGTCCCCAAACCAAACACTGGCCCTTTCCCTCTGAAAGAAAACTCACCAGCCCCTGTTCCTGGTGGCAGATTGTAGGACTCCATTGGCACTATCAAACCAGCCTGAGTTGGCACTGGTGCCAGCTTGGGTCTGGGAAGCATCCTGCGTATCGCGGATATTCAGGAGCCAGCCGGACTATCCGGGCACAGTCCCCCAGCAAAATCTTTGGCCCGTTCCCTCTGAAAGAAAACTCACCAGCCCCGGTTCCTGATGGCAGATTCTGGGACTCCGTTGGCACTGTCAAACCAGCCTGAGTTGGCACTGGTGCCAGCTTGGGTCTGGGAGGCATCCTGTGTATCGCGGATTTTCAGGAGCCAGCCGGCCACTCTAGGCCAGAGGCCCCCAAATATAAACACCGGCCCCTTCCCTCTGAAAGAAAACTCACCAACCCCGGATCCTGATGGCAGATTGCAGGAGTCCGTTGGCACTATCAAACCAACCTGAATTGGCACTGGTGCCAGCTTGGGTCTGGGAGACATCTTGCGTATCGCGGATTTTCAGCAGCCAGCCAGCCGCTCCAGGCCATGGGCCCCCACAAATAAACACCGGCCCTTTCCCTCTCACAGAAAACTCACCAGACCCAGTTCCTTATGGCAGATTGTAGGCCTCCATTGGCACTATCAAACTAGCCTGAGTTGGCACTGCTGTCAGCTTGGGTCTGGGAGGCATCCTGCCTATCGCAGATTTTCAGGAGCCAGCCGACCACTCTGGGTCACAGGACCCCAAACAAAATCCCCGGCCCTTTCCCTCTGAAAGATAAGTCCCCAGCCCCGGTTCCTGATGACAGATTGTAGGACTCCGTTGGCACTATCAAACCAGCCTGAGTTGGCACTGGTGCCGGCTTGGGTCTGGGAGGCATCCTGGCCATCGCAGATTTTCTGGAGACAGCCGGCCACTCCGGGCCACAGGCCCCCCAAAAAAATCACCGCCCCTTTCCCTCGGAAACAAAACTCACCTGCCCTTGGTCCTGATGGCAGATTGTAAGACTCCATTGGCACTATCAAACCAGCCTGAGTTGGCACTGGTGCCAGCTTGGGTCTGGGAGGCATCCTGCGTATCGCAGATTTTCAGGAGCCAGCCGGCCACTCCAGGCCATCGGCCCCCACACAAAAACACCGGCCCCTTCCCTGTGAAAGAAAACTCACCAGCCCCGATTCCTGATGGCTGATTGTAGGACTCCGTTGGCAGTACCAAACCAGCCCGAGTTGGCACTGGTGCCAGCTTGGGTCTGGGAGGCATCCTGCCTATCGCGGATTTTCAGGAGCCAGCCGGCCACTCAAGGATACAGGCTCCCAAACATAAACACCAGTCCTTTCCCTGGGAAACAACACTCACCAGCTCTGCTTCCTGATGGCAGATTGTAAGACTCCGTTGGCACTATCAAACCAGCCTGAGTTGGCACTGGTGCCAGCTTGGGTCTGGGAGGCATCCTGCGTATCGCAGATTTTCCGGAGAAAGCCTGCCACTCCGGGCCACAGGCCCCCAAAAAAATTCACCGGCCCTTTCCCTCGGAAACAAACCTTACAAGCCCCAGTTTCTGATGGCAGATTGTAAGTCTCCATTGGCACTATCAAACCAGCCTGAGTTGGCACTGGTGCCAGCTTGGGTCTGGGAGGCATCCTGCCTATCGCAGATTTTCAAGAGACAGCCGGCCACTCCAGGCCACAGGCCCCCAAACATAAACACCGGCCCTTTCCGTCTGAAAGAACACTCACCCGCCCCAGTTCCTTACGGCAGATTGCAGGAGTCCATCGGCACTATCAAACTAGCCTGAGTTGGCACTGGTGCCAGCTGGGGTCTGGGAGGCATTCTGCGTATGACAGATTTTCAGGAGCCAGCCGACCACTCTGGGTCACAGGACCGCATACAAAGTCATCGGCCCTTTCCCGCTGAAAGAAAACTCCCCAGCCCCGGTTTCTGATGGCAGATTGTACGACTCCGTTGGCACTATCAAACCAGCCTGACTTGGCAGTGGTGCCAACTTGGGTCTGGGAGGCATCATGCGTATCGCGGATTTTCAGGAGCCAGCCGGCCACTCTGGGCAACAGGCCCCCCAAAAAAATTACCGGCCCTTTCCCTCGGAAACATAACTCACCAGCCCCGGTTCCTGTTGGCAGAATGTAAGACTCCATTGGCACTATCAAACCAGCTTGAGTTGGCACTGGTGCCAGCTTGGGTCTGGGAGGCATCCTGTCTATCCTGGATTTTCAGCAGCCAGCCGGCCACTCCAGGCCACGGGCCCGCAAATATGAACACTGGCACTTTCCCTGTGAAAAAAAACACACCAGCCCCGGTTCCTAATGGCAGATTGCAGGAGTCCGTTGGCACTATCAAACAAGCCTCAGTTGGCACTGGGGCCAGCTTGGGTCTGGGAGGCATCCTGCCTATCGCAGATTTTCAGGAGCCAGCCGCTCGGGTCCCCAACTAAAACACTGGCCCTTTCCTCGGAAACCAAACTTACCAGCCCCAGTTTCTGATGGCAGATTGTAGGACTCCATGGGCAGTATCAACCCAGGCTGAGTTGGCACTGGTGCCAGTTTGGGTCTGGGAGGCATCCTGCGTATCGCGGATTTTCAGGAGCCAGCCGGCCACTCTGGGCCACAGGCCCCCAAACATTAATACCACCCCTTTCCCGGGAAAAAAAACGCACCAGCCCTGGTTCCTGATGGCAGATTGTAAGACTCCGTTGGCACTACCAAACCAGCCTGAGTTGGCACTGGTGCCAGCTCGAGTCTGGGAGACATCTTGCGTATCGTGGATTTTCAGCAGCCAGCCGGCCACTCCAGGCCTCAGGCCCCAAAACATAAACACCTGCACTTTCCCTCTGAAAGAAAACTCAACCACCCCAGTTCCTTATGGCAGATTGCAGGAGTCCATTGGCACTATCAAACTAGCCTGAGTTGGCACTGGTTCCAGCTTGGGTCTGGGTGGCATCCTGAGTATCACAGATTTTCAGGAGCCAGGCGACAACTCCGGGTCACAGGACCCCGAACAAAATCACCGGCCCTTTCCCTCGGAAAAGAAAACTCCCCAGCCCCGGTTTCTGATGGCAGATTTTAGGAGTCCGTTGGCACTATCAAACCAGCCTGAATTGGCACTGGTGCCAGCATGGGTCTGGGAGGCATCCTGCGTATCGCGGATTTTCAGGAGCCAGACAGCCACTCCAGGCCACAGGCCCCAACACAAAATACCGGCCCTTTCCCTCTGAAAGAAAACTCACCAGCCCCGGTTCCTGATGGCAGATTTTAGGAGTCCGTTGGCACTATCAAACCAGCCTGAGTTGGCACTGGTGCCAGCTCGGGTCTGGGAGGCATCTTGCGTTTCGCGGATTTTCACGAGCCAGACGGCCCCGGGTCCCCAAACCAAACACTGGCCCTTTCCCTGTGAAAAAAAACTCACCAGCCCCTGGTTCCTGATGGCAGATTGTAGGACGCCATTGGCACTATCAAACCAGCCTGAGTTGGCACTGGTGCCAGCTTGGGTCTGGGAAGCATCCTGCGTATCGTGGATTTTCAGGAGCCAGCCGGCTACTCCAGGCCATAGGCCCCAACATAAACACCGGCCCGTTCCTCTGAAAGAAAACTCACCAGCCCCGGTTCCTGATGGCAGATTGTGGGACTCCGTTGGCACTATCAAACCAGCCTGATTTGGCACTGGTGCTAGCTTGGGTCTGGGAGGCATCCTTGTATCGCCGGATTTTCAGGAGCCAGCCGGCCACTCAGGCCAGAGGCCCCCAAATATAAACACCGGCCCCTTCCCTCTGAAAGAAAACTCACCAGCCCCGGTCCTGAAGGCAGATTGCAGGAGTCCGTTGGCACTATCAAACCAACCTGAACTGGCACTGGTGCCAGCTTGGGTCTGGGAGACATCTTGCGTATCGCGGATTTTCAGCAGCCAGCCGGCCGCTCCAGGCCATGGGCCCCCAAAATAAACACCGGCCCTTTCCCTCTCAAAGAAAACTCACCAGACCCAGTTCCTTATGGCAGATTGTAGGCCTCCATTGGCACTATCAAACTAGCCTGAGTTGGCACTGCTGTCAGCTTGGGTCTGGGAGGCATCCTGCGTATCGCAGATTTTCAGGAGCCAGCCGACCACTCCGGGTCACAGGACCCCAAACAAAATCACCGGCCCTTTCCCTCTGAAAGATAACTCCCCAGCCCCGGTTCCTGATGACAGATTGTAGGACTCCGTTGGCACTATCAAACCAGCTTGAGTTGGCACTGGTGCCGGCTTGGGTCTGGGAGGCATCCTGGCCATCGCAGATTTTCTGGAGACAGCCGGCCACTCCGGGCCACAGGCCCCCAAAAAAAATCACCGCCCCTTTCCCTCGGAAACAAAACTCACCTGCCCTGGGTCCTGATGGCAGATTGTAAGACTCCATTGGCACTATCAAACCAGCCTGAGTTGGCACTGGTGCCAGCTTGGGTCTGGGAGGCATCCTGCGTGTCGCAGATTTTCAGCAGCCAGCCGGCCACTCCAGGCCATCGGCCCCCACACAAAAACACCGGCCCCTTCCCTGTGAAAGAAAACTCACCAGCCCTGATTCCTGATGGCTGATTGTAGGACTCCGTTGGCAGTACCAAACCAGCCCGAGTTTGCACTGGTGCCAGCTTGGGTCTGGGAGGCATCCTGCCTATCGCGGATTTTCAGGAGCCAGCCGGCCACTCAAGGATACAGGCTCCCAAACATAAACACCAGTCCTTTCCCTGGGAAACAACACTCACCAGCCCTGCTTCCTGATGGCAGATTGTAAGACTCCGTTGGCACTATCAAACCAGCCTGAGTTGGCACTGGTGCCAGCTTGGGTCTGGGAGGCATCCTGCGTATCGCAGATTTTCCGGAGAAAGCCTGCCACTCCGGGCCACAGGCCCCCAAAAATAAACACCGGCCCTTTCCTCGGAAACAAAACTTACAAGCCCCAGTTTCTGATGGCAGATTGTAAGGCTCCGTTGGCACTATCAAACCAGCCTGAGTTGGCACTGGTGCCAGCTTGGGTCTGGGGAGGCATCCTGCCTATCGCGAGATTTTCAAGAGACTGCCGGCCACCCCAGGCCACAGGCCCCAAACATAAACACCGGCCCTTTCCGCTCTGAAAAGAACACTCACCCGCCCCAGTTCCTTACGGCAGATTGCAGGAGTCCATCGGCACTATCAAACCAGCCTGAGTTGGCACTGGTGCCAGCTTGGGTCTGGGAGGCATTCTGCGTATGACAGATTTTCAGGAGCCAGCCGACCACTCTGGGTCACAGGACCGCATACAAAGTCATCGGCCCTTTCCCGCTGAAAGAAAACTCCCCAGTCCCGGTTTCTGATGGCAGATTGTACGACTCCGTTGGCACTATCAAACCAGCCTGACTTGGCAGTGGTGCCAACTTGGGTCTGGGAGGCATCATGCGTATCGCGGATTTTCAGGAGCCAGCCGGCCAGTCTGGGCAACAGGCCCCCAAATATAATCACTGGCCCTTTCCCTGTGAAAGAAAACTCACCAGCCCCGGTTCCTGATGGTAGATTGTGGGACTCCATTGGCACTACCAAACCAGCCTGAGTGTGCATTGGAGCCAGCTTGGGTCTGGGAGGCATCCTGCATATCGCGGATTTTCAGGAGCCAGCCGGCCACTCCGGGCCACAGGCCCCCAAACATAAACACCGGCCCCTTCCCTCTGAAAGAAAACTCACCAATCCCGGATCCTGGTGGCAGATTGTAGGAGTCCGTTGGCACTATCCATCCAGCCTGAGTTGGCACTGGTGCCAGCTTGGGTCTGGGAGGCATCTTAAGTTTCGCGGATTTTCAGCAGCCGGCCAGCCACACAGGGCCACAGGCCCCCAAATATTTATACCACCCCTTTCCCGGGAAAAAAAACTCACCAGCCCTGGTTCCTGATGGCAGATTGTAAGACTCCATTGGCACTACCAAACCAGCCTGAGTTGGCACTGGTGCCAGCTCGGGTCTGGGAGGCATCCTGCCTGTCGCAGATTTTCAGGAGCCAGACGCCCCGGCCCCCAAGCCCAAAACACTGGCCCTTTGCCTCGGAAACAAAACTCACCAGCCCCGGTTCCTGATGGCAGATTGTAGGACTCCGTTGGCACTATCAAACCAGCCCGAGTTGGCACT
The DNA here is from genome assembly GCF_901933205.1 of Camarhynchus parvulus. Taxonomy (NCBI): domain Eukaryota; kingdom Metazoa; phylum Chordata; class Aves; order Passeriformes; family Thraupidae; genus Camarhynchus; species Camarhynchus parvulus. Next base: position 2,652,320 of record NC_044583.1, on the reverse strand, counting down.
GGTGCCAGCTTGGGTCTGGGATGCATCCTGCCTATCGCAGATTTTCCGGAGACAGCTGGCCACTACGGGCCACAAGCCCCCAAAAAAAATCACCGGCCCTTTCCCTCTGAAAGAAAACTCACCAACCCCGGATCCTGATGCCAGATTACAGGAGTCCGTTGGCACTATCAAAACAACCTGAGTTGGCATTGGTGCCAGCTTGCGTCTGGGAGACATCTTGAGTTTCGCGGATTTTCAGGAGCCAGCAGGCCACTCCAGGCCATGGGCCCCCACACATAAACACCGGCCCTTTCCCTCTCAAAGAAAACTCACCAGACCCAGTTGCTGATGGCAGATTGTAGGCCTCCATTGGCACTATCAAACCAGCCCGAGTTGGCACTGGTTGCAGCTTGGGTCTGAGAGGCATCCTGCCTATCACGGATTTTCAGCAGCCAACCGGAAACTCAGGGCCACAGTACCCCGAACAAAAACACCGGCCATTTCCCTCTGAAAGAAAACTCACCCTCCCCAGTTCCTTAAGGCTGATTGTAGCTCTCCATTGGCACTATCAAACTAGCCTGAGTTGGCATTGCTGTCATCTTGGGTCTGGGAGGCATCCTGCGTATCGCGGATTTTCAGGAGCAAGCCGGCCACTCCAGGCCACAGGCCCCCATACATAAACACCGGCCCTTTACCTCTGAAAGAAAACTCACAAGCCCGGTTCCTGATGGCAGATTGTAGGACTCTTTGGGCACTATCAAACCAGCCTGAGTTGGCACTGGTGCCAGCTTGGGTCTGGGAGGCATCCTGCCTCAAGTGCATTTTCAGGAGCCAGCCGGCCACTCCAGGCCACAGGCCCCCAAACATAAACACCAGTCCTTTCCCTGGGAAACAACATTCACCAGCCCTGCTTCCTGATGGCAGATGGGAAGACTCCGTTGGCACTACCAAACCAGCCTGTGTTGCCACTGGTGCCCCCTTTGGTCTGGGAGGCATCCTGCGTATCACGGATTTTCAGGAGCCAGCCGGCCACTCCAGGCCACAGGCCCCCAAACTCTAAACACCAGACCTTTCCCGGGAAACAAAACTCACCAGCCCTGGTTCCTGATGGCAGATTGTGGGACTCCGTTGGCACTATCAAACCAGCCTGAGTTGGCACTGGTGCCAGCTTGGGTCAGGGAGGCATCCTGCCTATCGCAGATTTTCAGGAGCCAGCCGGACAATCCGGGCACAGTCCCCCAGCAAAATCACCGGCCCTTTCCCTGTGGAAGAAAACTCACCAGCCCCGGTTCCTGATGGCAGATTGTAAGACTCCATTAGCACTATCAAACCAGCCTGAGTTGGCACTGGTGCCAGCTTGGGTCTGGGAGGCATCCTGCGTATCGCGGATTTTCAGCAGCCAGCCGGCCACTCCAGGCCATAGGCCCCCACACAAAAACACCGGCCCCTTCCCTCTGAAAGAAAACTCACCTGCCCCGGTTCCTGATGGCAGATTGTAGGACTCCATTGGCACTACCAAACCAACCTGAGTTGTCACTGGTGCCAGCTCGGGTCTGGGAGACATCTTGAGTATCGCGGATTTTTAGCAGCCAGCAGGCCTCTCCAGGCCATGGGCCCCCACACATAAAAACCGGCCCTTTCCCTCTCAAAGAAAACTCACCAAACCCAGTTCCTTATGGCAGATTGTAGGCCTCCATTGGCACTATCAAACTAGCCTGAGTAGGCACTGCTGTCAGCTTGGGTCTGGGAGGCATCCTGCGTATCACGGATTTTCAGGAGACAGCCGGCCACTCCAGGCCACAGGCCCCCAAACATATACACCAGTCCTTTCCCTGGGAAACAATACTCACCAGCCCTGCTTCCTGATGGCAGATTGTAAGACTCCGTTGGCACTAACAAACAGCCTGAGTTGGCACTGGTGCCAGCTTGGGTCTGGGAGGCATCCTGCCTATCGCAGAGTTTCAGGAGCCATCCGGGCCCGGGTCCCCCGACTTAAAAAATGGCACTTTCCCTCTAAAACAAAACTCACCAGGCCCGGTTTCTGATGGCAGGTTGCAGGACTCCATTGGCACTATCAAACTAGCCTGAGTTGGCACTGCTGTCAGCTTGGGTCTGGGAGGCATCCTGCGTATCGTGGATTTTCAGCAGCCAGCCGGCCACTCCAGGCAACAGGCCCCCAAATATAATCACTGGCCCTTTCCCTCTGAAAGAAAACCCACCAGCCCCGGTTCCTGATGGTAGATTGTAGGACTCCATTGGCACTACCAAACCAGCCTGATTTGGCACTGGAGTCTGCTTCGGTCTGGGAGGCATCCTGCATATCGCGGATTTTCAGGAGCCAGCCGGCCACTCCGGGCCACAGGCCCTCAAACATAAACACCGACCCCTTCCCTCTGAAAGAAAACTCACCAACCCCGGATCCTGATGGCAGATTGTTGGAGTCCGCCGGCACTATCAAACCAGCCGGAGTTGGCACTGGTGCCAGCTTGGGTCTGGGAGGCATCCTGCGTATTACAGATTTTCTGGAGCCAGCCGGCCCCGAGTCCCCAAAGCAAAACACTGGCCCTTTCCCTCTGAAAGAAAACTCAGCAGCCCCTCTTCCTGATGGCAGATTTTAGGACTCCATTGGCACTATCAAACTAGCCTGAGTTGGCACTGGTGCCAGCTTGGGTCTGGGAGGCATCCGCGTATCGCAGATTTTCAGGAGCCAGCCGGACAATCCGGACACAGTCCCCCAGCAAAATCACCGGCTCGTTCCCTCTGAAAGAAAACTCACCAGCCCCGGTTCCTGATGGCACATTCTGGGACTCCGTTGGCACTATCAAACCAGCCTGAGTTGGCACTGGTGCCAGCTCGGGCCTGGGAGACATCTTGCGTATCGCGGATTTTCAGCAGCCAGCCAGCCACTCCAGGCCATGGGCCCCCAAACATAAGCACCGGCCATTTCCCTCTCAAAGAAAACTCTCCAGACCCAGTTCCTTATGGCAGATTGTAGGCCTCCATTGGCACTATCAAACTAGCCTCAGTTGGCACTGCTGTCAGCTTGGGTCTGGGATGCATCCTGCGTATCGCGGATTTTCAGGAGCCAGCCGGCCACTCCAGGCCACAGGCCCCCAAACATATACACCAGTCCTTTCCCTGGGAAACAACACTCACCAGCCCTGCTTCCTGATAGCAGATTGTAAGACTCCGTTGGCACTATCAAACCAGCCTGAGTTGGCACTGGTGCCACCTTGGGTCTGGGAGGCATCCTGCGTATCGCAGATTTTCCGGAGACAGCCGGCCACTCCGGGCCACTGGCCTCCAAAAAAAATCACCGTCCCTTTCCCTCGGAAATAAAACTCACCCGCCCCTGTTTCTGATGGCAGATTGTAAGACTCCATTAGCAATATCAAACCAGCCTCAGTTGGCACTGGTGCCAGCTTGGGTCTGGGAGGCATCCTGCGTATCGCAGATTTTCAGCAGCCAGCCGGCCACTCCAGGCCATAGGCCCCCACACAAAAACACCGGCCCCTTCCCTCTGAAAGAAAACTCACCAACCCCGGTTCCTGATGGCAGATTGCAGGAGTCCGTTGGCACTATCAAACCAGCCTGAGTTGTCACTGGTGCCAGCTTGGGTCTGGGAGGCATCCTGCGTATCGCGGATTTTCAGGAGCCAGCCGGAAATTCAGGGCCACACGACCCCGAACAAAACCACCGGCCATTTCCCTCAGAAAGAAAACTCACCCGCCCCATTTCCTTAAGGCAATTGTAGGTCTCCATTGGCACTATCAAACTAGCCTGAGTTGGCACTGCTGTCAGCTTGGGTCTGGGAGGCATCCTGCGTATCGTGGATTTTCAGCAGCCAGCCGGCCACTCCAGGCAACAGGCCCCAAAATATAATCACTGGCCCATTCCCTGTGAAAGAAAACTCACCAGACCCCGGTTCCTGATGGTAGATTGTGGGACTCCATTGGCACTACCAAACCAGCCTGAGTTGGCACTGGTTCCTGCTTGGGTCTGGCGGGCATCCTGCGTATCGCGGATTTTCAGGAGCCAGCCGGCCACTCCGGGCCACAGGCCCTCAAACATAAACACCGACCCCTTCCCTCTGAAAGAAAACTCACCAACCCCGGATCCTGACGGCAGATTGTAGGCTTCCGTTAGCACTATCAAACCAGCCTGAGTTGGCACTGGTGCCAGCTTGGGTCTGGGAGGCATCTTGCGTTTCGCGGATTTTCAGGAGCCAGTCTGCCCCGGGTCCCCAAAGCCAAACACTGGCCCTTTCCCTCTGAAAGAAAACTCAGCAGCCCCTGTTCCTGATGGCAGATTTTAGGACTCCATTGGCACTATCAAACCAGCCTGAGTTGGCACTGGTGCCAGCTTGGGTCTGGGAGGCATCCTGCATATCGCGGATTTTCAGGAGCCAGCTGGACAATCCGGGCACAGTCCCCCAGCAAAATCACCGGCTCGTTCCCTCTGAAAGAAAACTCACCAGCTCCGGTTCCTGATGGCACATTCTGGGACTCCGTTGGCACTATCAAACCAGCCTCAGTTGGCACTGGTGCCAGCTTGGGTCTGGGAGGCATCCTGCGTATCGTGGATTTTCAGGAGCCAGCCGGCCACTCCCTGCCACAGGCCCCCAAACATAAACACTGGCACTTTCCCTGTGAAAGAAAACTCACCAGCCCCGGTTCCTGATTGCAGATTGCCGGAGTCCGTTGGCACTATCAAACCAGCCTCAGTTGGCACTGGGGCCTGCTTGGGTCTGGGAGGCATCCTGCCTATCGCAGATTTTCAGGAGCCAGCCAGCCCCGGGTCCCCCAACTAAAACACTGGCCCTTTCCCACGGAAACCAAACTCACAAGCCCCAGTTTCTCATGGCGGATTGTAGGACTCCACTGGCAGTATCAAACCAGGCTGAGTTGGCACTGGTGCCAGCTTGGGTCTGGGAGGCATCCTGCGTATCGCGGATTTTCAGGAGCCAGCCGGCCACTCTGGGCCAGAGGCCCCCAAATATAAACACCGGCCCCTTCCCTCTGAAAGAAAACTCACCAGCCCCGGATCCTGATGGCAGATTGCAGGAGTCCGTTGGCACTATCAAACCAACCTGAATTGGCACTGGTGCCAGCTCGGGTCTGGGAGACATCTTGCGTATCGCGGATTTTCAGCAGCCAGCAGGCCACTTCAGGCCATGGGCCCCCACACATAAACACCGGCCCTTTCCCTCTCAAAGAAAACTCACCAGCCCCGGTTCCTTATGGCAGATTGTAGGCCTCCATTGGCACTATCAAACTAGCCTGAGTTGGCACTGCTGTCAGCTTGGGTCTGGGAGGCATCCTGCGTATCACGGATTTTCAGGAGCAAGCCGGCCACTACTGGCCATAGGCCCCCACACATAAACACCGGCCCTTTGCCTCTGAAAGAAATCTCACCAGCCCCGGTCCCTGATGGCAGATTGTAGGACTCCGTTGGCACTATCAAACCAACCTGAGTAGGCACTGGTGCCAGCTTGGGTCAGGGAGGCATCCTGCCTATTGCAGATTTTCAGGAGCCAGCCGGACAATCCGGGCACAGGCCCCCAGCAAAATCACCGGCCCGTTCCCTCTGAAAGAAAACTCACCAGCCCCGGTTCTTGATGGCAGATTGTAAGACTCCATTGGCACTATCAAACCAGCCTGAGTTGGCACTGGTGCCAGTTTGGGTCTGGGAGGCATCCTGCGTATCGCGGATTTTCAGGAGCCAGCCGGCCACTCCAGGCCACAGTCCCCCAAACATAAACACCAGTCCTTTCCCTGGGAATCAACACTCACCAGCCCTGCTTCCTGATGGCAGATTGTAAGACTCCGTTGGCACTATCAAACCAGCCTGAGTTGGCACTGGTGCCAGCTTGGGTCTGGGAGGTATCCTGCGTATCGCGGATTTTCAGGAGCCAGCCGGAAATTCAGGGCCACACGACCCCGAACAAAACCACCGGCCATTTCCCTCAGAAAGAAAACTCACCCGCCCCAGTTCCTTAAGGCAGATTGTAGATCTCCATTGGCACTAGCAAACTAGCCTGAGTTGGCACTGCTGTCAGCTTGGGTCTGGGAGGCATCCTGCGTATCACAGATTTTCAGGAGCAAGCCGGCCACTCCAGGCCATAGGCCCCCACACAAAAACACCGGCCCTTTGCCTCTGAAAGAAAACTCACCAGCCCCAATCCCTGATGGCAGATTGTAGGACCCCGTTGGCACTATCAAACCAACCTGAGTAGGCACTGGTGCCAGCTTGGGTCAGGGAGGCATCCTGCCTATTGCAGATTTTCAGGAGCCAGCCGGACAATCCGGGCACAGGCCCCCAGCAAAATCACCGGCCCTTTC